>NC_138375.1:91731271-91851961 GCF_054177405.1 Leptonychotes weddellii | reverse complement strand
CCCACTCGCTCTGGTAAAGAAAACACATCCCAGATGAAAGACTTTTTTTTTTCTTTTTTTCTTTCTTTTTTTTTTTTCAAACGTGCATGTGTTTTGTAGAAAACGGTGGTGACAGGGTGGGATAACGAGGAGTAAAGGAAGGGTGGTTTTCTTGCTTCCCCCCACCCCAAAGGTCAGCGCAGTCAGAGGGGTAGCCCTGGGGTTAAACAGTGTTTGGGCAGAGTTCAGATGTCCCATGAATCTCACGGTCCTGCCCTGGGGGCGATCTGGGGCTGCCCAAAGGAAGAAAGCAAGTGTTGGGAGGACTGTGTGGATGTAAATTCTGCACGGTGGAAAGTCTCTTTATTCAGGGAATGGGGCCCAATTATAAATTACAAAGGCTTATTGGGTATTCTGAAGGGCCCTGCTAGGGTGCAGTGGGGAATGCAAAACTTAGGTAGGGACTGTAAAAGTCCTATAGGAGCTAGATAGACATCTCCCCTTGAGAAAACTAAGATATTAAAAAGCAAGTGTCAGGTATGTAAAACTGTGTCCTCTGTCCTCTCCTTCCCACCTCCAGTGTGTTCCATATACCACACTCTATTGGTCACTTTCCATAGCTAGACTTCTTGGCCATTGCCACCTTCCTCCTCCCCCCCCCCATCCACCGCCCCTCCCAAACCCCTGGACTGGAACCTGGCCTTCCACCCATTTGGTTGGTCTGACACCCTGCCTAGTTCCTGCCAGGAACCCTGGGAACAGGATCCTATTCTTTATACCTTGGCCAGTAGCTGGGACCCTATTGGGAATAAGCTGGTTACTGGGAGAGCTGACTGCCTGACTATCCACACCCCACACTGGATTGGACCCCATGGCCTACCAGCTGCTGACTAAAGTTCACTAGAATTCTGCATTGCATCAGGCCTCTAGGCTAATAGCTCCCCACCCTTGCGTCCCCTTCCTGTTTACTTTTCCTTCCCACTCTCGCTTTGCTAAGACCCCCGTGCAGAAGCCTGCACATGAATCTGCCCAAGTTATAACAAAACTTGGTGCCAAGTTGGCCCCCATTTGGTCTGCTGGCTTCCTGAAGGATAAACTGGTCCCTTGATTTGTTTTTCTGCTTCTTTCATAGTTAATGAGCTATGGGCCCTGTAGGATGCAAAATTCAGTTATGACTTTTTGATTACACTACCATAGAATCTTTGGCCCTGTGTCTCTAGTAGCTGGCTAATCTGTAGCTAGCTTTGTCTGTTTTTCCTTTTCTTTTCTTTTTAGCTTATATTGTCTATCTTAGGTACACATGGTTTTTGTCATCTTAATCTACTTCGTTATTAAAGTTTTATTTAAATTTTTGATTCTGCTGAGACTCATTCATACTTCCCCTTTTCACTCCGTTGTCTAGTTTGGTATTATTTATATTAAACACATTCCATTCCAATCCACAATTATTTATTGAGTGGGGGTGCCTGGCTGGCTCAGTTGGTAGGACATGTGATTCTTGATCTCAGGGTTGTGAGTTTCAGCCCCATGTTGGGTGTAGAGGTTATTCACAAAAAATAAAACTTTAAAAAATATATCTTTGTTGAGTGCTTCCTATGTTTCAGGCATTCTTTTTTTTTTTTTTTAAAGATTTTATTTATTTATTTGACAGAGAAAGACACAGCGAAAGAGGGAACACAAACGGGGAGTGGGAGAGGGAGAAGCAGACTCCCTGCCGAGCAGGGAGCCCGATGCGGGACTCGATCCCGGGACTCCAGGATCATGACCTGAGCCGAAGCCAGTCGCTTAACCAACTGAGCCACCCAGGCACCCACGTTTCAGGCATTCTTAATAGTAAACAAAGCAGATGAAAAATGGCAAAAATCCCTGCCTTCAAGGAGGTCACATTGTAGTGGAGAGACAATAAAAAAAGAAGAAGAAGAAGAAAGGAAATGAGATAGTATGTTGGAAAGTGAGGTGTGGGGGAGGGTGTGGGGAGGGTATAAGCCTTCTGCCTTGCTGGAGAGATGTCCTTTAGTAGCCTTAGGTAAGCTACTAGAAGAAATAAAACCTAGTTCTGAGGTGGAGAGATTGACTTTGGTTGGAAGCAAGGCTAGGTCATGAATAGTAACAGGTAAGAAGAGAGAATATGTGGACTCAGACTGTAAGGAGGGAAAAGGTAGTGTTGGGAATCTGGAAATTCTCCCCTGATTGCTTCAGTTTTCTCAGTGAAGTGCAAAGCAAGATTTTCAGTGAGTGAGGATGTGGGAAGAGGTGTTGGGAATTTGAGAACAAAGAAAAAGGTATAAAATGGTCAAGTATGACAATAAGAGATAAGAAATATAACATGTCTGCCAGGGAACATCAAGGGGTCACTTGAGGTTTATGGTCTTGAATTTAAATTGGGCCAGTCAGATTACTGCATCATTTCACAGTACATGTCCCTTCTGTAGGCTCAGAGAAGGTGGAAAGTTGACCTAGGATCACGGTTTGGCCAAGAAAATGGAACTAAGAAAAAAGGGACAATGACATAGAGGAATTTCAGCTGGGTAAGGTGGAAAGAGAGGAGAAAGCAGGGTATGAGAGGTAGGGAAAAAGGTGCCCGGATGAATAGAATGGAGGTCCTATTAGGTCAGAGGGTTTGTTGAATTCAGAGTGCTACAGTGAATGAGATGGAAAGGTAAGAGGGGATAAGAAAGTCTTTATTTCACCTTGACTTTTGACCCAATAGTTTAGTTGGGTATAGAATTCTAGTGGTCAGAGCTTAGCAGGTATTATTCTATTGTCTTCTGGCTTCTGTTGAGAAGTCCAGTAACCTAATTGCCATTCTTTTTTCAGATTATGTGTCATTCCTTCTGGTAGCTTTTAATATCTTTTCTAAGTCTTAAGGGTTTCTCTTTCATTATGATATGTCTGGGGATGCCTTCGTGTTGATTTATACTGTAATTTCTGAAACAATTAGTGACTTCCATTACTTGTGAAAATTTTTCAGCTGTTATACTTTAAAAAACCACCTTTATTGAGATATAATTTGCATACCATAAAATTAACACATTTAAAGTGTACACTTCAATGGTTTTAGTATATTCACAGAATTGTGCAACCATCACCATCCATTATCTTTTGAATATTGCTTTTCCTCCATTCATTTTATTCTCATTTAAGAATTTCTTTTAAACATATGTTGGACTATTGGAGTTTGAACGGGCCTGATCTATAACTCTACTTTCCCACTAAAAGTCAGAATTGAGAGATAGGCAAGGAAACTGAACACATGGAAATCAAAATTACAGCATTTATTAGCAAGGATGTGGCTTAGATCTTTCAGAACTAAACCCTAGAATTAGAATCACCCACATCCTTTCCACAGGTAGCGCTGGATTACCACATGCTCCCCATGTGGAACTTTCCCCATAAAATCTGTGGCCAAGAGTTGTAGATGAGAAAGCATGTTCTCTGTGGGCAGACTGGCTCCGAAGAGGAGGGCAGGAGGCAGGGTCCTGCTCTACCCCAAACTCACCAATAAGATAAGTGACTCTGGCAGAAGGAAGCCACATTGTCACACTGATGGATGTCCCTCCATGTGCATGCAAGCCTACCCAGATTATTTGATGAAGGAAACACAATGCTGATACAAAACCCAATAAATAGAAACAGACAAAAACTCTAGATATTTTGAAAATGGAAAAATGTGGGAAACAGAATTGAATATTATATGTTGAATACAAAAAGAATACATAAATGTATTTATCCCAAAATTCAAGAACATTAGAGTTTAGAGAAATATATTGAATATAGTGATATAAGTCACTAAGAAAGAATATGATCATTTTAATAGAGGTTCATAGAAAAACATTAAAGGACAACAGAAGAGAAGGATACATTCTTAGGTCAGTATCCAAATTCATGCAAAGAAGTATCAGACATGGTCACATGAAAATCCAGAACAGAGTTGTCCTCAATAACATTAATATCATTTTGGAAATTTTGGCTTATAAAAGATGATTAAAAACAAAATGAATAAATATTTCATCAGTCAAAATGTCATTTTTGGTAGATGACTATCTAAGAAGAAAAGACAAAGGAACTAACTGGAAACTGCCTTGGAGTAAAGAGTAAAACAGAGGAAATGTCACTTGTCCCAAAATTAATGGTTAGTTTTTAACCCAATCCCAGTGGAAAAAAAAACCAACACAATTTTTTAGAAATTGAACTTTTAATAGAATTGATAAGAAATATAAATGGGTAGGAATATCAAAGAGTATTTTGAGAAAGAGGAGCAATGGGGCTGTCAGCTCTGAAAATATATTTTAAAACAATAATAATAAAATAAGATCCAAATACTAAGTAACACTAAGCACAGATATCAATTAAATAGAATAGAATGTCCCAAAATAAATCGTATTATAAAAATGTAATATGTGATTAGAAAAAGTAATAACCAAGGAACTGTAAAATTTAATAAACCCTGTGGGGACAACAGATTACTATATTGGGGGGAATTTAGGTATGTGTTCCCACCAAACCTTTCCCCTTAGTTTTAAGGGTAACCAGAGAATTAAACTAAAAAGAAAGAAAAATCACAGAAAAAGTACAAGAAAAGATGAATACATCTTAGTTCTTTGGAAGAGTAAACACACTGTATGCTTTGAGGCAATGGAAGAAATTAGAGAGAAAAATCAACAGATTTAACTCTATAAGAAAGTTTACACTTCTACATAAATAAAAATAATTAAAATGAGACATGGAGACATACATTGATAGGGTGTGCATATGTGGGTGCATGCACACACACACACACACAGACACACACACACCCCAACCAGAAATAGGGTTAATATATATAATCATATAAAGAGGTCCTCAGATGAAAAACATAGTTTGTGGTATATTCATACAGTGGAATTCAATTTGGCCATTAAAATGAATGAACTGGATCTCACAGTTCATCAAAAAATGGATAAATCTAGCAATATAACGTTGAGTTTAAAAGGAGCCATTTGCAGAATGCTAAGCTTAGTGTATTATCACTCATATAAAATATAAACTTACAATATAAACACTATGTGTGTGTGTGTGTGTTTGTGTGTGTGATGACCAAAGACTAAAAATATTAAAATGTGGAAAGGAAAGATATACAGCAACTGTAAGTGGTTAACTCTCAAAGAAGGGGTGGGAAGTGGGATCTGAGAATTTTATAGAGGAGTTCTAAATACATTCGTTATTTTCATTAAATCTGAAATATTCCATAATAAAAAAAGGGGGGGTTATGAATTGCTAAGAAAAAAACCTTAGAACTCCAAAATATGTATGTGAAAAACAGTATGAACAAACAATTCACAGGACAGGAAATACACACACAAAAAGATGTATAGCCCCTTAGTAAGCAAAGAATTTAAGACTAAAATGAAATACCAATCACATTTATTAAATTAAAAAATTTTTAAAAGAAGAAAATTGTCCCGCATAGTCCAAAAGTTAGTGTGATGTTTTAAAATATGTATACAACATACAGAATCTTCAAATTTCAGAGTGGATGATACGGTCATCTAGTTCAAGAATTTCAAGCAGCATCTGAGATTTTTTTCACTTGTCTGTTTCTTTATAGTTAAGATCACACTCATTACCACTCCGGAATCTCAGGAGCAAATTTCTCTTCTAAAGAACTTCAGACTTTCCTAGAGACAAAGAAGACTCATGAAAGTAGCTGGGAACAGAGTCTGCCCTAAATGTTTCCCAAATAATCAATGCTTAATCCTTAAATGTCTCTCAAATAAAACTTTTCATTCTCAAATACCCACCAAATCCTCAAAACTTTTCTCAAAACATTTGAGATAATTTATAATCCTGCAAATCAAATCCAGACTCTTGTGGAACCCTCCTCCCACCTATCTGTGAGTGTACACACACACACACACACACACACACAGAGTTAACTTGTGGTTTTTGTTTTTAAGGTCTTGTCAGTCAAGACAAGAGCTCATCTTTTGTGAAAGAGCTTGCCTCTTCTTTACTGGAACATACTCTAACCCCCCAGCGACTGTCATCAACACTTGGCTTTTTCCATTTGTTTTTAAAGAGAATGGTGGGGGGCATCAGAGGAATAGGGATGTTGAAGCAGTGGGAGGCATTTTTATTTTTGTTTTTGTGTTTTCACAAGGGAGTCCTAAATATATTGAATTTCTGGCTCATCTCAGCTCCTAAAGTTGTTTCTTTGGGATTCCTTTCTTCTGCAAGTTTCTTCATCCTCCCACTCCTCCAAGGTGGCTAAAAAGAGAGACTGCAAGGAAAAGTCTCTCTTCCTTTAGAATCTAAATATTTGAGTTCATGAGTAAACGGAAACGTGTTTGTGTGACAGTTCTCACCAGTTCATGCCACACAGCGATTTCAAACTAAAATAGAAGGGAAGTTGGCAGTTTGCAGGTTCAAAGATGTCGAAAAGAGAATGCCCAGAGCCTATACATTGATTGAACAGGGAACAAGTCAGGACACCAAGTGTTAGCAACAGAAGAGTTAGTTCGAGCAAAGCCCAGCTGAAGCTGAGCCAAGAGCTTATTAAAGCAGGTTATGCACTTGGGCTAAACATTTTCAGCTCAAGGGCATGGATGGCGGCAATGGAATAATAGGAGCCAACTTTCCCAGAAGCTGTACCACGCACCAAATATTATTCTAAGCACTTTCCACGGATTCATTCATTTAGTCATCCTAAAAACCTGTGATGAAGATATCATTACCACTCCCCTTGTCTGGACAAAGAGACTGAGGCTCAGAGAGATTACTTCATTTGCTGAAGACCACAGAGCTAGGAAGCAACAGAGCTGGGCATTCTAGTTAGAAGCCATGTTACTAGCTCCAATGTGCCACAGCGCCCAATACTTGATCAGAATCCAGATGGGAAGATGTAAAAAAAAAAAAAAAAGAGTTAAGTTGAATGTTCTTGGTTAGTTACTCCCAGGTGTCTTGCAGTTTAGAGTACCGCTTCGCACTTAGGGCACGTACTCTCTGCCCTCAGCTGTAAGGAACTCTGGGGTTACACAGCTGAGAAAAGCTCATGCTCCGCTCCGCAGGTTCTCACGCTCCGGTGAGATGCAAGGCTCAGATGAGCTCAGGGGATATAGTGGCACATTAACCTCTGAGACCCAAAGGTTAAAATATTTAGGAATATTTTTACATCAACTTTTTATTTTCGAATAGTTTTTTTTTTAAAGATTTTATTTATTTATTTGAGAGAAAGAATGAGAGAGAGCACGAGAGCGAAGAGGGTCAGAGGGAGAAGCAGACCCCCCGCTGAGCAGGGAGCCCGATGTGGGACTCGATCCCTGGACTCCAGGATCATGACCTGAGCCGAAGGCAGTCGCTTAACCAACTGAGCCACCCAGGCGCCCTATTTTCGAATAGTTTTCAATTTACAAAGAAATGCAAAGATAGTGCAGAGTTTTCCCTGTTACTGAGGTCTCACATTTATATGATACATTCGCTAAAATTAATGGACCAATGTTGATACATTATTACCAACGAAAGTCCATACTTGATTCAGATTTCTTTACTTTTTACTTAATGTCCTTTTTCAAAGCCAGGGTCCCATCCAGGATACCACATTACATTTTGTGGTCATTTCTACTGAGGTGCCTCTTCACTACAACGGCTGCTGAGATTTTACTTGGTTTTGATGACCTCGACAATTCAGATATTTTCTCCACTGAGATTTTTGTGAGGTTTTCCTCATGATTAGAGTGGAGTTTTGCATTTTGTGGAAGAAGACCTCGGAGCTAAAGTGCTGTTTTCATCACACTATATCAAGGGTACGTACAATCACCGTGGGTTATCACTGCTGGTGTTGATCTTGATCACCTTGCTGAGATAGTGTTTGTCAGATTCCCCCACTGTAAAATTACTCTTTCCCCCCCTCTTTCCATGCTGTCCTCTTTGAAAGGAGGTCATTATGCACAGTCCACACTTAAAGAGAATATTCAAGAATTTTGTTAGCCAGTTGTTGAATCTTTGGTATCTTAAAAATCAGCCGGGATGAGAGTACAACATAGAAATCAGCAAACTCTATAAATCTGGGCTCTTTTTGGAGAGCTGGGTACTAGCACACCATTGGATATGTGGTTTGGGCTGAGCCTCACAAGATGGTGGGCAGGGAGGTGGGAAGGCATTTGGATGAAGGGACTCACTGGGTGGGAGTGAAGAAGACTCGGAGGCAGGAGGGGTGCTGTGCTTTTAGGACACAAATCTGGGATTAAAGAAGTGTGACACATACAGCCACCTGACAACCGGACAGAAACCATTACCTAGAGGGTCTTAACATCAACAAGGCTGGGACCCTGATGGACCTACCTTTGTGTTTGCATTTTCATAATAGTAATGATTATTATTGATTACTTCCTTTGTACAAGGTGTTTTCTAAAAATACAACCAGCAAGCAGCAACACTGAGATTTACGCTTCCTCTGTAACTCCAAGGCGCTTTTCTACCAGCCATGCTATTCTCTGTTTTGATTCCTACCTCCTTCCCTGAGTATTGGTTTACTCATCAGATCTGTTTCAAGGTGGTGGAATGGTGATTGATGGTGAGTTTCCAGGAGTTGATTAGTGGTGAGAGTGTGCTGCCAATTGCTCCTCAGGACATTCTGTCTCAGTTCCTGCTCCTGGAAGTGCGTGAGAGCTGAGACAGGCACCTTGCTATATAGGCTCTGGAGTTTCATTTTGAGTCAGGCAAAGTACACTGACATTTTACCATGTAGTCTTCCAGACCAAAGTCCTCCTTCTTAGTAACTTTCTTTGTTTTTCCTGTGAATGTATCATTAAGGAAGCAGAAACTATGACACCCTTCAGCTTTGGATCGCCACTGAACTCTGTCTGTGGTGTCGTCTGGTTTAACTTGACGCACGACTTCATTCTTTTTGAAGGTGGTTTTTAAGAAACAGATTTATAAAAAGTCATCACTAGACTCAATCATTAGGGTTTTGGTTAACTTTACAAAACTGTACAATCTATATGCCTACTGAGCAAATACATATAAAAAACACAATATATTTTATTTAAAAATTCAAACATAAAAATCACTTAGAGTTCATGGAATATTTAAGGCAAATGAAATGTTACTTGGCCTGTTTCCATTTGAGTCATTCAGGGAGTTTAAAGATACTTCAGGATAAATAGTCTTAAAGAAGTCTTAGAAGGTTAAAATGGGACTTGCTTGGATTAGGGGCAGTAGAATCATAAATTCTAGTTACTATTTTGAACTAAGACTCCACTGGATTTATTAAATCTGAGCAATATTTGGGAACTGTTCTTAAATGATGGTAATGCTATTTTTACTTTCTTCTCACATCACTGAGGCTGTTTTTTAACAGTACAACTAGAGGTGAGGTGGTACAAGGGCCACATTCAAGAGAACTTTGTTTTATTTGGTCCATTTCCCTCTCCCCACTGCTGTAACCCCGCCCGCACCCCTAGCCCCAGCTGCCTCTTTTACTCAGGGATCTGGCCTGAGATGATGGGACCCAGGACAGACACCTGACCCAATGGGGAGTCAGTTTATGGACCAGCTGAGCCAATCCTCCTCCCAAGAGCATTTGCATGTGGTGACAAAGACTGAGTCAGCCTGTTGATGGATGGTGATGAACCAAAGGTCATAGGGAGTCAGAGCTGGAGTCAGTCCCTCTGCCAGCTGAAGTCACGAGGTGGTCAACCCCAGGAAGCAGCAGAAGCTGCTCTGTGCAGAGAAGTGGGAGAGCAGAGCCAAGGCATGAGAGAAGGAGGGACGAGCCTAGTTCTTGATTTCCTGGTTCAGACCCCTATGGCCAGATGACCTTGGTTTTCTAGATCTGAATGCCTGTAAGATTGCTTGCTCATTTTATTAAGTTCTTTAGGTAGGTTTCTCTCCCTTACAACCCAGCTGATTCCAGATGAAGATAACTCCATATACCAAATGTCAAGTCCAGCCTACAAAACAGTTCCCACCCCTTCAGCCTCACACCAAAGTACTGAAAGGTCCACAGGGCAACACAGGGATGATTATGGGAAATAGGCAGGGTATAGGAAATGGGTATAGAAGGAGCTTTGCCATCTGTTATGGTTTATAAACGCCCAACTTTCAGGCTGACATTTCTGATAGCATTTCCCATTAGTCTTTTTCACTTGCAACCTCTGTGGGCCAATGAGTATGTATGTTCTGCCAAGATCAGGGCTTGGCACCCTCAGCATGGTCTCTGCCAAGTCATGAGTGGCATCATTCCAACATGGCAGTCTCCTCCTCTGTTCCTGATAGGTGATGGCAGAACTTTATGGGGACGCTTGAGACAGAGGCTCATTTATTCAAGAAATATTTATTGACTGCCTGCTCCACCTCGGCACTGTGCCAGGTGCTAGGGATACAGCAAGGAGCAAAACAGTAAATCTCTTACCTGAGTGGAATTATATCCTGGTGTGTGTGAGGGGGCACTGTGATAAACACTAAGAGAAACATAAATAGGGCAGCCTTAGAGAATGACTTGAGATGGTAGGACTGGATGAGGAGCTTACTTAGATGGGCTCGTCCATAAAAAGTAGAAAAGTAAGCATGCACAAAGACCCTATTGTGGGACAAAGCTTGGAGAGATCAAGGAACTAAAGGAAGGAATGGGGATTGGGTCACAGTGACAGAGAAGGAGCACAAGTTGTGAGGGGATAGGCAAGGGTTGGTAGACCATGGTGGGGGAAGTATGTTTTCCAAGGGCCTCATGTGTTGATAAATTTGTGTCCACCTGAATTAATCAGACACTACTACTGATGATGTCTTATGCTCCTATAACTTAGGGTATATAACTTAGACTACAGTTTAGGGCAGTATAAGTCCAGCTTTTAAAGGCAAAGAAACGACCAGTTTTAACTGATGTGTTGGATTGAAGATGGCTGCAAATTCTTTGATAATCTTCTCGCTTCCCCTTGCTTTATCTGGGCTGGCCTGTGACTACTTTGGCCAACAGAATGCAGCACAGTGATGTAACACAAGTTCTCAGCTGAACCTGGAAGAGAACCAGCAGTTTCCTCTTGGAGGCCTTTTGGAACTAGAAGCTGCCATGGAAGAAGTCTAATTACCCTCCAGAGAGACAACATGGAAAAGGAGAGGGGCCCAGTGGGGCCCAGCCTCTAGCTATCCTCATCAAGGTGCCAGGCATGTGAATGAAGCCATCTGGGAGCCTCCAGACCAGGCTGACCGCCCGCTGAACACTGCCTCATGACTTCAGTGAAGGCCACATGGAGTAGAAGAACTGCCACACGGTGTGAGATACAGCCTCACGGTGGTTTGTTTAGGTCAGTGGTGGCTGCTTCAGTTTTGGGGTAGTTTGTTACACAGCCACATACAGCCAGCATAGTTAGCACCTGCCTTCTTAATACGAATGACTTAGTGTGTATTTACATTCAGCTTTTTAAATAATTGAAAATAGTTCACAGACCTTCCTTATCAGCGGGAGCCTTAGAATGGGAGACGCTGATTTGTGGTCTCCCAGGTGCATCCCCTTGGTGCCATGCTATGCCATATAGTTTCCCTCGTCTTCTGATGTATTAGTCTTGTCTGGATTACTTTTCCTCCCGAGGAAAATATATTGTCCCCGTCAGGCCGCCCCATCACCCATCTCGACTACTGCAGCCACCTTCTAACCGACTCTGTTCTGTTCACTGCTGTATATCAGCATCTAGTATTTGGCATCAGTAGGCACTCAAAGATATATGCTGAATGAATTAATGAAATTTTCCCTTCAGACTTCACCCCACCTCCCATATCCCCCCATTCTGCATCCCCATCTTGCGTGCTTCTGTCAGGATTATGGTTCTAAAACAGAGATCCAGTTACATCACTTATCAAACCCAAATCCCCCGGTGAGTGGTCCCATTGACAAAAGAACAAAACTCTCATTACAGCCTTTATGGGACTTCATAATTTGATGCCAACTGCCTTTTAGACTCATCGCCTGAACACTAAGGCTGGCCACCCCGAGACATCATCTCCTGAGACACCATGCACTCCCTCTGCTCATGGTTTGCTCTCGCTACTGGGATTGCCAAGCTAGATAGTCCCCATTCTTCAAATGTCACCTCCCATGCATGTTCCTATTACCGCTTTCTTCAGCTAGTGAAACTCACCATCCCTTCTGAGCTCAACTGGCTTTGTTCATATTGCTCCTGTGGCAGACGTCTGTCTCTCCCAAGAGACGGCAAACTCCCTGAGGGCACAGGGGTCACATCTTATCCATCTTTGTGTCCCCAGTTCTTTTTTTTAAGATGTACTTATTTATTTTTAGAGGAGGGGGAACAACAGAGGAAGAGGGCAAGAGAAACTCAAGCAGACTCCGCACTGAGCATGGAACTGGATGCGGGGCCCGATCTCACGACACTGAAATCACGAATTGAGCCAAACCAAGAGTCGGCCGCTTGGCCAGCTGCATCACCCAGGCACCCCTGTGTCCCCAGTTCTTAATAATTAAAGCTAAAAATCTACTGAGTGCTTGCAAGGCGCCCGATATTTTACAAATTATCTCTTTGATCCTCAGAATAACCACAGGAGAGAAGTCATATTTGTAGCTGCTGTGGCAGAGCTGAGGAGACAGAAGCTTGGGGAAATTAAATGAATTCAGCCTGGAGGTGCACAGGCAGCAAGCTACCACACGGCCCAGAGTCAAACACAGGCAACTTGACTCAGCACCTTCCAAGCGCAGCTAAGGCGCAGGCTGCGCCCCAGAGTAACGCCTGACTGCTGACCAGAACCCCCCAAGGAAAACTCACTGATAGCTGTGTGTCCCACAGCTGAACTGCTGCACCAGTGGGCACTGGATTCGGGCCTAGGCATTTTTCAAAAGCCCCTCACGGTTGAGAACCTGGATGATAAATGTCACCTGGAGCATTTGTTAAATATGTTGATTACCATGTCTCATTTCCAGAAAATTCTGTTTCACCAGATTGGGGTTGGAGCCTAGCAATTTGTGGTGTAAGGAGCAGCCCAGGTCATTTTCATCTTAAAGGGAGTTTGGGAAATACTGCTAGAGGTCAGGGTTTCAAAGACATTTCAGTAGGTCCTTAAAGGTCAATCCATCAATGACGGTATGAAGACTCTGGAAGATTTCGGGCTCTGTCTCATGTGGGCGAGCCTTAAAACTTCACGGGCACTGCTCTTGAGGGGAACTGGGCTGGAGTGGTTGAGAGCACTGCGCATGCGCACAACTCTAAAACTGTCCACTGACAGTGCCCGACGTCAAAACCCGACAGTTTGGCAGTACTCGTTTATCTTGAACGTTCTATATACCTTAGGCAAAAACCGGAAGAGAGGCCTCAGGCCTTCTTTTAGCGATAATCGCGCCTCGGATAAACCTCATTGGCTACAATACTGCCACTGCGCAAAGCTTGGCCTCAGGCCTTCTTAATAAGGGTAGAAGGAGATCGGGCAGGCACCAGGCAAGCAGTGCTTGAGGCCAAGGACTCCCCCCCTCCCCCTCCTCTTCTGGGGCCTCCTGAACTCTGTCTGCCAGTGCACGCGCCCACATACGGACTGGCACAGTAGGTGATACAGTGAGACTATGGTCATGGCCTCTATTTCCCTGGACATAGACCTATAAGGTGCCTGATGTAAGGCAGCCATCTTGCCTGTCCCTGTCTCCCGAAGAGCGCACTCATGTTCCCTTGCGATGGTCTCTTGTTTTATTAATGACTCTGGAGTCTTGGTCAGCTTGTTTCTGAGCTATTTCATGAACACCATTTTGACCAACTCCATTTCATGTTTTCGGACTGTTGTGTTTACTGACCCCTTCTCTAGATTCAGAAGGAAATGCCTGATGTTTCAGACTCGATGCGTACAATTTCACTCCTGCTACCAAGAAAAATCTCTCCCTTGCAGCTTTCTCCTCGTTCCCCCTTCCTCACCCCAAGAAAAGTCGCGAATCTATTTGTGGACAATGTTCCAGTTCTAGAATTTACCCTGCCAGAATAATCTTCCTAATGGGAAATCTAATGGGGCCTCCCACTGCCAGAGGAGACCACCCCATCTGCAGCTGGGGACAAGAGACACTCCCAGCCCAGATGTCAAGAGACGCAGCAGATCAGTGCTTGATGTATATTCATTGCTTATTTAATATTCAAGCATCTTTTTCTAAAGATATTTCTATTGAACTCACTTGTGGTGTCACCATCTGGAAAATATCAAGCCTCACCCCACTGAGGTAAACCCCTATTGCGTATTTTTTCCCTTTTATGTGAGCCCAGTGGGCATGGAGCGTGTATCTCTATGTTTAGCAAAGAGTTCCTTGCCAAGGCAGCTCTCAAACATATGATATTCTCTAAATAAATCAGTGTTGTAGAGACACATTAACAACCCCTCCTAATTGATGCTAACAGAGAGTTTAAATGGGGCTCTAAGGAACTCCCATGACTTCTTGATGTGAGGTCCTTTTAAATTTTAAAGTGGTGGATTAGGGTTTTAAGAGAGAATAAGCTGTCCAAAAATTCATTTATTTCATTACAATCAGTTTTTAAATTGGGCCAAATCTTCTCCCAAGGTCTAGAGTAAGATCTGAGTCTAAACCTACCAATAAAGGGTTTAGTTAACTCTCAAGGACACAGACCAAGAGGCAAGCATTGTGCTACAGACCATTCAACCAATGGGAATTGAAAAACCATAGCTGTTAGACAATAGGGATGATTAAGATGAACATTTATATTTGGGTGGGGAGAGTAATCATATTTTGCTCAGCAGGCTTATTGTCTTTGTGTTTTGAAATAAAATTAATTTTCATTCTCTGGGTGTTCATAAACTACTGGTGTGGGGACGTATCTCAGATATGATGTCATTGGCAAATGAAAAGTGAGGGTCCCCCCCTTTTTTTTAAAGTAAGCTCTAGGACCAACGTAGGGCTTGAACTCACGACCCTGAGATCAAGAGTCATATGCTCCACTGACTGAACGAGCCAGGTGCCCCAAAAATGAGTCTTAATTTTTAAGTTTGTTGCAGATAAGGTAAAAGTGAATAAAATTTATTTAATCCAAAATTTCATATAAACAGTTGCTATGTGCCAGTGGTAATGTGGTTCCTAGAGAGAATAAGACACCCCCACAGGAAACGTTACCCACCACACGGAGTTCACCTCAAGTAGACATGATGTGGGGCAGTGTATTAGGTCTCACAAAAACGTATTTCAGGCTATTGCTCTAAAAAAGTATCCATTCATTTGGTGATAAGCTCATTTTCCTCTATGCCTAATGAGTACTGCATGGAGGTAGTAAAAAAAAAAGCGATTCTAGGTTAAAAGGACAAAAGTGAATAATTTAGGAAGGAGGAGGAGACAAACTTGTCCTACTTTTTTTTTTTTTTAATGTAGGGTATGGGGGCCAACACAGGGCTTGAACTCGCGATGCTGAGATCAGGAGTCAGATGCCTTACTGACTGAGCCACCCAGGCACCCCAAAACTTGTCCTACTTTTGACCTGAATTACCACGGAGAGGAAATGGGGACGTTGTTGTAAAGTAGCTGACGCTGACAAGGATGAGCCCCATGCAGGCATTCTCGTCCCTCTCCACCAGCGTGGCCTGGATTGCAAAGGTGAGTCCCCGGTGAGTGTAACAGACACGCTGGCCCCTTCAGAGCCCCAGGCAGCGCGCGGGGTCAGGTAAGGAAGCTGCGCACACCGCACTTACACTCTCGCCCTCCTTGTGCCACCTGTTCCCACGGACTCCGCTGCTGCACCTGGCCGGCTCCCCTCTCGGGGCTCCTTCCATGTCAACCCGGACTCATGATTTCTGGCACATTTCCTCTTCCTGAGGCCATTTGGCAGTTCCTCTGGTATGGCACTTGGCAACAATTTTCCATACAGCATGAAATCATATCAAAAACCATTCTGTTGACGTTAGGACTGAGACGATGTTAGAATCCAGATGTGATGTGATGTCATCTATTTGTCATATACACATTTGGGGGCTGAATTCTAATTGTTTGCTGGCCGTCTCTAAGATTATTAGACATATCAAATAGAACAGCACTGTCCTAGCACAGTTGGTTCTAGCACAGATTTTGATGTTTCCGAAGAGTGAAGTAAAATAATGTTTCTCGAAAGAGAAGTGACCCTCTTGAGACTATCATACGCATTTCTCCTTTCCTTTAGCAAAAACAGCTTTGTTGGAAAATGGCAGGTGAAATGAGATTTTCACCAGGAGGCTTTTTGGAAGAGTAACCCACTCTCTGTTCACGCGCACACAACACTGAACCAACAGTTCAGGAGTTGTACGCGCTGGGAAAGGTGCTGAGTATCTGGACAGAGAGGGGTCTGAGCCACACTCGCTCGTGCATGCAAGGACCTGGCAGACCAGGGGGGTCGCTAACAAGCATCAGCGAGTCATGCCCTCACAGTGTGGAAAGTGTTAGAGCACAAGTCTGTACAAGTATATTGAAGGGCCAGAGGAGGAGTTACTAAGACTGTCTGATAGCAAACGAGGAAGAATCAAGAGATAGGCTTCACATAGTCACCTTGAGCTCTGCCGCCCAGCTACAGTGGCAAGTTTGTTTGGGGAGGGTTGGTTTGTTTTTGCTGTTATCCGTTCTTTGGGGTTTTCCACATAGATGGTTATGTTATCTGCAAACAAAGACAGTTTTGTTTTGTTGTGTTGTGAGACATCTGAGAGGTGCATTTTCAAGGCCACGTCTCCAAGTTTTGAAAGGAGAGTAGGAGGCAGAGCCCCCACCCCCACCCCCACCCCAGCCTGAAGGAACTCAGCGTGTGTGAAGTAAGTAATCCTGTGGCTGGAGATTAGGCTAAACAGTAGGAGGGACAAGAGATTGGTAGATGAGTATGAAGTGGCCCTCAGAGGACAGAGGTGGGCCAGGATCTAGCGACAGCCCTTGTGGGCTGTGGAGAAATTTTGGATTGTATCCTGAAGGCAAAGAAGAGCTAGTGAGGGGTTGAAGCACAAGAGCAACAAGGCCAAATGAGTTACAAGAGGATTCTGGCAGCAGTGGGGAAGATAGAGCGAGGGCAGGTAGAGGGTGGGAGACAAGTGAGGAGAACATGGCTTTGGTGTGATGACAAATGATGAGAGCCTGAACCAGTCTCAGCCCCTGGGACCTTTTTTTGGAAGCAGGGTTGTGGCAGATATAAATAAGACACCAACTAAGATGAAGTCCTACTGGAGTCAGGTGAGTGAAGGGGGCTGAACGAGGTCACAACTTCAGTTACCACCTGTATTAGTCCTCTATCACTCTATTGCCCCCATATTTAGCGGCTTCAAACAGCAAACATTTATCATCTCACATAGTTGCTTTCTAAGAATCAGGAATCTGAGACTGGCTCAACTGCATGGTTCAGGCTCAAGATCTCTCATGGAGGTTGCAATCAAGGTGACAGACAGCTGCAGTTTTCTCAAGTTTCCACTGGGGCTGGAGGATCTGTTTCCACAGTGGGTCATTCACATGGGTCTCTCTATGCGGTCCTCACTACATGGCAGCCTATTTCCCCTCTTGCAAATGATCAAGAGAGTGACCAAGGCATAAACCACAGTGTTTTCTATGACCTAAGCTTGGCAGTCACATCCCATCGCTTCTGCTGTTTTCTACCGATGAGACAGACCAGTTCCGATACAATGAAGGATGAACTACACGAGAGAAAATACTAGGAGTCAGGGATAATTAGGAGCCATCTTGGAGCCTGGCTACCACACCCCTGCCAGGCTGAGGCCTCCCGAATCTTGTACAGTCCTGGTATTTCCCCCTGAGTTTCAGACACCCATCGTTAAGGTGTCTTCTGGCCGTCCCCTTTTAAAGGTCCCATGAGCACTTCAATGGCAACCTGTATAAAACTGAACTCTTCATTCTACTTTGGGAGTAGAAGCCAGATTCCTTCCCTAACACTCTCTTAGTCAGAAGCTCCAGTCCAGGTGACTCAAACACCCAAGCTAGAAGCTGACATCATCCATGACCATCCTCCTTCACCAACTCTTCCAATCCAAACCATCACAAGTCCTAGCAGTTTTACTTTCTACATACTTCTGGAATCGATTGCCTCCTCTCCATACTTACTTTCACAGCCCTAGTTAAGGAATTTATCTCTCACCTGGATCACTGCAATAGCCTCCAGAATATTGGACCAACATATAGCTGTCAAGAACCACGAAGGTTCGGGGCACCTGGGTGGCTCAGTCATTAAGTGTCGGCCTTCGGCTCAGGTCATGATCCCAGGGTCCTGGGATCAAGCCCCGCATGGGGCTCCCTGCTCCGCGGGAAGCCTGCTTCTCCCTCTCCCACTCCCCCAGCTTGTGTTCCCTCTCTTGCTGTGTCTCTCTGTCAAATAAATAAAGTCTTTAAAAAAAAAAAAAAAACCATGAAGGTTCTAGGATTTACCCTACTTGTGAGCCAATAAGTTAGCTTGGATTCTAGCAGTTTCATGGATGCTGACAGAATACACAAGATTCCTGGGTCAGAGATAAAGGGCTTACTAACTCCCAGCATAGCAAGCAGCTTGAAGCCCATGTTCATCTCAGTTCCCCTTGCTTCCCTGAGAACCACAGGGACAACACGGAGTGACTCAGGCAGATGCTACAAACAGTGGGATTTTTGCCTCAACTGAGAAACCCCAAGCTTAGGGAATAAGGGAATATTTATAGCAGCTGTAAGCAAAGCTGCCTGCCTTTTGCTCCAAAGAGAGTCACTATCTCCATCTTCCAAGGACACTTTGGAACCTAGGATCCTTGGAACAAACATCCTTGAAAGAATAATCCAGAACCAAAGGGCAGTTAGTACTTCATTCGCAATACATGCAAAAAAAGTGAGAAACTCAGGGGGGATTGTCTCCCATCAACAGCCAAACCCAAATCAGGCCATTCGTTGATTTCCCGTACCTACAGAATAAAGTCAAGTTTCTTAAAGCAACACTGTCGGCCTCTGCAACCTTGTTCCTCATACTGCCTACCTTACAGTGTGAGCCAGAAACAATGCACAGCCCCTCCTGAAACAATCTGTGTTATTTCTTGTCTCCAGGTCTTTGCTTGGGTGATCTTCTTTGCCTGAATTTCCTCCTCCTTTCCCTAGAGATCATTCATCTTATGCTCTGTGAAGTAACTTCTGAGGCTCACATGCATTTTGGGTGTTAATGGGTTAATGTCTGTCTCTGGGGACCGGGGTCAGCAGTCCTTACTCTTTATTGGACTAATTTACCACTTGCAAACGTTTTCTTCTTTCTCTAAGCGTAACTGCCCTTTATTTTGAAGTCACTGCATGTTCCAGTGAAATGAGTCTCCAGGATTTTCTTGGCAACTTCTACGGCTGGGTCAGGTCAATACCTCATTTCTATTCTCACTCCCGGTTCTACTTTGCCTCTTGGTTGCAAAGTAGGGCTGGAGCAGCTCCTTTCGGGCTCTGGGTCTGGTTGTTTTCACTCTACCAACGTCAAAACCAAACACATATTTTCAGTTACAAAATAGCCCTTCACACCATAGCTTTATAAACTTCCGACGGGAGGCCTACTGCATGGCCAGAAGGAGCAGAAGTAAGGTTTAGAACAGTGGCCCACTGCTTCTCCTTGGAAACAAAGTTGAATAGAACGTGTCACAAAAATAGTGTAGCTTTGAGACAGCTTTGAGAGATGCTGTGAGAAAACTATTAATTCATTCCAGAAGTGAACTCTGGTGGTCATTTGACCATGTTTCAGGAATCCATTGGTTGCCAAAGAATTCTTAGGAGTGCGCCCAAGCAACACTGACTTCATCTAACTCCTTTCTTTTATTGCCCCCATTTGTTTTGTTTGCTTGTTTTTGCTTTTGTGTTTTTCTGTGAAATGAACTTAAGAGCATGAATCATCAACCTGGCTCTGAGAAAAGAGAACTAAGAAGCAGTGATGGCACTAGGCTTGTAATGCACTGCTGGAACGTGAATGAAAAATGTCGTATGAGATCATGCCCATGTGCGTGAACTAAAAAGGCACGATTTTCCCATTTGGCATTTTCTTTTTGGTTGTACGCGTGTCACCTTCTGGGGTGTCTGCCCGGCTCACGATGACTCTTCTTACTGGGGCCTCTATAAGATCTATAGAGCTGAGCCCCTGACAACCATATGTATGGACCATGATTCTGGACCCCATCTCCCATCCCACAGGCATCTCCTTCTTCCCTCCCATATCCCAAGCACCGACAGCAGTGACTGGAACATAGCAAGTGTTCGATAGATATGTGCTGAATGGGTAATCGTGGGAAGCGAGACTAAATGGAAAGGTCCCTCCTGGGCTTGAGGCTGGAAGTAGAACATGTGGGCTCTGGAGCTGGAGGCAGCCTCACCCCATCATCGGGGCTGAGGAGCAGGAGAAGGTGGAGACCACGGACCACTGGAGAGAGATCTGGAGAGTGAGAATTTGGGCTGGCTCCCGCTGATTCTCTAACTCCTGCTACCAGGCCTTTCTAAGGTCAAGCTGCGAACCACAATCTTTGAATAAATTCCTTTGTCTATGCCTAAACTAGCCCCAGGGTGTGAGCCCAACACAGCCTAGAAAATTTGGAAGCTGACATGGCAAAATCTAGATGCGATTAGCAGAAAAGTAGGTCCCTCACTACCAGAAGCCCTGGAGCAAAAATGGGTCGTGACATCCGGGAAACGCTGGGTGAGCCAGCCACAACGCACCCTCTTCTCTCCCACCCTCCCGAACTCACAGGCGTGTTCCGATGACGATGTAAGGACGCTGGCTCCATGCAGTGGAGACGTGACATGGTGAAACAGTAACACCCCCGTTTCCACAGAGATATTTGGTAATGTTATACAGGAAATCTTCTGAAGCCCATCCTGGAGCTCCAAAAGCATGGTCTCAAGTGGAAAACTTTTTTCTCTCGCCACAAAGTAAAGGCAAGTAAACACCATCTCTCATTGCCATGGCTCCGTGGAGACACTGAGACAGACCCAGCATGCTTGGCACAGAGAGTTACACAAGAGGCTGGAGCGCCCCACGTACAGACGGGGGTCCTGCTCATCAGTAACCGGTGGCCGGCCACTCTGCCAAGTATCGGGGAAGTAGAGGGAACTTCCTAGGTTCTTTGCAATTAGGAATTAACTTACGGAGGTAGAGCTGATGACGTTCTGGAATTTCAACCCTGAACTTGGAGCATTTACAAGACGCCTTACGATTTTCTGCAGTTAATACGAAATAGGCCATTCAAAGGCAACACACGCTGGTGTGGAGCACAAAGAAGTCAGATGACAAAAGAACATTCCGGACGGACTCAGGACCAAGACCTTTCCCTTCACCACAGCAGCTTAGTATTTCGCTGGTACTGATGAGCAGCCGTGTTACCTATTAGCGGCTGGTTTTGCTGAGTTAGGCGGCAGGCCCAAACACCCCCTGGGTCTTCAGGGCTTAAGGCAGCCTGGGGGGGTGCAGATTTCTCACTCCCAGAACCTGCGGCGTCTGTGCAGGTCGTGCGTAGCTCCCCTGCCAGTGTTTCCGGCTCAGGTACAGACTGGAGGAGCAGTTCCTATGTGGGAGGTGCTGCTCGCCTGGCAGAGGGAAGACAGAGGGCAGAACGACACCGCGGCCTTTAAAGCTTCTGCTCAGGTCTGTGATTCATCAGTCTTACACAATACATAGCGCTCACCATAGCACATACCCTCCCCAATGTCCATCACCTAGCCACCCCATCCCTCACAGACCTGTACCCCTGAAACAAATACATTATACGTTAATCAATCAATCAATCAATCTTCTGCTCACAAGGGCATCACGACTTCTACCCTCTACCTGCACATCACTGGCCGAAACAAGTCCCCGGGGCAAAAAGCTGCCTGCAATGGGGCAGGAAATTCCATCTCCCAGGGACAACCACTAAGGTGGGGCTGAGTCAGGAGGGCAGTGAATCTGTTGACAGTAAGACAATATAGCACAGCAGGGATGAGGTGTGTTTCCAGAACCACGTTCTCTATTAATGGCAGTCTGATCTATGTAATTACGCTTAAGTTAATTGTTAGTAAACAGTTTACAGACTCAATCCATAATGTGGCCTTGGCCATTTCTAATGACTCCTTTTGTGGCTCCCCAAAGGCATGGGTATTGAAGACTCCCTCAGGTATTAATAAAAACCACTGGAAGCACCAGATGAACCCCAGTTGACAACTGCGGGCGGGCACAATTCTGACACTGGGGAAACGACTTCCCTGGGGCCTTTCAGGGGAGTGTTTTTCAAAGTGTGGTTCGTGCTCCTCCTGCAGCAGAAGGACTTGGAATGTAGGCTCAACATACAGATTGGGGGGCTCCAAACTGAAGCAGAGTTTCTCGGGGTGAGGCCTGGAGATCTGCACTTAACCAGCATTCCAGGTGATTCTGACTTGTCAGCGCAGAAAATCTGCCCTCACCTGGGCTCACTCCGGTCAGAGAGCGTTACGCAGGACACCCATGTCATCAGTTGCTGTCCTCGTGGGCAGGGCCATGTGCCAGCTACACCCACGTGCTGGGGGTCCATCCAGGACTTGGAATTTCCTGCCAAGTCCGACAGGAGGAGGTGCTTTTTATGGAATGGCTTTTAATGAGAGCCTCTACCCTTCCTTCATATACATTGCAGTTTATACAGTTCACTATTTTCCTCATAAATCAACATCTGTGAATCATTTTGTCATTTGTCTATTTTTAGAAATGAAATGTGACTATATTAAACAATGTTCTCATAAAAAATCCTCTTATAGTAGTAACAATTGTTTGAAAATGTATATTTTAACTGCTTTTCCTTGACAGTGCACATTTGGAACAAAATCTGTGATGAAAGCTTAACTATTAAGTTTCCAAACCTGATTTTTTTTGTGAGGTTTGTACGTTGTTAAGTATTTCGGTTATTGATCCCTAAAATGAAAAATAAAATTTTAAAGTTTATATTCTGGCTCTGCCTATGATTTTCCAGGGCTTTTTAAAAGAGAAAGACAACAGTGTTCCATGTGGGATGATTTTGTTTTAGAGTTCTGTTGCAGTGACCTCTGCCCCCGCCTGGGTCATTAAATTCAATACACTTCTTCCAACTAAAAGTTTCCTCGCCTCATTGTGCCTTCCCCGGGCCTGGTTGAGCACTCTCGTGACATAAGCCGCCCAAAAGCCACCAGCTCATTTTAGGACAGTTCGGCTAGCAAGGAGTTTTGCGAGGCTTGTCTGCTTCCCTGTGGACTCTGAGGTCATGGCTGTGCTCTGGAAAAGGGGACAGTTCGGCACAGATCCCGTCCAGGTCTATTCGGCTGTCCAACCCCCACCTCATACGTGAATTATTTCCCAGACTGGGTTGAGCAAGAGAGTTTATGACATTAAGATCTCAAAAGTTATTTTCACGTTATAGCTGCGTTGAAATCCTGCCCCACTGCAGGCAGCTTTTTGCCCCGGGGACTTGTTTCAGCCAGTGACGTGTGGGTCGAAGCCGTGTCGACTGTCAAAGTGAGGAGGAGACAATTTATTACAAAATTCAGAAGAGAGGAAAGAAGGGAGAGAGAGAGAAAAAAAAAAGAAGGAAGGGAAGGAAATTTTTTTTTACTAATTAAACTTGACTGAATAAACACAGTACCAAACAAATGCACTCAAATACTTTCTAAAATATCAATTTTAAAGGCCTTTCTTTTCAGGCTAATGACAACACTATCCAGGTAGCCATGCCCGTTTAGCACAATTGCTGATTTTATACAGCACTTACGTCTTTTAGTTCACAAGGATATTATTAAATAATAGAGGATATCTAATACAACTATTTCTAAAGAACTAGGAAATAAATTCCTAAGAAAGGAAGATTTTACAGACCCCATATTTTATACCGCATCCCGTTAAGGGCAGGGGAAGGGAGGGGAGGAGGGAGGTGGGCGGCTTGGTCCACGTTGCCTCCGCGGTGTTTCTGCTGTGCTTGCCTGGCCTCCTGGCACCTCTCGACTGAGCCCAGACATTCACATTTCTGTGTCTCCCCAATGATGGGCTCTCTTTCCTGCAGCTCCTAAACTCTGCAAGTTGAGCACAGCCAGACACATGTCACAAGATGAGAAGCGTCATGCCCAAGAAACTTCTGGGTCTCTAGGAGGTTGGCACCAAAAAGGACAGAGGACAGCATGAAGTCTAAACTCAACCATCATTGTCATGAAATTGTCGTGAGGCTCACTCACCAGAAAGGACGTGCTCCCCTTTATACGGACCAAAGAATGACAACTCACTAACATGGCATCACAACAAACCATGCGAGCACCTGCCAACTGTTTTATAGTCAGCTAATGTAGACTTAGTTTGGTTTCTTGAAATTAGAATGTTTCAATATAGCCTTATAAAAATACTCCACTCTGGTTCCTGGGCAGAGTATCAGTTCAGAAAAGCTACAAGGTTTGAGCTGCCAATGTCTCTTGCATTCCTGGTTTTGTCTGTAATTTCTGAAGACTAGGAAGTAGACATGGCACTTTACAAATACACAAAGACAAGGGCCTGGCCTTCGGTCAGAAAAACACAACCCAAATGAAAATAATCCAAGCAGAAGCAGTAACAGACAGTTACTGTTTGGGGGGAGGGCATTGGGTTTGGAAAGCTAAGTTGAAAGTATTTCTGTTTTTGTTTTTGTTTAGAAATGGGAGTGATTGGAAGGGAAAGGGGGCGGTCCCGTGCTGAGGTTTGCTCTGTGTTTAATCTACACGGGCTCCCGTGGTCTCGGGAGGTCACTCGATTCAAAAGCAAAGTTGTTCAAACTGACCCCCCCGCTAAAGAGACTGCTTTCTATGGCAGACAACTTCTTTTTTTTCCAATGGCTTTGTGGCTGACCTCAGCTCGCCAGACAAGTGTAGGCTTAAATAAGATAATTGCTTTCCAAGGCATTATGCCTCTCCTGTAGAAAATCTTCTTGAACACAGAGCACACCTCTACTGGGAGGAGACCACACCTGAAGTCATGGCCCTAATTGGTTGTTCTATTTGTCTTCATCAGAAAACTCTGCTGGCTGGATCAAACAAAAGTCAGGCATATTTAACTTCCTAGAAACAAGCCAGTTAGCCCGCACTGTGGCAGAGTCACTTAATCCAAGACACATTTTTATGCAAACCTCAAGTTATAACCCACATATGGTGGCAGATCATTATCCTAAGACTCTAAATTGAACCAGTTATATAGTTGGAGGGGGATCTATCAGATTCTGGAAAACTTCTCTTTTTACTGGTCTATTTTAACAAGTGTAGGGAGGAAATAAAACTCAAAAAGCATAAACTGTTTTACATTTTGAATTGAACTTTGATAAAAATGGAAATACTCCAAAACAAAGAAAAACTGGCAAAGGGGGAGGGAAAGAGGCAGACAGAAAAAAAGGAGAAAATGTGGAAATGAAGAGGTTCTGTTACTGCTTTTACATTTCCTGATTTAGCTAAGTGAAAGGCAGGATACACAATTATACAGAGATACAATCCCTAATGAAAGAGAGAGGGTGCCAGAGAGAAACACAGAGACACAGACAGACAGACAGATGTAAAAGACTAAAATGAAAGGGATCAAAATAGACTCCCGTGACGAGCCCTGGGACCCGGAATCATAGATAACTTTCATTTTGTCTTTGGGGTTTTTTGTGTTTTCCAAGCTCTCTACAATGAGCACGTTTTTCTTTAACATAAAAAAAAAAAATACAACTTTTAAAAACTGGTTTCTGATTCAAAATGCAAAGATCTTTAACTCCACATCTGAGCACATAAGCTGATAGACTTCAGGGTTGTTAAAAGTGGAGTTTCGATGTACGCTAGTGCACCCCCGGGGCCCAAAGGAACAGGAGGCACCCCCATCCCCCATTTTGTATACAGCTCACAGAGAGGTATAAAGACTCCTCGGGCCTAACACACTTGAATAGTTTCAATGCCCCAGGCTGCAGGAACAGACAACAAAATAAAGAGCTCTTTTGTGCTGACCTATTGCAAATTACTACCATGGTCATCTCTGGGCACCGTCTGCAAGGTCAATTCTAACTGTCACTGGCGCATTGCTTTATACCTTATGTGTGCTGCCTAATGGGAGCCTAACGCTGTGGAAGCTGATGCACGGTGTGGAAGCCAAGCCCGCCGTGCTTGCCAGCTTTCATTGGACTGGTTGTTTCTGGAGCCCTGATCTCTAGACTCCGGGTCATTCCGGTGCCTGGAAGAGGTCTAGTGGGAGAGCATGTAGAAACTTGATCCGGGCATCTTGTTCCATCCACATCCGGAAGCTGGCTGCACAGAGTCTCCCATAGACTCTTCTGTTTCCTTGGCATTTGTCCTTCGGATTGCTGTGTAGATAGAGGGTAGACCTGGAGGCAGACTCCAGGTAGTTATCCAGGCCCGCTGCCTAAAACTATTCGCTGCATTTGTTCCTCTACTTGAAACCCCTTGAATACGAGATTAGGTGAACAAGATCCTTTCCATGGAAATGCAAATGCCTCAAATAGGGTTATGAGCTGTCTGTCGATCTGACTTGAGCATAAATTTGTTCAATCTGATTGCTTCCCTTCTGACACCTCGTAGGCTAGATTGCGAAGCGGAAATGCTGATGATCTGTAAAGGGAGCTAAGTGGCAGGTAGGGATGGAAGGGCGCAGCTTGAAGATAAAGACACCAGGTGGGCACTCGGACCCTGGGAGGCTAAGGAAAGAGACACGCAAAGGGATGTGAGGAGCAGCTCTCCCCTCTCCTCAAACCTCAAAACCAGCCTCCTCCCTCCACTTTGCTTTCCTTCACCCGTTTCCACACCTCCTCCCGCATTGCCCTCCCCCGCCCGCCCTCCCCCACCCCGTGCCCCCTGAACTACCCACATCTTCCACCATCCTTCCATCTGGAGCTAAGTCCTCTGCCTACTGGATCTCACCTCCACTGCCTTCCCAAAGACCTCACTCTAGCTCCTTCCCGCTGTCTCCAGCATCTTCCACCTCTTTCTTCACTGGCTCCTTTAATCTGTTTCGCCATCTAAACAAACAAACAAAAAATACTCTTCTTAAACCCACCTCCCACTCCAGCTTTGCCCTCTCTCTCTCAGACTTCTTGGAAGAGTTGCTTGCACTTCTTGCTTCCATGCCCTTACTTTCTACTCTCTCCTCTCGCCTTCACTGCTCTTCTGCTCACCTCCCCACGATGAAACTGCTCTTACCCAAATCACTAGTGACATCGTGACGAAATGCAATGGAAACTTTGGTTCTTGGCTTATATGACCTTTCTAAAGCCCTTGACCCTGGTGACCTCTTTCCGCTTTCTTGGCTCTTGTTCTTGGCTTCTTTGGTCCTATTCTCCCTGGGTAACTGGCTTCCTTCTCAGTATCCACATGCAGATGACTCCCACGTCTGTACTCTCAGCCCAGGCTGCCCTCCTGAACTGCACGTTCCTACCCAACTGTTTACAGGACAACCTACATCTCACAGATTTGTCAGTCAACATTTCCAAAATGGAACCCATTACCTTCTCCTCCTACCCCCACCAGCCTGATGTCTCATGTCCTGGAGACTCTGTCCACACAGGTTCCTCTGGTTGGAGAGCGCTCCTTTCCCCCGTGACCCTCTGAGTCCTTCACATAGCTAACCATTATTCATCTTCAGGTCTCATGTTCGATGTCCCTTCTTCTGGGAAGCCTACCTTCATACCTCAAGGCTGAGTCAGGTGCTTCTATGATTTCAGAAGCTCCCACTTGTAATGCTTTATTAAATCATCTATCCTGCCCATGAAAGTATTTGCTCCCAAGGACAGGGATCTTCAGTCTTGTTCATTACATCCCTTTGCTCAGCATAATGTGTGGCACACAGGATACTCAATAAAAATGCATTTATTTGAAGAAATAAAACATCCCATTTCTAGCACTCAGGCATCCAGCAGAGGTGGAAGTGTCACTTTTCTCTGCTAGTCTCCTGTTCCCATAGTCCCTGTTCATAAGATCAGGCTCCATAGCCCAAGTGAGCATCCTTTGGCCCACTCTTCAGCTTCATCACGGGTTGTCTAGCCTTATGTGTGCCCATCCCAGCACTTTTTCCACTATGTACAACAATTTTTTTTTCTGTGAGAAAATGTATTCTTGGGCGCCTGGGTGGCTCAGTTGGTTAAGCGACTGCCTTCGGCTCAGGTCATGGTCCCGGCGTCCTGGGATCGAGTTCCACATTGGGCTCCCGGCTCAGCGGGGAGCCTGCTTCTCCCTCTGACCCTCTCCCCTCTCATGCTGTTTCTCTCTCTCTCTCTCTCTCAAATAAATAAATAAATAAAATCTTTAAAAAAAAAAAAAAAAGAAAATGTATTCTTAGTTCCTAACACTGACTTTACGTGAGTTTTGTACTATTTTCTTAAAACTGAGTACTATCTCTACCATATGTAAATATGGATCACTCAGTGCAAATACGTTCTATGTTGGTTCTTCCAAGTAAAATAAATAACGTTGCCACAGGATAATTCTTATAAGCAATTTGGTTTATGTCTTAGTCTTTGTTTTCCTTTTTGGAGTCCAACTTTGCTAAAGAAAAAAATACTCAATTCCAATAGGGTCATTTCAAAAATGCATTTTTAAAGTTCCAAATGCTCAATAGTTTTCACTTTTGCTTTGGCTGGTTATGAAGATTTTATAGGTCCAAACACATAGACTTTGATGCTTTAATTAATGCTTATGGCTACATTATGAGAGAAAGAAAATACTTTAATAAGTTTATACAAATGAGTCCTATGATTTCCCCAACTGTAGCCGCAACACACAGCACCCTTTACTGTAGGACATCTGTTTGTCTCGTTCAAAAAGTTGAGTATGGGACTTTAGCAGCAAATTTGAAAATGACAGAGCTACACTCACCACCATGTTGGCAAAAGATCTGTCCTGAGCCTTTTCCTCCTCGGTTGCTATATCAAAGGATAGTAGCTGCTTATGAGATCCCGTTAAGCCCATAGCACACCTTTTTAAACCAATGATGGGGGCATGGGGACATCATGGCAAAACTCTTTGGCCAGGGGTGCCTGGTTGGCTCAGTCATTAAGTGTCTGCCTTCGGCTCAGGTCATGATCCCAGGGTCCTGGGATCGAGCCCCGCATCGGGCTCCCTGCTCGGCGGGAAGCCTGCTTCTCCCTCTCCCACTCCCCCTGCTTGTGTTCCCTCTCTCGCTGTCTCTCTCTGTGTGTCAAATAAATAAAATCTTAAAGCAAAACAAAACAAAACTCTTTGGCCAAAGAAAGGTATTCACTGTGGGAATAATAAGGGAAATGTAAAGAAAATGGAGGGAGCCAGTGGTCTGTGAATAGACAAATTCTGGCTCTCTTTGCAACCAATGGGTAAGATTTGCCCTTGGTGTCACATGAATGCTCCTCCTCTCAACAGAATTTCCAAGAAAGTGCTTTATCAAGCTGCTCAGATAACCATGGCCTGTAGGCCCCAACTCTGAGAATGCTTTATGAGCACTTTTGCTTTCTCTCTCACTTTTTATGCTCATTTTGCAAGAGTTTGCTCTTGACCTGACCTTGCTTTTCATCTTCATTTTGTCCTCTGGAGTACACAACTATATGGAATACAGGTCAAAGGTCAGGACCCTGCCTTATTTCTCCATGTCCCTGCGATTTCTCTCCTCCATCCTCTGTGGATCCCAATTGAAGATTTCTCTTTAAGCCTCCAGCTGATCATGATGATGAAAGAAGTTTTCCCTTTCCCTTTATTCAATTGAGGAGTTTCTTTTTTGTCTTCTGCGGCCCCCTGAACGATGCTGAGGAGGTAGTGAGTGTCTCACCAATATTTAAACCAGTGCTACTTGGTGTTGATCGGGGATCAGCAGCATTAGTCTTACTTGAGAGCTTGTGAGAAATGAAAATTCTCAGGCCTCTTGCTAAACCTACTAAATCAGAATCTCTGAGTGAGGGAGGAGGCAGAAATCTGGAAGTTGACAAGTTCCTTCAGGTGATTCCTATACAGTATGAAAACCACTGTCTCAACTGCCACCTCTGTGAATGAAGGGGCAGTGATGGGGGATTATTTGTGCTCTCTGCAGTTCCCAGGGCAGGGGAATCAAATACTCTGGTAGCAGGCAACTGGGTTTTCCTGGCCAAACACACAGCAAGTCTGCCTAAAGCCCTACACAGACAATTTTCCAAAATCAGCAGCAAGGATTAAGGACCAAGCTTTGCCCACTGGGAGGTTTCTCTTTTTTTTTTTTTTTTTTTTTTTTTAAGATTTTATTTATTTATTTGAGAGAGAGAATGAGATAGAGAGAGCATGAGGGGGGGAAGGTCAGAGGGAGAAGCAGACTCCCTGCTGAGCAGGGAGCCTGATGCGGGACTCGATCCTGGGACTCCAGGATCATGACCTGAGCCGAAGGCAGTTGCTTAACCAACTGAGCCACCCAGGCGCCCATGGGAGGTTTCTCTTGAGAGTCCCAAAGTTTCTGTTCTTTTCCCCCCACTGCACCCCCATACCCCAGAACCACTTTTCAGCAACCAGTCTGATGTGCTCACTGCCTGTCTAGGCCACGGTCTCGTCTTTGCCCGTGCCCATTTGTGGGCTCCTAAATCTCCAGCAATCTAGAACTGACCCACATCCCCTCCCAAGGTTTCGCTCTGCCAGGGAGCAAATAGTTGAGGAGCCCTTGATATGTGCAAGGTTTCATTAACCAGCAGCCCCCCCAGCCTCTCCCGCCCACTGCTGCCCAAGCCCTGCAGGATCCTATCTTGGTGAGTGCCTGACCCCCAGCTGGGTGCTCAGCCTCCAAAACTCGGAAAGCAATAGGCCCCTTCTGCTGTCTCCGCTCTAATGGTTTTCAAACTGTACAGTAAAATAACCGTATTAGAGCACCTACACAGAAAATAAGAGCAGTATTTTATTCATATGAATGCATTCTGAAGTTAAAAAGAAGTTAAAGTACAGGTTGTCCAATGAGTATAATAAGGCTCTTTGACCCCTCAGAATGAAGTGCGGTGGACAGGAGCAGCCAAGACGGCCTCTGCATCTGGTCAATGCCTGGCCTAGGTGGCTGCACAGTACTGAGGGGAAAATCGTCATTCGGGTAAGTAGTCACACGTGCTAACAGTTGGGTTTTTGATTGTTTGTTTGTTTGTTTTTAAGATAACTTGCCTTGCAACCTCGGGATACTCTTCCATTACACAGATGGCAAGACAGCTTTATTCCAAGGTTTACCCACAAAGAGGTGTTTGTATGGCATTATAACGAACACACTGGCAGTCTTCAGTGGGTTAAAATTTGGCCCATTTCATATTTGATTGTGTCTCTTTTTTATATATATAATTGGTAAAAACAAACAAACAAACCACTTTAATGCAATTTAAATCAAATGTCTGGAAACTCTGAAAACCTCTGCAGCCCTCAGGGCCCTACAAGACACAAATCACTTCCCAGATGAGAGACCAAGATGAAGTGACTTACTCAGGTCCGATGGCTTCCTTTGTCAGAGCCGGCTGCATCTCATCTCATCGCCCAACTCCTGGTTTTTCTGCCCTGTCTCCCATGGACATCCGAGACCCCACGTAGATTCCCAGTGCCTTGTGCCCCGGGCCGAAGCTTCCAGAGCGGGAGCTCTGTTGATCCTGCTTAAATGAATTAGGGAATGGAATTTCCCCAGAGCCATCTCTCCTCTCCAGCTGGAGGGTGCCGGGCAGGGGCAGGGAGGGCTGCACGGGAATGAAGAGTCCGCTGAGCGACTCTGCCTCTCGCTGGTGTCCGACCAGGAGCTGGCACACACGGTCCTCTTCAAATAAGCCGGTTCTGCTCTCGGCAGCCCAGGTCTGGCGCGCTCACGGAGCCCCGCTCGGCTGCTCTTGCATGGGGCCCAGTCCCAGAGAGCACTTGCTCAGTGCGCTGAACGGCATCGGGCAGGCGCTCGGGTCAGCCAACAGAGGTATCACTCCCGCCACGTGCGGGGCGGGGAGACGGGGCAAGAAAATGGCGGCGGGGCGGGGGGGCTGGAGGAAGGGCAGAGCCATCCTGGCATCTACACACCGCCTCACAGACCCCTTCTCTTAGCAGCTCGCTGGTTTGAGAACAGCCACCCCGGGGGAGAAGGCCCGACCTGGGTGAGGGCAGGGGCTTCTCGGAGAGAACGGATCTGCTCTAGCAGGGAAGGAAGGGCGGAAAACCTTTTCTCTGCTTCAGCAGTTGGGCTTCTCTTTTTACCTCAGAGAACTGGCAGCCGCCCTTCTGCAGAACGTGCTGCAGCCGGTGATGGGGTCTCTCCCTCCGCCGGGAGCTGAAACTCTGCCCACCTCCACATAGCTTTGGAGACTGAACAGGTTTCGGGCATGTCAGTCATCAGGGGAGGAAAATTCAGCCATGCAGGCCCCAGACAGCTCACCCAATGAAGCCCCGCGGGTCTCCTAGCAACTTGCTGTGCTTAGATTTTTCCACCTACTTTTTGCAAGGTGGAATTTAATTTTAAAAAATATGAGGGCCCTGTCAGGAAAACCAAAAGGGCTGGAACACAGCGGTTTAGGGGACATGGATCCCTCTAACTGCCCCCCGCTTTATGAGGGAATACTAGCCCGGGACTGAGGGTGATTTATTCTTTACTTCCCGTTAGAATTAGAATCAAATGGATTGCTTTAATATTTTTGTCTCTCACAAAGAAAAGTAATAAATCTAAGAAGGCTGCATGCTGTTATGTTCAAGCCTAACCTTTCTCATATAATCACCCCACAGAAGATATTGCTGGTTGCTTCCCCAGTATCCGTTCTCTCTTTCCTTGCCAGAAGAAATGGCTGGCAACGTGCTGGGGTGAAAATACTCATCTTCCCAGCCTCCTCTACACACTGGAGCAGCCATGGGACCCAGTTTTAGCTAATGACCTGTAAGCAAAGTCGACAGGATGGGGCTTCTGATTATCACAGACAGACTCAGATAATATGGGAAATTTACATGTCTTTTTCTCTGTCTTCTTCTTGGTCAGAATGATGGCTGGAGGCCAAGCAGCCACCTTGCAACCATGAGGATGAATTCCTCACGAAGAATGGTGGATAAGCAGCCAAAGGTCTGTGGGTCCCTGATATCTACCTTGGACATTTGTAACAGCTCTTGACTGCTTGCCTCAAAACTTATTCTCAACTAAGCAAAATAAAATCCATTTGGTTAAGACTTTGTATTTTGGGGGCGCCTGGGTGGCTCAGTCGTTAAGCGTCTGCCTTCGGCTCAGGTCATGATCCCAGGGTCCTGGGATAGAGCCCCACATCGGGCTCCCTGCTCAGCGGGAAGCCTGCTTCTCCTTCTCCCACTCCCCCTGCTTGTGTTCCCTCTCTTACTGTGTCTCTCTCTGTCAAATAAATAAATAAAATCTTAAAGAAAAAAAAAAACCAAGACTTTGTATTTTGATTTCCCTTAAATGCAGCAAACGAATACTCTTTCAAAGCACAAACTTCACACCATCACAAGGAATGTTCTTGTCCAGCTGGTAGAACAAGAATCTCTTTCCTCATTTCATAACATGAGAGAATTGAGGCAGTGGGAAAGTATCAAGTGAGTAACTTCCCTTTTGCTGAATCAGATTCTACCTCTCAGCCCTTGACTTCTGAAACCCCTAAGCAGCATTTGGGCCCCTGGCTACTTCCTCTTCCTTGAAATGTTCTCCTTCTTTACTTCTGTGATATATTTCTCCATGCTTTTTTCTCCTTTTGTTGGCCCACTCTCCAGTGCCTCGTGGGTCTACTTCTTCTGCCTGCCCCTTAAATGCACATGTCTCCCAGAGTTTCCCTTCTCTTAGCATCTCATATTCAACTTGGGTAGTAGTCTGACGCCTACCCATGTCATCCACCATCACTACCTAGTAGTATTGAAAACTAAAAAAACTACTGACATTGGGAAAGGATGTCTACCATGTACTGCTAAGAGAAAAAGAGCAACTCACAGGATAAGATGTGCTGTTTGATTCCATCCTTGTAAAATGGGAGGAAGAAAAGTATATATGCATAGAAAAAAACTAGCTGAAAAGCTATATAAGCAAGATGTTAACAGGGCATGGGTGGTGCAGGTAAGGGTTTAATTCAAATTATTTAATTAAGTGGGAGAGGAGCACCACTCCACACGTGGGGTTGTGCCAGCCATTTCTTCTGGCAAGGAAAGAGAGAACGGATACTGGGGAAGCAACCAGCAAAATCTTCTGTGGGGTGATTATGTGAGAAAGGTTAGGCTTGAACATAACAGCATGCAGCCTTCTTAGATTATTTAAATTATTTAATTAAGTCCTTAATTCAAATGTGAAATTAGCCCTTTAATCCCTAAGTGTTGAATCAATGGACTTCCAGTCATTTCCAAATTATTTCCCCATTTTTACTCTACAAGAACTTTATTGTGCTTTAGGCAGTCATTCATTTATTCATTCGGTGAGTTTTTATTATGTGACTGCTCTGGGCCAGGTCTGTGAGAAGCACTGTGAAAATAAACCCCAAGTCCAAGGAGCTCTCCTTTGAAACAAAGTGGGTGTATACGATTTCATGTTTCAGCTGATAGAGGAAGGGCATCATCTGCACACTCCCACTGAAGGGACGTGTCCGGGGAGAACCCAGTATGTGTTAGGCAGCAGCTCCCCCTGGCATCTTTCCTCACTGAGCATGAGCCATGACACCCAGGCCCAGGCTGATTGCTCCTCACAGCCCCTAGAGACTTCCCTGGACTGGAGGCTCTGTCCCCAGGATCTGCTGAACCTGTCTTCTCTGGACAATCTATGCGAGGACACACCCAGAATGGTTTCCAGCTTCTCTGATTAACTCTAAGCACTCCAAAGTCCAAAGTTTAGAAAACAAAACAAACAAACCAACAAAAACCCTTGACATATAAATGTAAGGAATTTGTCATATAACCCTGCTCCTTTCAGAACCCTGACCTCTCATCATTGTTCTTTCCCCCTTGTGAAGTCCCAGTTCTGCGCTTGCAAAAATACTCAGGGGATCTAGGAGAAGAACTCTTGCCTGCGCACAGAAGTGGATGTGATGGTGTACATCTCCAAATCCTTTCTGCTTACAAATCTACGAACCCACAGGCAGCTGGCCTTTGCTTTCCAGCTCCCCTTGTGGGACAGTCAAAGTAGCTGCCTTCCCCCTGTTTATGACCAGTCCTTGTGCTTGTCCTCGATTTTAGCTTCCTGCCACTTCACGAATCTTTCTCCATTGGTCATCCTCTTTCCTGTATCTTCGAGCTCTCTTTTTCATCACTCGCTCTTTCTCATCAGCATTGAAACACACAGAACGTCTCTTCCAATTGCAGAAACATATGGAATGGATTGATTGGGTTATAAATTTTGGATGAGGACGGAACTGTGCGCCGTTCGTGTCGCATCTTGTGCTTCTGAAAAAGTGCTGGGTCTTCTGGGGGTTGTAGGAGCATTAGGGGATCATTTTTGTACCGAACATTCTGCAACATTTTTTCAGGGCTGGGGTCTCTTTTCAGTTCCTGGCACCGGATGGCCCCCTTGGGGGATAAGCACTTTGGCTGCTCTGGAAAGCCTCCGATTCCGCATGTGTGGAGTGGAGCTCCTCTCCCACTACGAGCAGGGCCTGGACGGGCAGAATGAGCGGTGGGAAGAGCTGCTGACAGGCTGGGTACAGCACGCCATTTACTGCACCTGGCCATTTCCTTGACCGGGAATCTTCAAGTCGTGTTGGCTCCCTACACCACCAGTCCTCCGAGGGGGGAGGGGGGAGGGTCTGTGTATCTAGTTTGCTGTAAATGAGGGCATTTAAATGTGTACTTTATGTCTAAAGACCAGGTGAGTAAGTGGGAAGTATTTGGAAAACTGGCTGAAAAATTCATAAAAGTTACTTCTATTTTCTGAATAGAAATGTCCATTACCATTTTTAAAAACCATCCTTCAGAATGAAAAGACTAATTGTTTCCCTTGAATCAGTATGAGGGAACTCTGATACATTTCCAAAAACTCTGGAAAGACAGTTGCATCTTGGCTAGAATTCCTCAGCTGTTGAATAATGCAAAACCACCACACCCAAGGCGGGCTTCATTCAGGGGACCCTTCTGGGGGCTCTCAGGTGAGCGGGAATAAGAATTTGGGTTAGAAGTTGGCCAAACCACAGGGATTTTGAAGAATCTAGCATGACCTCAATTTCCCAGGGGCTTCTTCTCAAGTCTCATCTGAAAGCTGGAAACTCTCGTACCTGTCCGACCACCTCGCCATCCAACATCATCACCAAGTGCACCCCAGCCAGCTTGCCCAGCGCTGAGACTGAAGCAGGTACAGCACGAGGGGGCCGGCCTCCAGGGGGCACCTTCCTGAATTGGGTTCCTGAGGTTGGCCTTATGCTCATGTGGCACAGAAACTTTCATAAGTGTTGGTGCTGGTCCCCCAAGCCCCCCACCCCCACCCCATCTCTGCACCCACTGCACCAGCTCTCCTGGCCACCAAGCCCCTTCTCCCAGCAAAGGATGCCAACTCCCCAGCCTGGCAAACCAACCTGAGCTGGTCTGCTAATGTGTTCAATGGTGTTGAAAGTCAAAACAGAGATCTGAGAAAACAATTCGCTTTGAAAGACACTGGGAGAAGCCTGAGGGAAGACCCCTGCGGTCTGTTACAGACGGAGGTGACCGCTTTGGACAGCATGCTTGTTTATTCACGTCTCAGGTGAGGGTGTGCATGGGGGTCTATGTGTGATCTTCTTGCCTTTGAACAGATGTGAGTGTGGGCTTTGTTGATAACAAGTGACTTTGACTTTGAGGGGATGGTGTGCGCATAACCTCTGGTGTATGTTTGTCCAGGCTGAAAGGACACACTGGTGTCTGGTCACACACGGTATCTTGACCCTTTCCTGAGGCGCTCAATTCACTAAGAAGGGAGAACAGCTCCTTGAATGCTTTCCATGCCTTTCCCGCATGCTCCTCCCATTCCTTCTCAGTCCTCTCCTGATCCATCTCCATCTCAAACAATCCGTCTTGCTGTATTCTGGACCATCCCACCCCCTTTGCAAGTTCTCCTTTCTGGAACAAGCTGCCAAAATCCACTTTTGTTTGGATGCCAGTGGTGAGACTGACTTGCTTTAGGTTTTGATAGTAGGAAACCATGTTGGTTCTAGCACTCCCTAGTGCCTAGTTTCCTAGATGAAACTTGCTTTGGGCAGAAGAAAAAAAGAATCAGACTCCTTTTGCTACATAAATAGATGGGACACTCAAACTCAGAGCTAAATAGAATTTCTTGAACATTTGTAGGCTTGTGTAATGACCTATGAAGTCAAAGTTGCTAAAGCTTTCTGATTAATTAGACGCATGCAGTAACTTTAATGCCTTTAAAAAAAAATGAAAGAAACAAAGAAAGTATTTGCAGGAAATACTTTGCAGTCCCAGCTACCTACTGAGATTTACTAAGATTCTGGTGAGGACAACGTCCCTCTGATGACATGGAGGCCTTTTCTTTGTAAAGACCTGCTGGCAACAGAGAGTTTTGCAAACGGAATTCAGAAGGAAGGAAAATATTTCGTGATGGCATGACTCTGAGCCAAGCACAGCATTCACTAAATGGCTGCCCTATAGGGTCAGCATGGAGACAACAGTGGGCGGCATTTATCCAATCTGTAAACAGAGGGCCACGGGGTTCCAGAGCAGAGGACCCTGAGCCGCCTCTGGTCTCCGTAAGTGACAACCACCCTGCCAATCTCAGGCTGTAAGAGGGCTCTCAGAGCTGAAGCAGTAAGAATGTGAGCGCAGCTGAGGGTGTGGGGACATTCCTAAAGTGGGTTGGGAGGGAGGGGCTTTTGGCAGAAACACTGGGCTTAACCCAGTCCTGCGGGTTTGGACAAGAAGAGGGTTTTCTATATAAACTGACCACCAGGGCTGGGAGAAAAGAGAGAGAACAGAAACCTTAGCTAAAAAGGGTTTCTGACCTAGGTGTAGCGTAGTCCGGGCGGAGCTGCGGAGCTGGGGTGGAGGGGGGGGTCCCCTGAAATGTAAGAGTGCCCCATGGGCACAGCCTGGGTGGAACCGAGTAAGCCAGCTGGCCCATGAATCAGTCCTTCCTGGCAGCCACACCGAGGGGATTCTCGCCCTACGCAGCGTCGTCAATCCCCCCCAGCCCCTCCGCGGAATCTCAAGACACAGGTAACTGCTTGGCCCTGGTGAGAAACAGCCGCCTTCCTGTTTCCCCCCAGTGTGACTTCCTGTCCATCCAGTCGGGGGCCCTGCCCACTCCCCCCGCAGAGCTCAGGAACCGAGCCAGAAGGAAAAAACAAGGCTGATTCATGTTTGTGATTAACTTCTCACCTAATGCTGTAATCCCATACGCAGACCTGGCCCAGCTGTCAGGGCTTGGCGGGGAACTCGGGAACTCGGCTCTCCCTCTCCGAGGAAGGGCAGGGGGCCCCCACCCGCCTCCAGCCACCCTCGGCCGGCTGTGTCTCAGAAGTCATGTCGTTCAGGGCCCCTTCTGTCTGCCCCGTCAGATCTCTCCCTTCAGATAACCCTGCGGCATCTTCTGCACCTCCTTCCTAGCACTCGCCTTTTCTGCACTTCCCTCGAGGCTGACAGCCCCATTCCCCTTCTTGTTAAACCTTCTGAGGTGCCCAGCCTAGCCTAACGGCAGGCCCAGCTGAGGGCTCAGGAAACCACCGGGATGGGAACAGCACAGGGTGACCTCCCCTGAAAGCCTGTGCTGGACTGAAAAGAAGCCCAGAGCAAATTCCAACCTCTGGTCTGTACCTCTGCTGGCCTGAGCCGCAGGGGGCAGATGTGACCTCCCTCTGCTTTTCTCAACCATAATCCCAGCCCCTTGTTATGATAAACTACTTGCTCCTTGCTCGGCAGTACATTCAGGAACTGGACTGCTGCCAAGAAAAACTCAGGAGCAGTGGTAGGGGCTATTGAAATAAATTAATGGCATGATAAATACAGGAAAAACTGCGCTAGGTAAGAAGCTAATATGCCAACAGAAATCACATGGTTATTTAAGAGGAGGAGTTTTTATATAAATGTGTATGATTTTAACTAAGAAGACTGATTTTAAAAAAAATAAGTAATTCACAACCTATTTAGCCAAGTAAATAATGGCCCTCCGAAGTTGATATCAGTAAGGTGAGAAGCTGTGACCGCCAAAAACAGCCCTCTTCTTCTTTTTGGACGTCTTCAGGGCTGGTCCAGGAGGGACGTTAGATATATAACTTCATAATTATGCTTTTTGGCTTCAAGTATCAAATGGTATCACTCACCTTGATTACTGGCCTGCTTCACCAGACTTGGCTCTGAATTATTTTTGACATTTTCCAACATTTAAACCCACCTTCAGAAAAAACAAGCCTTTGCTACTTCTCAGGCGTGCAAAAAGAAGGTTACTGTACATTCTGGAGTTGCAGAGAAAGAGCCCGAAACAGTTCTGAGCGAGAAAAATGGCGGCATTGACCTCACAGGTGACCACGACAACTATGCAAGTTCTAATTTCTTTGTTTGAAGATCTGTCATGTCATTTTAGAATCAGAGTTCATACTCACTCATTCTGTGGAGACTGTCATCAGGTTTGGTTTGCACAAGAGAGTTGACCCGAATCAAGGAATTTCAACTTCGAATTCCAGACCAGCTATGACATTGGGATCAGTGGGAGCCTTTACAAATCAATGCGAAAACCTGAGCAGCCCACACGGGCGTTTCACCAGCCGGCCACCCTGCAGGAGGCGCACGGAGGGTAACTGAAACCTGGCATAAATCACCCTGACTCAATTCTGAGGGACTGGGGTGTGCAAGAGTGACTGGGCCAGCCCCAGCATTGAGTGGCTAAGTGAGAAACTCGGTGTGCTCCGGGTAGTGTTTAGGGCTGGTTTTTGGCTTCATGACAGTAGAATGCCATGACCCACTTCCACATGAGCGTCAAAACACTCCCAGTGGGCGCCTGGGTGGCTCAGTCAGTTAAGCATCCTCCTTCAGCTCGGGTCCTGGTCTCAGGGTTCTGGGATTGAGCCTGGCATCAGCCCCACATCAGGCTCTCTGCTCAATGGGGAGTCTGCTTCTCCCTCTCACTCTCCCTTTGTGCTCTCAGTCTGTCTCAAATGAATAAATAAAATCTTTAAAAAAAAAAAAAAACAAAAACAAAAACACTCCCAGCACTAACTCTGTGCTTGATACAAATCAAACCCCAAATGCCCAGCATGCAAGAAAAATCTCTGCTGTACTATGCCTTGGGAGAAGGAGCTGGGCGCAAGTTTCTGTTACCCAAGGCTTAATTCGCGTTGCCCCAGGAGGCCCATCTCTTCTTTGCCTCTCTCTCCCTTACCCTCCTTCCTAAGAAACTCTAAGTGATTGAAAGGGCCATCATTTACTGTGTAAATCCCCATCTGTTTGTGAAGCTAAATTCCTGCTTCCCCGCCCCCACCTAAGGCTGTGGGAATAGTATGTCCCAGTTCCCAGCCCCACCCCCCCAGGATAACTGGGGCCCTGGGAAAACCTGCCTGCTCAGTCACCCTCAGTGTGGGGTCCACTTCCAGACTGCAGGTGACCTGGGCATGCACAGCCCCGACCACATCTTTCCTGGAGAGCAAGCAGACATGCCAACACTCCTTGGGAGAAAGAGCCCGCTGCTCTTCTTCCCTCGCTGCAGGAGGATAATTGGCCAAACGTGGCAGAAAGCAGAAGATGGTGAGGAGAAGACAGTTGTGGTCTGCACCCAAAAGTGGCCTGGGCCATGAAACCCATAATGGGTCCAAAACCTCTGCGACTCTTGCATTCCCCCCTGCCCCCTGCAACACACATACACACCAACCCTGCTGCTCACCTCCTGACCTCGTCTTTGGGCTTCATCTTTGATTGTTGTGCTGGTCTACATGCTGTTGGGTCATGGAAAGATCTCAGTTTGGGTCTCTTCTGAGTGATGAGCTGGAGCAACAAAAGTGAGCATCAAACAATATCAAATGTCACCCTCAAGAAGTTCCCCCGTCTGTTGGCAGACAGGGAAACAGCTAAGTGGACCCGTGGAGGGCGGCTGCCACAGGGGGACAGAGGAGGAGAGATTGGTCCAGGGGTGGAGAGTGGTCAGGACTCTTCAAAGCTGACTAGGAGGAGCCAGGGCCAGGGGGCTGTGGTGGGGGGTGCCGGGAGGAAGGATGGCAGTCCCAACAGAAGGAAGTGCTTGAAGTTTAGTTTGGGCCTTCAACACGGTCTGTGAACACTAGGTGGGACTGTCCTTTTGTCTGTCTCTTCCTCCAGCGGCTCCAAAACTCCCCAGAATTTGCCTGAGCCTGCAGAAGAATGCCTGCCATTGGCCTGAGCAATGAGCAGCCTCCACTGGGCCTACTACACACCAGGTTGGGGGGTGGTGGCAGGGATGGGGACACTCCGGGCAAGAGACACAGCGTTAGCGAAGACTGCAGCAGGAAGGCATGGCACCAACTTTATTTTTATTCATTTATTTATTTTTAAATTTATTATTATTTAAATTCAATTAACATATAATGTTAATGGCTTTTGAGGAAAGGAGCTAGGTGGCTGGGGGACAAGAGCGAGACTCTCGCCACTTACTCTTTTTTACAGTTTGAGTTTTCAACCATGTGAATATGTAACCTACCCAAAACACTGAATGAAAAATAGTTGCCTTAAAAAGAAATGAATGTTTTTTGTCCATTGATAGTTGAATGAATAAACAAAATAGAAAGGAATATTATTCAGCCTTAAAAAAGAACATTCTGGCACATGCTACGCTCTGGATGAAACTTGAGGACATTCTGCAAAGTGAAATAAGCCAGCCACAAAAAGAGTAATACTGTGTGAGTACTCTTGGATGAGATACCTAGAGTAATCAAATTCAGAGAAACAAAAAGTAGAATTCTGGTTGCCAGGGGCTGCAGGGAGGGGGCAATAGGGAGTTGTGGTTTAATTGGGTACAGAGTTTCAATTTTGCCAGATCAAAAGAATTTTGGAGATTGCTTGTACAAAGTGAATATACATAATGTGCCCAACAGTGCAACTAAAAATGGTTAGGATGGTAAATTTTATGTTGTGTGTATTTTACCACCACTTGATTATATTGATTTCATCATCCCACCTGTGACTGCTCAGACCATAGCCAGGTAGCGTGATGTGTTGGAGGATTTCAGGGATCGGCTTCTCTGCCTGGCCTCTCTCTTGGCCAGAGTTTCTGATGATCTGATTGCAAATCCAGATTATCTGATTGCTCTCTGCTTTCATTTTTTAATCTGAAAAGTAGGAACACGATTTCCCAACTCTGATACCTTAATTGGATTATTATATATTGATGCTTTTCCACTCAGGGTCCCAGCCATTATGATAAAACCAACCCTCTCAGATTGTCTAACCTCATTTTGTGACCTACCTCCTCCCAGGCTTAAAAGAAGGCTACCGAGTTAGTGTGTATGAAATGCTTTGAGCCCCCTTGACTTAAATAAGGCTAAGTATCAAGCCTTTTGACTATTGGGCATGCCTGATTGTAAGTCTTGCGAACGCTGTTTGTGATGGTTCCTACACAAAGGAGGGAGTAGAAAGCAGAGAGCAAAGAATCCTCTGGCCAAACCACGAAGTTGACCCCAAAGTACAGAAGCAGTGTCAGCATCCTGAGCCCCACCACCATCAACTCCCTGAGAAAGGTAGCAGAGACGTGGCAAAGATGCACAAGAGGCTCTATTTGTTCTCTGGATGCTCCTGCCAAAAAATGTTATAACATCCTGTCCCTAACCGGCAAACCAAATAGTACATGCCATCCTCCTGGGCTAAAACTTGTAGGTTACATTATACGCTGAAATTACATTAGAAACCAAACTGCTGGGGCGCCCGGGTGGCTCAGCGGGTTAAGTGTCCGACTCTTGATTTCAGCTCAGGTCTCGATCTCAGGGTCGTGAGTTCAAGCCCCTCACTGGGCTCCATGCCGGGCGTGGAGCCTACTTAGAACAACAACAACAATAAACTGCTTATTTTGAAGTGCTTTTCACAACTTAATCCCTGACTGGTGTGGTGGGGAGTTGTCGAGACAGTCTTACATGTCTCCGCACCAGCCCTAATTAAGAGCCTCCCATCACCCCCACACCCCCCAACCGGCCTTCCCTCCTCAGGGCGAGGACTCAGATGGAGAGGAATATTCATTCTCCTCTCCTCCCTTGACCTAGATTGACCTGAGTGGGATTTCTAAGGCTGGTCCCTATTCTCTCTTTACATACCAAGTCTAAATTCCATTGCCCGCCTTTCCACACCCCTTATGACGGGACTCTACCATCCTGTCTAGCCAACTTCTTGGTCTCTCCTGCCTCGTCCTCACGCCTGGGGCCTTGGGACCCTGTGAATCCTCCCTTATACCTCTCTTGCAAAGCCAGGCACCAGTCCAACCCTCCACCAGCCCAAATCCATCTTTTCCTCCGGTGAATTCCTATGGCATTTATAGTTAACACCCTACAATTTACTGAACCACTTAATTATATCCTCTCGGGTACTGCTTGTGATTATTTCTTGCATTTTAGTCTGGCCTCCTGAGTAGATATTGAACCCCAGTGGGGCAGAAACCATACCTTATACATATTTATTATGTCCATAGAGCACTTAATAGTAATAATGGTGGCCATTTATTAAGCACTCAGTGTATACCAAACAGCACTATATATGTGCACTTTATCTAATACTCACTATATCTTAATGAGGCATTATTATGTCTGTCGTTCAGATGAGAAAATCACGCTCAATGAGAGTAACGAGGACATGTGGCTGATAAGGTCTGAGTCTGGAGTCACATCAGTGGTCTCCCAAGGCCTTAATCAAACTTTTTGACAGATAAGAAAATTGAAGGAAAGAAAATACTTCCCTAGGATCATCCCCTTATGAAGGGAGTGAACTAGAACTACTCCCATGGTTCTAAGAATTGTAAGCTCCACTATAAAGGAAGCTCCTGAGAACAGGACTTTTGTCTGTCTCATGTACTGGTATATTGCCAACATTTGGAGCAGTGCCTGGCTCACACATAGTAGGTGCTCAATAAAATATTTACTGAATGAACAAGTGAAATCTAATCATCAAACCTATACCAAGTGCCCACCAAGTGTAAAGAATTGCTAATAGCATGAGAAAAAAAATAATGCTTAAAAACCACTCTAATTTGCTTGACTTAAATTCACTTGCTGCAGAATACTTGCAGAGAACCATCTAGAAAGAGAAAGGGTATGTAAACCTAGGTTCCCAAGTTGATGCCAACTGTGTCCTTTTCACCTTGGGAGGGCTGGGGGTTTCCTACTCCCTGTCTGTTCTTCTCTTTCAATCCTCGCTCCACTAAAACAATCTGCCACCAAACAAAACACACAAAATCCCAAAATGATTATTTGAGATTATTTAGGTTTTTTTGTTTTGTTTTTTGCCTAGGTCATAACCATGTAAAAGCGGTGAAAACAATACCAAGATTTTTGGGCCTAATTACTGTCAAACAGTCATTCTTTCCAATGACTTTGATGGTTTATTTCTTTTTAAAATTTAGTGTAACCTTACAGGAGTATGAGGCAGTCAAGTCTGGCACATGGTGGTGGCAGCAGAAATAGGAAAGGGCTGGTGTAGAGGCTTTGTGATTAGCTGGGTGTGGGGCTGCAAGGTTCCTGACAGGACTTCCGGGAAACTCGTATCATCACTAAGAGGGTCAGAGAAATGTAAGGGTCAAGTTAAGTTGGAAGGAAAGATGATGAATTTTACTTCCCTACACAAGCTCATTATGCTCCAGCCATACCCACGTTGTTTTTTTCTAAACCACATCACCCTCACTTCACCTATTCAGATGAAAGACTATTCTTTCTGGAATATTCTTCTCCCTGATCCCCCCATGGCTGGCTTTGTTTTGACATCACTTCTTCAGAAAGACCCTCCTGACCTGATGTCACACCTGAAGTGACCAAGTCTCCTGTCCCTTCTCCACGTTTTGTTTTCATAACGGCACTCAGCACTACTTGAAGTTTTCTTGTTTGCTTATTTGTTTATGGTCTATGTCTCCCCAACTGTAGTGTGAGTTCCAGGAGATCAGAAACGTGCTCGTCTGCTCAACCACACTGCATTCGCAGAGCCTGGGTGTGTGTCGGGCACAGACAAGGCGCTCAGGTAGAAAGGTCAGGTGGCAACATCCAGCTCACAGTGGAAAATGTCGGTCTTGAGTTCAGGGAGGTGGGGCAGTTTGAAGATGTGAGTCTGGAGTGTAACTCAAGAAGCCAAAAGCAGGCACAAACTCCCCTTGTTATGACCAACTTTGGATAATTAGCTCAAGCCAGTGTAAGAAAATGTGCCCCTAAAAGCATTTTTCTAGATCAAAGTGAGAAGAAACAGCTAAAATGATCCTTTTTCCTTTCTTTGAGGAAGGTTGGCACAGCTTCTTTTGCTTCCAGTAAGACTGTGTGCACATGAAAACTGGAAAAACATTAATGAAGGGAAAAACTAAAAAGTAGTGAGTGTGTCTCAAATGTCTTAAAGTTCTCTGCCATGTAGCAGCTGTCTGATGTCTTCCCTAACACAACAGTCAATCCTTGTTGCCCCTTGTGCTCTGATATGGAGGGGGCTCCAGAATATAGGGTTAAATCAAAAGGGCAGGTGCAGAGCAGGGCAAATCATATGCCACCTTTTGCATAAAAGGGATGAAATAAAGAAGAATATACTTAGATTTGCATGAACACTGGAGAGATACAGAATAGGTTAATCAGAGTGCTTACATACTGAGGCTGGTGAAGTGAGGAACAAGGTAGCCAGGCACAGGATGGGAACAAGATTTTTCAATGCAGACTTCTCCATGTTGTTTTGATTCTTGAACCATGTGAATGAATTAACTACTATAAAAACTAAAAAAATTTAAATTGCATATGATTGATAGTAATTTGCTTCATGAAGCTCAATGATCAGCTTACCAAGGTTTTGCACAGGTAATATTGAAGACTCAAGCTGGGAGGCCACTGTCAGCATCTTGGAGTAAAGAGTACAAATGACATTACACTCATGTCTTCACAGAGGAACAGAATTAGAGACTGAAGTGATGTTTCTAATTCCGGAGGTGGACTCCTGACTTGGTTTTCTTCTTCATAATCATGAAAATTACTGCACTGAGAATGACAAAAGCTAATTATTCTTTCGTGCATGAACAATGTCATGACCGGTGAAAAATCGTCTAAGCCACACAAACTTGGGTAGGTCTGAGCCCTAATTTAAGCAGGGAGAGAGCAGTTTACTTCTCAGCCTCCTGCAGATTCAGTCCCTTTAATGTTTGTAATAGAAAAACTTGTAAACAGAGTAAATGGCTACCAATATGAATCTGGTTACATAAATAAGTAAATGTGATGCATGAAAACAGTGGAATCCCACGTGGCCTCACCATTAAAAATAACACATCCAGCAGTATCTACTAAAGTTGAACATACATTTAACCTGCAACCCAGCAATCCCACTTCTGTATGTATACCCACAAAACATGCAGAAGAATGTTCACAGCAGCCTTATTCATAATGGTCCCAGAAGGGAAACTACCCAAATGTCTATCAAAAGTAGACTGGTGGGGGCGCCTGGGTGGCTCAGTCGGGTAAGCGGCTGACTCTTGTTTTCCGCTCAGGGTCATGAGATTGAGCCCCCATGTTGGGCTGGGGCTCAGGGCTCAAGGCTTCAGGCTCCAGACTCCATGCTCAGTGCAGAGTCTGCTTGTCTCTTTTCCTCCCTCCCTCCCCCTCTGGCCCTCCCCCCTTCTCTCTCTCTCTCTCAAATAAATAAATAAATAAATAAAATCTTTTTAAAAAGTAGACTGGGTAAGTAAAGTGTGGTTACAGGCATTCCATAGAACACCATATAGGCTCGAGTGTGGGTAAACAATAAACACCATGATACAGATGAATCTCACAAATACGTTGAATTAAAGCTGAAAGAAAGAATCACACTGTATGATATAGTTTACATGAAGTTCATAGGAGGCTTAGCTTAATCCCAGGCCATCAGGACAGTGGTTATCTTGAAAAGGAGTGTGACTAGGAGGGGGCAAGAGAGCTTGGAGATATCCTCTTTCTTGATCTGGCCATTGGCTTAGGCGTGTTCACTTTGTGAAAATTTGTGGCACTGTAGACATAAGATTTGTGCACTTTTCTGTGTTTATGTTAAACATCAAAAAGAAAAAAGAAAGAAAAAGAAAAGTGACACTGATCTACATGTATTGACATAGAATATGGAAAGCTGTGTAGACCCTGTTATAGGGATATCGTGGTATGGTATATAGGTCATGCGGTATATTTTGCTTATGTTAAGTTGTAGATATCAAGCTATAAGTACTTATGTGCACAGAAAGTTACTTTAGGAGATGGTCCTCCTAAATGTTAACAATGCTTACCTTTGGGGCGCCTGGGTGGCTCAGTCGTTAAGCGTCTGCCTTCAGCTCAGGTCATGATCCCAGGGTCCTGGGTTCGAGCCCCACATCGGGCTCCCCGCTCGGCGAGAAGCATGCTTCTCCCTCTCCCACTCCCCCTGCTTGTGTTCTCTCTCTCGCTGTCTCTCTCTCTCTGTCAAATAAATAAATAAAATCTTTATAAAAAACAACAACAAAAAAAAAACAATGCTTACCTTCGGTTCAGATTTTGAGTTGGTTTGTTTGTTTTACTTCTTTATAATTTTCTGTATTTGTTTGCATTTTTACACAGCAAATGTATGATTTTATATCAGAAAATGGTTATTTTTTTTTTTTACATCTTCCTTTAAAATTAAAACCTGCTTTTTATTTTCCCTAGAAGCAAACCAGTAAATACCAAAGCCTATCAACCAGGGACATAATGTATGCTGTGTACATCTAATATGCTTTGCAATTGCCTGAGTTTGTAAGCATTTCCAAGGCTGGTTCTGAACCAAGCAGCCACCAGCCTCCATGCAATGCACAATACAAACCTATGGTAGAATCGGAGCGGACAAAAGGGGAGAGGTCAGAGTCTCTGAGAGTTCAGGGTAAATGCTGTAGAAGTTTTAGGCGATCTGTTCTTCCTTCCTTTGAAGCACAGAGCAGATGGGTCCGTTTATTAAAGGAAAGTAAGCTCTCTACCATTTCTCTTTCTTCTGCCTCTAATCCACACGCTTTCCACACTGCTACCTCTCTTTTGCTCAGGTCGAAGGAATTCCACCACGTTTTTTCCCAAAGCTGGACGATCATTTACCCTACTGTAGTAGGCTTAGTAGAGTTTCTTATTTCTTCCTCAACTTCCTTTCCCACCAAAAGCTTCCTCCACACATTCACATACTTGAAATTCTTTTAATGGGCATAAATTACTTTTTTCTACAATCAAAGCCCAAGCTTGAAACGTAAATAACCCTTGGTGAGTTCACACAGTACCATAATATTCACACTAAGGTATAAATGTCTCATATAATTTCTAAAGAGTAAGATTTGGTTGGGAGATGGGGATAGGGAAAGAGAGGCCCCGAGCTTGCACAGAGCTGGCCAGGTTGCTGATGGTACCTGTGTGCCCTCTACGGCAGCCCCCAGCCTCCTCCCAGGCCTGTGCAGAAGATCTCAAGCCACCCAGAAGCAGAAGGAAGCTGCCATCACCCAGAGGAGATCTACAGCCATTGCAGACTCGGGATTACAATAATTTGGGAGAGGGTCAACCGAGTCAGAGCCCCAGATGGCAGAAGAGCTGCTTTAGCTTAAGACTCTTAGCTCTTTTCCCTCAGGGCGGGAAAGGTTTGAGACAAGGAAGGATGAGGCTTTCCAGGCCCAGGACACAGCCTTGATCCAAAGCCTAGTCATGGCTTTAATTTTTGTAAATCAAAGCCTCAAGTTTTTCTTCACCCTCTCAGCTGAAGACATGTTTCCCAGGATGCATGAAAACAAAATAAAAGGTACCAGCTTAGAGATTGTGTGACACCCTGTGCCACGGAAACTCTTTGCAGGCAGGCAGAAATCACTGCTTTACTAAATTCCTTTTCCTGAGCTTTCCCCTCCTCCTAACCGTTGTCTTCACAAGATCATCCCATACTTGGAATTATCATCACACACGATGGGCCTATTGCCAGCTGCTTTTTATTTCAACTTCGGATTCTTTCCAGGGTGTTTGTTTTTTTTCCATAGGGGTGGGGAGTGGGAGAGAGGACTGTGTGTCTGTTTTTGCTATTACACAGAACCGATCAGATTTCCTGTTATAATCACCATTAAACTTCCAGATCCAATCATGTGAATACTTTGCATCTAGAGGACTTGAATGTCTATGGATTTGGTCAATTTCACAAAGCCTTCCAAGTCTAGAAGTGAGAAGCTGATCCATGAGGTTGAGCTAATCATTCTAGGGACATAAAGAGCACAGATGGACTCGAGGAACCCAAGGCTGACTCCCAGCTTGGTGTTCTCACCATCAGCTGAGACTGGATACCATGGGGTTAAGCCCCAAATCCATGTGCTGTAGTCCCTCCAATGGGAAGGTAAGCCCCACAAGAGCAGGGCCTTTGTCTATCTTGCTCACCACAGTAGTCCAGCACCTGCTTGGTTGGCATAATAAGGGGGGGGGCAGCAAATACTTCTCGAATAATGAATTACGCTTTGCCATGCCCCCTACCGTGGAGGGGGTGGGGGTGGTGGAAGGGCATACATCATGGATCTCTGTACAAAGCAGGACTGTCAGGCATTAAAACTACTCAGACAAGTGGCAGCTCTGAAAGGAGTTTAAGGACAGCAATCTGGCTGAGGGGCAAGATGTTGGGGCTAGGGATGCATGGGCATAGCCAACAGTTTTACTTCTACTGCATTCTATTTCAGGGTTCTGGATGGAGCCTTTGGGGTGGGGAGAAGGGGAGATTCAAACTTCTTCCCCCTCTCCCTGGCACCCTACTGGCTCAGACCAGACTAGAGCTGTGCTAACGGGAATCTGAGGTCAAGTGACCAAAAAGAAACAGGGGACTTGGGAGAGATTTCCCCTCTGCTCCCAGGAGTCGGCTTTCCTACGCCTGAAGAGCAGAAAGCATGAGGAGGAATATCTGTGAAATTTAATCTAGCTAGCCATCTTAACCCAGAAGTTCAGTTACAATATTTATACATTCTTATGTGAGAGCATCCTCACCATATACAGCCCTTCAGAAATGGAGCCCGGAAGTTATCATCCACTGTTCTTCTGTGACAAACAATGGCCCAGTGTGGCCCACTCGACCTCCCTGACTAATGCAGAGATTCATTGGAGTGACCTGCTCTCTTAAAATGCATATGTATTCTAGAGGGGGGTTAATTTTGTAAATTAGTCATACCTCAGTGAGATTTACTTTAATGAGATAATCTAACAGCTAATAGTGACTGGTATTTAAGAAAGAGAAAAGTAGGGGCGCCTGGGTGGCTCAGCCGGTTAAGCGGCTGCCTTCGGCTCAGGTCATGATCCCAGGCTCCTGCTTCTCCCTTTCCCTCTGCCTGCCGTTCTGCCTACTTGTGCTATCTCTCTGACAAATAAATAAATTTTTAAAAATCTTTAAAAAAAAAAAAAGAGAGAAAAGCATTTTAATGTTTATTGCAGTTTCCTTCCTTTCTTCTTTTTGGTGGGGGAGGGGAGGAGGACTAATGAGGGAGTTCTTATTAACTAAAAGAAAAAAAATCATTGCTTTGTATGTGCTAGGAATTAACAATCTATAATCTAGAAGAGGAAATAGGACAAACATCCAAACGACTATTAAACACGTCTACATAAGAGGGGCATCTGGGTGGTGCCCAGATGAAGCCACCAGTGAAGCGTCTGACTCTTGCTTTGAGCTCAGGTCAGGATCTCAGGGTCCTGGGATAAAGCCCTGTGTCAGGCTCCAGGCTCAGCACGGAGCCTGCTTGTCCCTCTTTCCCTGCTCCTCCCTGTGCTCTTTCTGTCACTCTATCTCTCATAAATAAACAAACAAACCGATAGTCTTTTTAAAAGACACACACCTATATAAGTCGTATGAACACAGATTACTTTGAGGATCAGAGGAGGGAATGATTGTAAATGGCTGGAGAGTGAGTAGTTTTTGAGCAAGGCCTTGAAGGACTTTGATCAGTGGAGGTGGGACAAGGGTCTGCCAAGTATTAGAAGGTTTGAGAAAAGGTCTGGGGACAGGAGAGCTGGAGGGATCTGGCTGCTGAGAAACGGTGAGCGGATCTCGGGAGAGGGCTGCGAGGAGAGCTGGGGTCTGAGTCAGCCAAGCCGAGGAAGTGACTATCTGCAATGGATCTGATGGGTTCCTGTTCTCCAAGCAGGCTGCAGCCTGGTGACGTAATGGCAGTGGGAAGCCATGGAGGCTTTTCATCAGATAAGGGACATGGAGGTCGGCCTTAGATGACTGATGTGGTGGTGAGTGTAGGCTGGATTGGAGGAAAGGTGTGGAAGAACAGAAGACTGGCTGGCAGGCTGTCCCCACGGTCCAAATTAGGAGGAACAAGGGACTGTCCTGGAAGAGTGGCTGAGGAATGGAAAGAAAAGGCCAAAATCATGCTGCAGAAGAGGTAAAGCCAGGACTTGGAGAACAGCAGGGAGAGATGACTTGGGCTTCTCCTTTGTGTGCAGGAGAGAGAAGTAAATCAGGAGTATGACAGACCAGTAGAACTCAAGGCAGATGTGTTGAGCAGGGCCCAGGGAAGGGGAAGTGGCAAGTAACACCTTCCAAGGTGGGGTGGGCTTCTTAGAGACTTTGAGCATCAGAAGAGCACAGGGAATGCCAGAGAGGGGAAGCAGAGCAAGGAAAGAAGTGGGTGGGCCTTTTCAAACCTTTGTGCTTTTCTCCAGGATATTTCACAAGAATCCACTAACAAGTGGCTGCCTCTAGGGAGGCCAACTGGGAGGCCCAAAGCAATGAGACACTTTGCCTCTTAGATCCTTTGGTATCTTTTGAATTTTGAACTGCCTGGAGTACTACCTACCATAATTCAGTTTGAAAATGTTGGGATCCAGGGCCTGGTGGCTGTATGCTGTAGTAAAAGAAACCCTGCCTTTCATGGTTTTGTGGTTTTGTTTGTTTTTCCACTAGTCTGGTGTACCAGTTAAGGAATCTCAGTGTTTCATCCCTCCCCACCCTTTATCCTATCTCCCCCAAACTAGGTGAAGTTTGTTGTTGTTGTTGTTGTTTCTGTGTTTGGGCTTCCACTTCATTACCTCCCCCAAAGAAGTAAAGGTCTCAATTTCATCTCAGAAGCCTAGGGGTCAAGGGCGTTTAGCTAGGATACTTCTTAGCTGGGTGGGCATCACTGTACCAAAATGTGGCAGAGGATGAGAGTGTGAGAAGAATGGGGGAGGTGGCTGGGTAGGAAAAAATGCTGGCAGGGAGAGGTCCCTGCCCTTGCCCCAGTTTGGACAGACCTGGAAAGGAGCGTCAGGACCTCCCTTTTCAGCATTCCTGCTCGCTTAGGCCAGGCAGAGGGTGGATGGAAAGATTCTGTCCCCAAACTGCCGCTTTACACAGGATAGGGCGCTCCCCATGTGTCCAGCTCCCCTGACTCCCCCAGGTCTTCCAGAGCTTGGAATCAAACCCTCAAAGTCCCCAGGTGGCCTGCGGGGGTGCACCCTGACCCGGGGAGAGAGCTGCCATCCTGCTCCGCGCCCACTTGGGACGGTTGCCCACTCGTCTCCAGTATTTTCTGGCAGATTCCACCACAACCCTTTCTCCCTTGACCTTCACCAGGGGGTCCCGCAGAGCTCACCAGCCGCTGCCACCAAATAAAACTCATCAGGCGGGTGAGAACCTGGAGAAAGAGCCCGAGCGGCCCCGCGGGGGACGCGCAGCCCAGTGTCAGGGCCCCGCCTCCTCTCCTGTCCCCAGTTCCTCGCGTGCGGGTGGTTCCGGCGAGGCCCGGAGCCAGATAGACTGGGAAGCGGCGCGGCCAGCGGGGGCATGCTCCTCGGGAAGCAGGGCCCGCGGGCGGAGAAGGTCTCGGGGCCCCGGCGCCCGCGCTTTACTGGAGCGGGAAGCGCGCCCCGACCGTCCCCGCGCTCCGTTCGCGCTGCTAAAGCCCCAACCCCGAGGGTTCGCGAGCTGCTTCCGCCCAGTGGGTACGAACCCGGATTGTCCGGAATTCATTTTTTCTCCTCCCTTATAGTCTGTTAAATTGACTAATAAACTCAACACAGCGTTCTCTGTGCGGCTTCAAAAAACTCAGTAATTTCGTTAGAAAACGTTGAAATTCAACCCCGAAGTATTCAGTCCAAATGTTTAGTTAAAGTAACCCCGTGGGTTAATAAACTAAACAAAGGCAACCCATGCAAAACTGGAGCAATGAAAACCAGGCTAAATAAACGAAGGGAAGTTTATAAGAACCCTTTCGGAGGAAAAAAGAAAAGGCACCGGGCACGGAGGTTTAATGTGAAGCATGTGAGCGGGGCTCAGCTTACAGGTACCCGGGCCGACGCCGAAAAGCGCTGTCAAGCGGCCTCGTGGATCTCGGGTTGGTTTGCGCCGCCCGGGAAACCCTACCCCGGCGCCGCGAGCAGCCTGGCGGCGCGGGCTGCTCTGAGCTTCCCCCTCCGCCGCTAGGCGCCCAGCCCGGCCCACGGCGCTCGGCCCGCCAAGCCCCGCAGCAGAGCCGTGCGCCGAGGGCGCCGTGCGCGCCGAGCCACCCTGCGGTGGCGGTCTTCCCTCCCGCGAAGGGCAGCGTTAGCTCGCTTTAGAATAGCCCTGAGTGAGGAGCCCTTGGCAGTTTGCAGATGCGGGAATAGTGAGTGGGTCCCGCGCCCACAGACGATCTCTATCCCGCCCCCATCGCCCCTGGGCGCTAGCCGTGGAGTTACAGAGACGCTTTGGTGCTGCTGACCCCGAAGCAGCTCTGACGAAGACGAGGGCAGGCTGCGGCGTAGACGTCTCTACAATTTTTGTCTTTTGCCTTCACGTTCCCGAAAAGAAGCCGAGGAGGTGGAAGGGAGACAGATCTGGGAAAGGCAAGGCCCAGAATTCAGGAGCCATTGTTTCCCGTTTGGGAGAAAAGCTGTAGAACAGCTCGGTCACTTGTCCACCTCGCCCTCAGAGCAGGTTTGACCGTGAAAAGAAAAAGGCGGGCGAAGGAGGAGGTTTATTTTTCAGACCACTAGTAACTTCCCTCTGCCGGGCTCCTTCACCCCCTACCCAGCTCCGGTTTCTAGGAGGGGCGGCCCCCAGTCCCCGGAGCCGATTCTGGGAGCTCCGCTAAGAGATCAGAGGCAATACAGGTTCGATGCTAAATGAACCTTCAGGCGGCGGGACAATGGCCTGGACCTCACACGGGGGCACCGCGCCTTCCCCCAGCCGCGCTCAGCTCCCGCCGCTTCTTTATTCCACGTGGTGAATCCCGAGCGTCTCCAACGCCGCCTTAACCAATGGGCCGACCGGGGAAAGCGGGACGCGCAGGAGAGGGTCTGAAAGGAGGTGTGGGTTTTAATTTTTAAAGAGCATAATTGGGCTGAGGAGGGTTATTTTTTCCTTGACCAAGGAGGGAAAAAAAGAGGAAGGAGAAAAAAAAAAAAAGGCGAAATACAACACATTTATCTATCAACCGCTAGACAAGACAAAGAGGTTTTAACAACAGTTTGAAAAGAGCGGCCTGTGAATGGTTACTATTCAATTTGTATTTTATTCCCCGCTGGTCATGGAATTGAGATCAGAAGAAAAAGTGAAAACACATGGCTGAGGTCAGGGGATCAGAGAACCACCACATACAGCAAAGGGAAGGGAAAGCAATGGGAACTCGTGTGAAGAAATGGATTATATAAACAGAGCTTACCATCGCCTGCGCCCCATTATCCTATAATTTACCCTGCATGGGAGCATAGAAATATATTAAACTAGTGATAGGTTTTACCATTTCTTTACAACCCAGCCTCGTGCCAATCAAGCCTACTATATACTTTGAGACATGTTTAGAATTCTTGAACTAATGTGTTTATTTTAAATATCACAGGGAAATTATTACATCACCCGAAAATAATGCCAGAGCGGGGGTCTGCCGCCCTTTTGAAGTCCTGCTGCAACGAAACATGATTTTAATTACATAATCACTTTGAAACTATAATTATACAATAAACGATGAGGATTAAGCGGGAAGTATAGAGTACATTAAAAATTGCTTAGGTCTTGAGAAAACAAACTGAACATGCAGGGGGAAAAGAAAGAGATGAAATCTAAGGTCCTGGGGAGGGGGGTTGATAAATCCTGCAATCGCCTTCCTCTGAGCTGCGGTGGTGACCGGGGCCTGGTGTTCGCTTTGCCCTGTCCGAGGGAGGAAGGGAAGGGCGGGCGGGCGGGCGGGCGGGTGGCCGGGGCCGTGTCGCCGAGTAAAAAACCCGTAAATCTGAGACAGAATCAAAGAGAAGCCGGAAAGACGGCTCTGGTGCTTTTGCTAACCTTCCCACACCAAAACAAACAGAGTCGTTGCTGTGGCATTTAAGAAATTCATTTACATTGAAAACCGTCATGTATCGGAATGCCACCGGGAGGGTGAGGGTGGCCAAAGATTGGTTTGTTCGCCCTTCCATTCTGGGAGGAAAGGCGTCCAACGCGGACCGCGTCGTCGCTGGAGCAACGAGTTTATAAACAACAGCGCGTCTGCGGCGCGGCCAACCCAGCGCCTGCGAACAACCCCGCGTGCGCCTGGGTCCCGGGACTCACATCCCGCCTCACACCGGCTTTTTTTGCCCGAGGCCCCCTTTCCTGAGAGTTGCCCGGATGACGCTTAATTTTGCCTTTGAGTTTGTCTTTCCAGTGAGGCCGAGGGCAGGCTCCTGGGTCTTCCTTTAAAAGGTAGAAACTTGGCTCTTTCTCGAGCCTCACCCGTGCGCGTCTCTCTCTGTCTCTCTGTCTCTGTCTCTCTCTCCTCAGCTTCCCTCTGTCCCCAGAACTCCTACACAGCCCAAGGTGCTGGGACCCGGTCCTGGACGCTGGTCTTTCTCCGGTTCACATCCTGGTGGGGGCGCTGCACGGAAGCCCCGGGGGAGGAGGGTTCTGGGCCTGGGCACAAAGTCCCCAGTGAATTTGGAAGCATGCTAGGGACAGACACCTCCCCTCCAACTGCACAGGTAGAAGCTGGGGATTATCTTTTTTCAGTGGCACCTACTTCACCGCCTGTGTTCCTCCAGGGAGGAAGGAAGTGTGAACTCCCTGATTTGGACCTCATCAGCCGCCAAGGCTGGTTTTTCCGAGACTGCCATCACCAACATTCCAGCCCACGACAGTCTGTGCTCGCCCTTAATATTTCACAGCAGGTGCCCTGGGTGAGGGAATGGATTGGTGGTTTGGAAGGCGGGTGCCTGGCCCAGGCAACCTTCCCGTATAAAGGGTTAACTACTCCCAACCGAGGCAGAGGGGGGCACCCCAGCGCAGGAGGGCACGGCCGCTTTTCTCGGTCAGGCAGAAAATTATGATCACAGAATCAGAGACGTTTAAATTCACTCGCCATCCGGAAGATGTTTCCCCAGGAACACAGACGTGAGGTATTGGGCAAGAGGGAGAAAGCGACAAACAGAACCTTCCCTTGTCCTAGCTTGGGCCTCATGGTGGCTCCCGACCCTGCCGGGGCTGCCCCGACGGCGTGAGGAGAACGGCTGTCTTCAGCTCCAAACCGTTAATATTAAGACACATCAGCATCGCATTAGTCTGCAGCGGACCATCAACGACCAAGAACAAACACAAAAGAGAAATGAAATAGTTCATCCGAAGAGTCCTACTGTGAATGTGTTTATTTCTTGCTTTACTAAGCCCAGTATATAATTTACTCACTGCCCTCTCGCAAACAAAAGCGCGGCGCTGGCCTGGCAACGTTGACGAGCCCTTTTCAAAACACCCAAGGAAATTACAACTGGGCACGAATTCAGGGGCCATTTTTTATTGAGCCTGTTGCGCCAGTTCGCACAGTTCTTAACCCCAGATGAACACGTGAGGAGGCCAAGATATTTAAATTTAAAAAAGAAGAAGAAAAATCCGATTCCCTGGGAGTAACAGTAACACTAATGCACATCATTTATCCGCCGCTTACTTAATACAGGCAACTTACCCACGTCATCTCATTTAATATAGCAACGCTGCATATATTTAATATGGCGACGTTGATCATAATCCCTACTTTATTAATAATATCAAATACTTATCCAGTCTTTATTATGTGCCTGGCCCTGTGGTGTTTCACATTCATTCACTTATTCCTCTCAACAACCCCAGGTGGGTAGGAACGTTATCCCCATTTTACAGATGAGGAATTGGGGCACACAGAGATCACGTAATCTGTCCCAGCTCTCGTGGCCACGAATGGCAAGGTAGAGATCGGAACCCAGACTCTGAAATCTTGGCCTCGACACTATACCACTTGAGTAACGGGCTGGGAGAAACTGAGGATGAGCCTCGCCGAGGTTCCAGCGAAGACTGCTGAGGAGCCGAGACTGGAACCCAAGTGGTAGCGAGCAGGGACGGCGGTGCGGCCCCCGCCCGAGCCCCGAGCCGAGCGCCGAGGCCGGTGGACCGCGCTAGAACCCACCGCGCCTGCGGGGCAAAGCACCGAAAGCGTGGCCGAGGGCTCCGCGCGGGAACCAGGCCCAGGGTGGAGTGGCCTGCCAAGCACCGAGCTACGTCTTGCGCTGCCAGATCCTCCGCGGCCTGGGCAGCAGTTTGCTTTCTCAGAGACACAGCTGAGGAACCTCGAGAAATGGCCGTAAACGCCCGGATCCCGGCGCGACGTGCTGAGCGCGAGACGCGGGGGGCAGGAGCACCTGGCCTGGGGGGCTCAGAGAAGAGCCCAGGGGCCTGCGGACCGCGGGCCGGGCGCGCCGTGCGCGTCGCTCACGGGTGGGCGCCCCGGCGCCTTTGCGCGCGCGAGGGACTCAGCCCGCCCTTCCCTCCCGGACCCGACCGCGCTCCCGCCATACCACGCGGCCCCGGGGGCTTCGGAGGGAGCCTCTCGCGGACGCGCCGCGCGCACCTGGGGGTAGGCGCACGCCGTCGCACGCTGCCAGGGCCAGGGAACTACCCCGCGGCATGCGCTGGCCGCGCCGCGGACTCGAACTCAAGTCAGAGCGCGGCCCCCAGGTGCTGGGGTGTGGAGAGACGGCCCGGAACTGGGCCAGGACAGGGCGGTTTAGAGATTGTGCTTGCGACTCGGTGGAGCCAGCCGGGAGAGTCGCCTCCGCCTTCCGGGCCTCCCCCATGTCTGCAAGGTGCTCTGGGCAGTGAGAGAGAGAGAGAACGGTCTGAGACCACTACTCCTGTCTGTTTCGAGGCTTTTTGTGTACGGGCTTTGTCTCATTTCCTCCTCACAGCTAATAATTTTCAAGACAGAAGTTATCCCACTTAGAGAAGACACTGTTCTTAACCGCTTAGCAGAATGCCCAGCTCCTCTGGGGACATAATACATGACAGTGTCCCCCTATTTAGGAGGAAGGCACTGAGAGGTTAAACAACCTTTCTTGGTAGCCACAGCCAGGGAGTGCCTGAATGCATCTGTGGACAGTTACCTGACATCAGAACGCCTTTCACTTGCCCAGTGACCTCTCAGAGCCAGAAGTCACCAGCCCAGGGTTTCAGGAAAACCCACGATGGGATTTCTGGGCAGAATTGCGGATAGGGGGAGGGAGGAAGAGCCTTCCTGGAAAATGCAAAAGGAAGAAGGTCCTCCCTTAAGACAGCTATGAGGGTCTAGTAGGGAGAGGAGATGTGAATTATCATTTTTGTACTCATATGAGAAGCCAATTATTTGAGCGCTGATCACTTGCTCAGTGCTATGCTGAGCCCTTTACCTTTACCCCTGTTTTCCATCTTGGCTGCACAGTTGGAATCGCTTGGGGGAATTTTAAAAATCCAGATGCCTGGAGCAATTAATTCACAATTACTAGGAGTAGGACCCTGCTATCAATGCGTATGTGTGTGTTTTAAGCTCCCCAGGTAGTTCCAATGTGCAGTCCTAACTGAGAACTGCTGCTTTAGGGAAATGGTCTCATTTAATTTTCACAACAACCCCACAAGGCAGATACCATGATGATGCCCATTTCATAGGTAAGAAAGCTGAGGCTTAAAAAGGATCCATATCTGGTCCAAGGTCAGGCCAGAGTCAAACACAGGTTACTCTGCCGCCAGACAGCAGGTACCCAGCCTCTTTGGGCTGAGTCCCTTCTGACTTTAACACTTCCTCCACACCCCCAAAATTTTACCCCACTGGAGAGATACCCTAGGTCATAGCTGGCAGAGGAAGGAAGACCACGGGCATTTTGGAAGCCTCGGGCAGAAAACCTCATACCACCTATATTCAGGACTTTGAGTAGAGAGGGAAGTAGGATGAGAAGGGGCCAAGAATAGCTGACCCTGGGCCACAGAGTGCTCTGTTTGGAAAGATGATGTGTGAAGGGTCAAACCCAGCCACATGGGTGCAGTATGGACCCCTCGGGAAGTCTGGAGGGAAATGAGCACTGAACTAGGAAACCTCACACCTCGCTGGTAGCATTACCTTGGGCAGATCCCTTAACCACTGGACCTGTTTCCTCTCCTGTAAAATACAGTGGTTGGACAGAATTATCTCTAAAGTTGCTTCTTGCACATACACTTTCATTCTGGATTACATTAGAATACAAATGACGGAATTTTAGCATCCTCACTATCTCTTATTTGCTTTCACACCTTCTCCAACAGTAAAAATTGCTGCCCCCATTTTGATAGGGAAGCTGAATGAGGCTCAGGGTTATCCTGACTTCTCTAGTGGTTTCTGGTACTACTCCTAGAAACACGTCTCCTGTGAGCTCCTCTGATCATGTCTTGCTGGTCATTCTGCAGACAGAGAACCTCATGGCATTGGCAGAATGGTAAACTGAGCTTGAGGCCTTAAAAACACCAAAACCTGCCCCGGAATTCAAGCAGGGTCACAGAAGGTTTTGTGTTGGGAAAGGGATGGAGGGGTGGAGAACTAGTCTTCCGAGTCAGTCCTTTTTCTCAGTCTCAGTTGTTGTTTTTTTTTTTTTTAAATCTAGAGCCCAAGGATCACTTCTAATTCTCAGTGGGACCACAGGTTCATCAGTTAATGCCTATAAAGATGTTTGAAAAGTCTAAGGACCAGAGATGTGATTTATTTTCCGGGAGGAAGGCCCAGTGTGGAGATGGAAAAGGATTCTTGTCCATAGCACTCCAGCCATCTACATATATGTGCCTTGTACCTCCATGTCCTAATTTCTGACATCTCATCAGACTTACGTGGGGAGATTTTAAAACAGTCATGTCCAGGTCTCATTCAGATCAACTAAATCAATAGCTAAGGAGGTAAAGTTCACACATGGATATTGTTTAAAAAGCAACCATGGTTCTATGGGCAGCCAGAGCTGAGAGCAATTGTTATCGATGTTTATAGAGCATCCATGGAGAGGCCAACGGTCAGCCTAGAGCTTTAAGGAAACAAATCTGGTTGGAGATCTAGATCTAAGGCTGAAGTCAGGCCGGTATGCGAGATTGCTCAGGAAAAGGGTGCAGAGTCTGAAAGAGCTGAAGACAACACCTTAGGAAAGCACAATGCCAACAAGAGAAAGCAGAAGAGGGTATTATCACAGAGATTGAACTGGAGGAACTTGAGATGCAGGAGAAAAACCCGGGGGCGTGGAGGTAGAAGAGAATGTCATGGTGGACAGAGAGCTCAACAGTACACTGAGCTAATTGAAAATTAGGACTGGAAAGTCTTCATTGGACTTGACCTCTGAGAAGTCCAATGGTGGCCTGAGCAAGAAGAGAGGTGTGATGAGGCCAGGGAAGCTGAACTGCCATGCATAGAGAAGATTCTGGAGGTGAGCCAGGAGAGATAAGGAAACTCCTTTCCCCAAGCCAAGGAGGCAGTTAGCATTGCGACAGACCTCCTCGAGCGTGTAAGGGTGTCTTCACCACTCCGCTGAAAATATAAAAAAGAATCTAGCTGTTATTTTGGATGCCCAAATTGAAATGGGCTTGTCTCTCTCACGTATAAACTCCTACTCAAGCACCAAGAGTACTATATGCCAGAGGGACGCTGAGCCAAAACTCAGAGCCAGAATATAGAACCTATTTAAAACATGCTTGGTTCTCTTCAGAAACAGTGTCTAACTATAGTCCACTGCAGCCAGGTGGCAAAACAAGCAGAACCAGCCATGACTGCAGGCCACAAGAATCAGTGTGGAAGCTGCCAACCATGGGGGCCTGACTTTGCTGCCTGCCAGGAAGCCAGTGGAGCAAAACAGCCCCGATCCTCCCCAGGATGGTTGACCACGATCAGGCAACTCAGAGAGCCTACAATGAGAGAAAAACTACAAAAACACCCAAAAAGAAACAGAAGAAGCCCTATGTGAATGGCCCGATGCTGTCAGGTACCACCAAGAACCTGGACGCTGTGAGGAGACTAGGAGCTTACCTTCATCAGCCGTGGGCAGGGCAGGGCTGGGGACCAGCCTGCATTCTCGTCTCCTCCTTTGCTGCACCTTGTAGTCTTCAGGCCTCCTCTTCTCAAGGCCCTGCGCACTCTTCCTCTCCCAGTCTGACCCTGTCGAGATCCAGAGGGGCTGCTGAGCTAGTTAGGACCCAGCAGGCCGCCAGGCTGGGCCTACAGCAATGGAGTTGTGGGAAGAATCTGGACCAACTCCACCACACTGTCTCCTCGGTTGCCACTTGGCTTACATTTAAAAGACAAGGCCGAATGGTAATAGCAGCTCCCCTTGGGGCGGCGGGTGACTGGAAGCAGACAGAAGGGGGTGTTCTCTTTCTTTTTTTTTTTTTTTTAATATTTTATTTATTTATTTGACAGACAGAGACACAGCGACAGAGGGAACACAAGCAGGGGGAGTGGGAGAGGGAGAAGCAGACTTCCCGCGGAGCAGGGAGCCCGATGCGGGGCTCGATCCCAGGACCCTGGGATCATGACCTGAGCCGAAGGCAGACGCTTAACGACTGAGCCACCCAGGCGCCCCGGGGTGTTCTCTTTCTTGATGCATGTTATCTGTCAGGGTTATAGTTCACTGAGCTTCACGATTTGGGCACTTTCTTGTTTGTATATTGTACTTCAATAAGAAGTTGTTGTTGTATGTGTGTGTTTTCAGGCAACGATGAGCATGCCTGGTGGCCACTGTTGCCAGGCCCCAAAATACCACCCTGCTATTTTTCTCTCTCTCTCCAGGCACTGGCCTGCAATTTTCCTCTTGCCACACAGCCACCACCATGCAATTTGCACCTCACTGATTTCCTGGCTGAAGCTTCATGCTGTCTGGTCCCTGCTCCACCCTCCCCCCAAAGCAGTGACCTGATGTCCGTCCTGCCCCACAGTTTGCTGTTTGGGGCTCAGGGACAGCATCGGATTGGCCACCTGGGATTGGGATGATCCTTTTTAGAAATTCAGCTTTCAGGAATCACACAAAGGGGTAGATAGATGCTCTGGTGACATAAAGTAACGGGTAACAAAAAAGATTGCAGCTTCCTCCAAACTCGTGGTAGGAATGGAGCTGAGGTGGTTTGGGAGTTGTTCAGAGCGAGCAAAATATCACATTTCGCTTAGGTTTGAGGGGCTGTCGCTTGACAGGCCCCAGTGATTGACGCTCTTACTCTCCAATTTTCTCTTCATCAAAGCGTTAAAGCGGCAACCCCGAAGTCAAGGGAAAGCCAACAGTCTGGGCACAGAGTACTTAATTCCAATCTGCAAATAAAAAGCTTTTATTAGATCTTCCTTCCTTCTCATTCTGCCTTAGATCTTAAATTATCGTTCACGGGGGCTTGCCAAAAAGCAACGGTAGGGGATTGTGACGTTCTTTTGCAGGCAGCAATTAAAACAATTGAGTTCTTCTCCTCCATAATGAAGGGTTACGAAGGCTATATATAAGTGGTGAGAAAACACCTAAGACTCTTTATTTATCCTTCCTGATTCTTAAGGCAGAGTGGGTTAGTGGAAAAATTCACTTGGGTTAGATGTCAGAAGAGCTAGGTTCTGGTCCAGATTAGCTGTATGACCTCAGATAACTTACCGAGACTTGCTGAGCCTCAGTTTTCTAATCTCTAAATGAGAGCACTGGACTAGATCATGGTCATGGGTCTTCTGTTGTTACATGGTCTACTGATCCATGATATTTTTACATAGCTCAATATACATTCCTCTGCCTTCATTAAATATGTTTTGGGTAGTAAGAAAACAATCTTATTCACTTGGAGATGAAGATTCATTCATTGGGCAAGTGTTTATTTAACAGATTCTATGCTGACATAGTGCTAGGCTCTGGGTCAGACACAACGATGAATACAACGGAGTTCTGATTCTCAAGAGTCTGTGAGCATCCAGAGAGAACATGTGGCATGCATCTCCTTATTAAAGACCATAGAAACTCCCTCTGATCTGAGCATGAACAAGACATAAACTCCTGCCCAAATGACAGTCCTGCACCAGATTTATGCCCTGATGGCTCTATCATATTGTGTTTAAAAGTCAATTCTGTAAAGCTTCCAAACTCTAGATGTTTTACAAGGGTTTTTGAATGAGTTGACTTAGAAAATTTGCTCACGCAAAAGCGTATGCAAGCTGATATTTGATTCGCTATTGACCTTAAATTGCTCAAGGTCTCTCGGGCCATTTTAAGATTTGGTGTATACGTGTGTGTGTGTGTGTGTGTGTGTGTATACCCACATTAGACATATATATATTTGCTTGCACTTTTTGTCAAAAAAAGAAAAGCTCCCCAGCTACGAGTTACCAGTATATTTTCACTATTATGTACTTGCACCCCTGTATAGTTAGCAGTGTCCACATACCCTGTGGGACTCTTGCCCCTCAGTCTGTGGAGCTGGCACCTGTGGCAACGATGCTCTTCCAGATGTGTCCCCACTAGCTTCTGTTCCAGGAAGCTGCCCGCTGGAAAGGCCCCCCTTGGGACTGGCTCCACAATTTATGGTGTCCATGGCAAAGTAGAGATGCAAGGCCCACTGCTAAAAAACCATTAGAATTTTCAAGATGGTGACACCAGAGCATTAAACCAAGTGAGAGGGGCCCCTCCAAGACTGCACATCTATAAAACCAGACCTGGCCTCTACTCTGCCTATCTGTGCTTCTGGGGAAAAGCACACAATAGGATAAAAGACTGCTGTGCTTTTAGGCAGCTCCCAGAAGGGCACCGGATCACTGTTAAGGGCATGGGCTCAGGTTCCCACCAGTCCTGCACTACAAGTTGACAAGGATAGAAAAACTGAGAGGATAGCCAAGCAGGGTGTGCCAAAGATGGTTCATGCTCACAACACCAGCAAACGTCTGCGAGGACCGGCAGAAATCGTGCCACTCAGCCAGCCTTTCACTTCTGTTGTTGTTTAATAATGAGAGGTGGCTGGGTGGGGTGGCGTTGGAAGAGACAAATGCTCACATTTTGGGTATCTGCCCTTTCTCTCTCTCCTCCTGGGTCTGGATCCTGAGTTCCTCATCAAGGCCCTCTGGGGCTCAGACCACCTCTGACTGCAGGTAAAAGGAGCCACCCACGGATTTGTCATTTACCTTAAATAAGTGTTTCTGGTTCTTCTGGATGTCCTTGGGGCTCACCTTGGAGCTGTTGACAGTCCTTTGCTTTCCGGATGAGGAAGCTGAGGCCCAGAGAGGAGCTCTGATTCCACCAAGACAACAGAAGTAGTCAGAGCCAGAGTGGAGGCCAAACCCAAGCTTGCGTCTAGCCCAGGCACTTCTCACTAACATACATAGTGACACCTACGTTAACAAAGGGGAATTCATTTAACATGAAGGACCCGTTTTTAAATGTTCTTAAATTCTGGGAATACCTTCCATTTTTCCTCTTCCAGCTGAAGAGGAGGGAAGGGGACTAGGGGATGAAGCCACAAAGTGTTCTAAGCCGTGAGCAGCGTGCCTAGACTCCCCTTCTTGGGCCCTAGTTACCGCGGTGGCAGCATCTTCCCTCCCCAGCTTTTAGAACCCCGAAGCTCTCCAAGCTGCACTCCTCCACCTTCATCTGATTTGAGGGCCTGAGACTTCTGGGGTGAGTCACTTTAGTCACAGAGTGGGCCGACTTCCCAGCTGGGGGAGACCTTGGCGCTCTCTCCAGAGCAGTCCTGAGAACGGGATGACAAGTGAGAAGGAGAAGGCAGGTAAGGAAACCCCCTTCTTTGAACCTGGGAGGCACGTGCTTGGAGAATCTCGGGGTTCCCGACAGAGAAGAGATGGCAGATGCAGGGCCCAACCCCTTCACTCTGACATCAGACCCAAAGCTGCCAGGTGACTGACCAGGGCCACAGACTAAAATCCATGACTCCTGACTTCCACCCCAGCTACTTTCCACTCTGCCATCCTGTCAATGATCTAGCCACTCATTTAGTTTAAAATCTTTATCTTGGGGATTTTTATCCCTCTAACATAACTTTTTGAAAGCAAATCCCCACTCCCCTCAGTCCCTGTCCTCAAGCACGAGCTGCTGCCTATATTCTGGCTAGCGGAGATCCTTCTCAGCAGCTGCTAGGACCCTGAACACCATGAAAATCTTCCAGGCCCTTGGCTGACGCCTGCAACAGGCTCTCCATCCTCAGCTGTAGCTGAGCCAGGCCTGTTCCCCTTTCTCACCTGCCCTCTTCTTAACCCACGCCTTGCTCTCCTCCCACGGACCCAACACTCCCAGACACATCATTCCTGTTTTCTGGTAGGCTTGAGGTTCGCCCCATCAGGGTTTAATGATTCTTCATGTCAACCTCTTGGGCCCTTGTTACCGACACCCCCCTGCCTCCAGTGTGATTCCTCCTCCAGCTGCAGAGTCTGGGATGAAGGCTGCCCGCCTCTGAATGCGTGCTCCGGGGTCCTGGAAGTGTCAGTGTGTAGAGCAAACCAAGCGAGGCGAGAGCGTGAGCCTGCTAGCTAGCCTGTGCTAGGACAATGGGACTTTTATTTCTGGCCTGGCTCACCTGGCAGTCACTCTCCCCCTCTCTTTCTTGGTTGGGCTTTGGTTTAAAGTTACCTTTTCGGGATTAGGTTGGTGTTTTCTTTCCCATGCCACCAGGGAAGTTTCTGTTTCCGACGTGGACCGTACACAGACAGGTCCGTTACTTTGCCGGACCACGAGCATCGGTGTTCAAAGGCTTCTCTAAATCACCCCGGCAAACCGAGGCCAACCAGACTTGCTTATTGTCGTGCGGAAAGGCACATGACAGGGCCAGCTAATCTTTGAATTTTGATTTTCTATTCGGTGTATGTTATTATAGCCAAGACCCTCTCCCCACCGACTCCCCAAGGTGTTCACAGAAAATCCTGGAAGAGAACCCGTTGGGGGATGGGAGGTGTCTGAGCAGCACTGGCTCTTTGCTCCTCATTTTTATGCCTCCAGTCAACACAAAGTCTGGCTGTCACAGATACTCGGATCTCCTTTTCTCTAAATTCAATAAAAAAAAAACAAAGGAAACAACAAAAATAGGTTTGTTTTGTTGTTGTTGTTGTTCCTCTTAATCCAGCTGAGACAGGCCATCATTTTTTAAAGAAATACTAAAAATCAGGAGATAGGGGTGGAGATTGGGAACACAGAATCTCTGTAAAAGCAGTGAAAGTCTTTAGGAAGCACCAAGGCCTTTATCCTACAATTTTTACACGCCTGTCCCCATGGGGCTGGCAAACTTACCCCCCAGCTGTTCCCATGTCCCTACATGGCTGGCCTCCTGTTATTTTCCGCTTGGGGAAACTGTGCCCCCACAAGCACACCCCAACCCAGAGAATGAGTCTGCACCCTCCACCCTGGGCTGTCTTATAGAAGCTTGCCCCCTTGCAAGGCTGCAGTGTGAGGTTCATTTAGCCATATGCCCCACACACAGCCGCACCCCCATGTTAAGAGTAAGCTCAGTAAGAACCAGGGGCGGCTTCTCCCAAGGCACCATAATCTTCCACGGGACTTTACCTTTCTTTTCTTTCTTCTTCTTCTTAGTAGAATACCTACTTACGGAAGGGCCCAAAGTAAACCAAACCAAACCAAACACCTTCTTCTCATTATTCTCCCCAGATCCTACCCCCAAGAGTAGCTGTGACGGACGGTTCGGGGTTGACACTTTCAGATCACAGACACGTTCAGTGATCCCAGTAAATACTCGAGGACCAAGTTTCTGCAGTTGATGCCTTCAGCTTGTGTTTTAGATCCAACTCGATTGAGATACATTTACATTTAGTAAATTTAGTATGATTGAGTCCTCTAGTACCGTTGAGTCCTGTTGCTAAGAGAATTGGCTTTCCCAAAACTTCACACTATGGTCTGCAGTTGAGACACAGCAAACTCAGGAGTTCACCTGGACCTTGCTTTTGCCCATCACAGGCCACTCACTACTTGTTTATCAATGGTAGGTTTTATAAGACACCTGCAAACCCATCTCGTTTCTTGGTTTCATTCTTTAAGTAATTCAGAAGAAGGGCCCTAAGAACTCCCTTGTTGAGAGGAGCCCTTACTGAAGAGCAGCATTCCCAGCCCCTCTCTGCCTTGTCCTGGAGGGGGCTTTTCTCCTCACCGCACCCCCACCACTTTAAAGAAACAAATACAAAAAAATCCCATGATCAAATTCTGTTTTCTAATGATTGCTTCAATCATAGTAAGATTGATTTATTATTACTCTCAACCCTGGTCTTGATTGGCTAGAGATACTAGGAACTATTCATTCCCTAAGGAGACAATATTGCAGTGATTACAATGTATCAAAACACTTTTTCTCCCCTGCCCCTTGTTATAAGTACAAAGAGAGAAAGAAAGCAAAAAGCTACAGGACAACCAGATGCAGCAATTTGCAAGACAGTGACAAGGGACAGAGAGCCTAAGGAACTGGCCATTTCAGTGGGTTATCAATTCCCTTTGGTTTCTTTCTTTTTTTTTTTTTTTAAAGATTTTATTTATTTATTTGACAGAGAGAGACACAGCAAGAGAGGGAACACAAGCAGGGGGAGTGGGAGAGGGAGAAGCAGGCTTCCTGCTGGGCAGGGAGCCCGATGCGGGGCTCGATCCCAGGATCCTGGGATCGTGACCTGAGCCGAAGGTAGATGCTTAATGACTGAGCCACCCAGGCACATTTTCCCTTTGGTTTCTATGCAAGTTGCCTGATCACAGTCACGTTAGTCACTGACATTTAATAGAGAGTACCACAGACAATGTTCTGTTGGTCTGCAGGCAAACATCTCTGCTCTCTGACTCTCTGCTCTATCCAGAACTTGGATAAGTCCTGTCCCACTCAGGTTGGCCCTAAGGACATGAAGGAACTGCCGGGGACCACTTCCTGAGAATGACTTGCCCACCCCACCCCCTCCTCCACAGTCCACAATGGGAGACAAGGCTGGCTCCCCCGGTACTTAGAAAACATGAGAGATTCTACTAATAATTTTGCCCATGAAGCACTGACCTGTGTGCCTGCTCACACCGATTATTTAATTCCTGATTTAGATCAAATCTTAGGGAATTTAGTAAGAACTATTTCCAGGGACCCATCAGAGATAGGTCTGCTGTATATACGTCCATTAATTAAAAAGAACCCATTAAAAAGACTTGAAAAAAATATTAAGTAGATAGCAGCAAAACATGGCTTGACTTACTTTACTAACTTCATGAGGTAATTTGGATGATGGAAGACATGCCACCCAAAAGGCGAAATCATCTAGTGAAGTGGTAGAATAAACCTATACATTCAAGCAATGACGTCCACACTTCTAGCCAGGAATGCAATTTTCCCCTCTTTTGAATTATTCATTTCCTTTTTAATAGGTCACGTCTCATTTACCTTGATTTAGCATCAGACCAAGTATAGTTATGTATTGAGTATGGGGGAGGGAGGAGAAGGAAAAAGAACAAGAAAGAACTTTACGTGAAATACGGTGACCCTGTCCTTAAAATCCAAGTCTACACGGATGAGGAATTGTATCACATCTTTGATTCTTTTTATATTGTGCAGAGTATAGGGCTTCCTTATGTCTAAATACTTGCAAGAATAATGAAAAGTATGCTTGAGAATACATTTGATGAATAACGCTTTTGCATGTGTCACTATGAGGAAGTATCATAATGCACATTTCACCACAGGGCCAAAGAGAACATTTAAAAAGAAAACTCCACTGTAAGGTGAAAAATAGACCGATCCCTACATCTGTCTACAGGATGAATAAATCACTAAATAAATATTTTAATGGCCTTAAAGTACAATCAAAAAGAGCAATTCCCTAAAGTGGTTAGCTGGAGTCCTCATTAGAAGGTTTATTTTCTTTGAGTGTATAGATTGTTCTATATCTACCATTGCAAATTATGATAAATTTACAGGACAAATGCCACAAGACTACATTATGTTAAACGGGCATTCTATACTATGATAAGAAATAGGAATAAAGTATTAAGATGAATAGGCAATAACCAACCTCAATAAAGGAAATACCACAGTCTGAGGTCCCAATTCTGCAGGGACTCTAGGTGACTTTAAAAAAATCCATCTAGAACCCTGACTTCTTCCCACCAGATTATTCTTTGTACCACAGTTCCTGTTGTACTTTCTGGCCCATAAAGTAAGCATAGCACTCAATAAATACTCGTTGAATAAATAAATGTTGAACCTGATGTAGCTCAGAACATTCTACTAACTTTTTTTTATAGCATTCTTTAAACAAAACAAAAGAAAACAAAACACAGCACTATCCTGGTGGTTGGAGATCATCTGATGAAAAGCTAGGAAAGGGTCATGACATTTAGAGGTGACAAGCCTTCCTAAATTTTGGTTCCTCAAAAAAGTTAACATTTTTCCATTGAGTCACATATCAGAGTGCTTTAAACATTTTAAATGATAAGTGAGGTCTTTTTTTTTTTTTAATGAACATATAATGTATTATTTGTTTCATGGGTACAGGTCTGTGATTCATCAGTTTTACACAATTCACAGCGCTCACCATAGCACATACCTTCTCCAATGTCTATCACCCAGCCTCCCCATCCCTCCCACCCCCCTCCACTCCAGCAACCCTCAGTTGGTTTCCTGAGATTAAGAGGCTCTTATGGTTTGTCTCCCTATCTGGTTTTGTCTTGTTTCATTTTTCCCTCCCTTCCCTATGATTTTCTGTCTTGTTTCTCAAATTCCACATATCAGTGAGATCATATAATTGTCTTTCTCTGATTGACTTATTTCGCTTAGCATAATACCCTCTAGTTCTATCCAGGTCATTGCAAATGGCAAGATTTCATTTTTGATGGCTGCATAATATTCCATTCTCTCTGTGTGTGTGTGTGTGTGTGTGTGTGTGTGTGTGTGTATACCACATCTTCTTTATCCATTCATCTGTCCATGGACATCTAGGCTCTTTCCATAGTTTGGCTACTGTGGACATTGCTGCTGTAAACATTGGGGTGCACATACCCCTTCGGATCCCTACATTTGTATCTTTGGGGTAAATACCCAGCACTGCAATTGCTGGGTCATAGGGTAGCTCTATTTTCAACTTTTTGAGGAACCTCTATACTGTTTTCCAGAGTGGCTGCACCAGCTTGCATTCCCACCAACAGTGTAGGAAGGTTCCCCTTTCTTAAGTGAGGTCTTTTAAAAATCCTAATTTTTTAACCAAAAAAAGTAATACAAACTTGCCTCACTGGGCAGAACAATACAGAAATACAAAAATTCGGCAAAATGTGATAGCCTTCTTTCCAGAGTTGGTTTTAGTCCTCAGAGGTAGCCATCACCAACAGTGCAAGGTATAATCTCTCAGTAGTTTTTTCTATGCTCTTCTAAGAAGATTTTATTTTTAAGATTTTATTTTTAAGTAATCTCTACACCAACATGGGGCTCAAATTCATGACCCCAAGATCAGCCCTTGTGGCTGACTTCCCTGGATCAGTACTTAAGCATCTCAATGTGAATATTTGTCACCTACTTCTTGAACCTTTGGGACCACACATTTTAGTTACTGGCTGAAGCATCTGACTACAAACCTTCTTTGGATATACTACAGATTAAATTCTAAAATTTAATTAAACCAATTATATTAGCTAATAGGATTTTATTACATATATTTTTGTATCATTTCACTAAAACCAAGCAATATCTTTATCTTTGAGTTGAGACTAGAATATATTTTGTCTTCCTGCTATTTCATTTGGGGATTGGATGTTGACATGCAATACAGCGTAGCTCAGTTTTGCAAGGGGGGTTGGGATCCCCTCCTACCACCAAGTTATGCCTAAATCATACCACCAACCACAGAAAAAACATTCCTCAGCAGGAAGCAAGCCTGTTCTCATACACTGAAGAGAACTGTGGTCCTGGCTTCAATAATATTCTGGAATGGGAATGTTCAAGTGTAATGTTTTAGAGAAAAAGGATAAATGTCTTCTGGATTTCCTTGTTTTGTGTGTTTCCATGACAAAGGGAAAAACTGTGTGTGTGTGGCGCATGCACACGCACACAGGCATGCACATGCATGTGCACTTAAATGCACACACTTAAACCCCTGATTGTCTAGAGTCTAAACTCTTGGAATCCTGGAGTCAGCATTAGTTAATCACTGTCCAGGCCCTAATAGCTTCCTCTGAGGAGGAAATGCAAACCCTGTAATAAGGAAAATATTTTGAAGGCCATTTCTAAACGCTATCTGTGCCCCTGCCCCATGACTGCCAAACCTCGGTTCCTCCCTGGAGGCTGCTGGCCCTGTTAATCCATCTTCCAGGTCTCTCGTGGGCTCCCAGAGTCACACAGTTGGCTGCCCTGCACAGAGGTCCCATTGAAGCCCAGCTCTGGTTGGCTAGCTGGCCTTGTCAGGGTGGCATTTATAACTGCCCACTGACCTTGCTTGGCCCACTGTTACACTGCGTGGGCATTCGAGCAGTCCCAAGCGGGAACATCTGTGCCTGACTCTCAACCTTGGGCAAGAACTTTCTGAGCCCTGGCAGCCGGAATGAACCGCTTGGAGGACAAAGAGGTGTTTTCTGGGGGCTGAAAACGAACGACTCCTAGGTAAATCATGGCAGTTTCTCAGTCCCGGTAGGGCTGGGCTGAGGTTGGGAGAGCAGTCTGTGGGGAGAGGGAGGGTGCTCCGTATTGGGAAGAGGCAGTCCCGCACAGGCCTTGTGTGTCCCTGCATGTCCTTGCTAAATGGGCCAAACTGCAAGGCTAACAGTCTTCTGCCTTTGAGCCACTTCTGTAGCTATAGCTAGTCATGTAGACAGTTATGCTGGTCAAGGTGACCATAGTGTGACTAGTGTATTGTCCACTCGCTCCCTGGTAGAGGGGAAGTGGCTTGCTTACCACTTGATGTCAAATGTCCCCGTCTCCTGGCCCTGGGTTCCTTCACTGTGGCACAACCCACTGTGTGCATAGCTACCATCTGGTCCTGTCACATCTCCCCCTGGGACTTAGGGATAGGGAATCTGCTCCCCGAGAGTGGCTCCATGTGGATCTTGCTGTGTGCTGTGTTGTTAAGTAACACGTTGATTTGAGTCTCCCTGTCTACGTGCAGTACCTATGGAATTGCAGCAAGCCAACCTACTCGCTTGCTGTATTAGTTTTCTGTTCCTGCTGGAACGTATTACCACAAATGTAGTGGTAAACAACACAGACTTGTTATCTTACAGTACTGGAGATCAGAAATCTGAGATGAATCTCAGAAGGCTAAAATCAAGGTGTCAGTAAGCCTACTTTCTTTCTGAAGTCTCCAGGGGACAATCTGCTCCCTTGTCCTTTCCACTTTCCAGAAGCTACCTGCCTTCCTTGGCTCACGGCCCCTTCCTCCATCTTCAAAGTACATCACTCCAACCTCAGCTTCTATTATCCCTTCTTCTGCCACCTTGACCTTGCCTCCATTTTATAGGGATGCTTGTGATTATATCAAGCCACCCAGGTAATACAGGGTAATAGCACCATCTTGAGATCCTTAATCCTTCTGCAAAGTTCCTTTTGCCATGGAAGGTACCATACTCACAAGTTCCGAGGATAGGGACATGGACATCTGTTGCGGGCCATTATTCAGCCCACTACTATTGCCTAATCATCTCCTGTAGGATCTTGTTACTTCTTGCCATTCTTTAGGATGTTACTCCTTGCCTAATACTCCAGAATCCAGTGCTGATAGCAGGACACTCTCTAGCTCACAGCAAGATAAAGCAGGGGAATCTGTGCCCCCTGGCTTTACTGGATGCTCTGGTAAGAGGAGACAGCTGAGCCTAATGCAGAGGTCTGGTACCTGTAAAATGAAGATCCATGAGGGCAGAGAACCTTGTCTGATTTATTTACCAATCAGCCCCCTGTGCCTAGAACTGTATCTTCTGGAATATGGTACATTCTTAATAAATATTTGTTGAATGAATGCATTTATTCAACTTGCCTGTTGCCAGTTGCCCATGTCTACTCACACATAAAGTTTTTTTTTAAGACACTTTCTTTTTTAAAAATTTTTTTTGTTATGTTAATCACCATACATTACATCATTAGTTTTTGATGTAGTGTTCCATGTCACACATAAAGTTTTAAAATTACTCACCGCAGAAAACCTCTGATCTATGTGATGCCCCTGCTTTCCCAGTCTTAGGTCTCAAGGCTGGGTGCCTGGTGATGCCTTGATCAGAATAGGCAACAGGGAAGAAGGGGCAGGTTTTGGAGGAAAATAAGTTCTGTTTTGCACTTACTAAGTTTGAAGTGCTGATAAGTCAACGAGGTTGAAATGTCAAGCAGGAAGTTGGAAATGTGCTAGGGAAGCATGGCAAGGTTGGAAGTATACATCTAGGAGGCAACTATGTAAAAAAAAGTAGATGAAGTTGTGGCACCTGAGTGGCTCAGTTGGTTGAACATCCAACTCTTAATTTCGGCTCAGGTCATGATCTCAGGATCGTGAGATCAAGCCCACATCAGGCTCTGCACTCAGTGCGGAGTCTCTTTGAGATTCTCTCTCTCTTCTCCTTCTGCCCCTCCCCCTGCTCACGCGCAAGCACACACACTCTCTCTCTCTCTCAAATAAAAAAATAATCTTTCTTTATTTGAGAGAGAGAGAGAGAAGAGTAAGAGAGAGCACCAGTGGGGGAGAGGCAGAGAGAGAGAGGAAGAAGCAGACTCCCCGCTGAGCAGGGAGCCCGATGCGGGGCTCGATCCCAGGACCCTGGGATCATGACCTGAGCCGAAGGCAGACACTTAACTGATTGAGCCACCCAGGGGCCCTTAAACAAAATCTTAAGAAAAAAGTAGATGAAATTATAAGATTGATGAAGCTGTCAGAGGAAAGGTGTGAGGAGAAAAGAGAAGAGCTAATTTGGCTTAATTCTTCAGCATCTTGATTTTAGATGGATGTCAGAAACACTTTGGGGTAATATTCATACATTTTAATGATCACACCGACTGAGATATGTGTTTTTAGATTCAAAGGTCCTAGTAGGGTCATATTCCTTTCCCATGAGAGCTTATTTCCTGTCTCCTAGCCCCAGGTCCCTCTCCCAGGGCTGAGATTCCCTATGGTTCACTTACCCACTCCCACTTTAGCAATCTTTCCTGTGACTCTCACCCCACCTATGGGGGACAATTGTCCATCTGTTCCCTTCTCTCTGTGCACCCTGTGCTTCTGCCACCAGTCACGCCACTGGGCTTTGAGCTGCAGAACACCGGGTCGCCAGGCTCAGACAGCTTTGGCTTTGGCAGCGCCTGGATTTACTAGCACTGCCACCCCAACCAGACACCAGGCTCTGAAGTGCCCGGGTCACCCAGTCCGGATTTCTATCTGCAACTATAAGCAAAGGGCTTTTTAATTACAGATATTTTGGAGACAAAATGAACTGGTGAACACCAGCCTCATGATGAGAACAGAACCATGTATGGTTAATGTGAGCACACTGTGAACAATCATAAAGAAGCATTCTGCTACTGATTCTCTCCTTTCCTCAAAAAGCGAGCCAGTGAAAACCCACAGCCCGTGTGGTAGCCAGCTTTCAAGATGGCCTCCAGTGATCCTCACCTCCTGGTCTTCATACTCTTATATTGTTCCCTTCCACATTGTAACAGTGTGAGTCTGAATGACCAACTGGACATGGCAGAAGAGATGGTATAGCAGTTTCACTACTAGGTTATAAAAGGTGCAGAGGCTTCCATTTTAATCTGTCTCTTGAATCATTCATTCTGGGGAAAGCCATCGTCGTGTTATGAGGATACTCTGTGGAGAAGCCCATGTGATGAGGAACTGAAGCTGCCGGCCAATAGCCTCATGGAAGTGAGCTGCCCTGCAAGCAGTTCCTCCAGGCCCAGTCAATGATTTGACTGCAACCTCAGGAAAGACCCCAAGGCAGAAGCACCAGCAAAACTGCCCTCAACTTTCCAACCTACAGAAACTGTGAGATAATAACTGTTTATTGTTAAGCCAGTAAGTTTTGAGGGCAATTTGTTAAGCAGTAATAGATAATTAACATAACCAGGAATGGGGACCTCTCCTGACGTATTTGTCCTCTGGAGGCCCTAGTCAGCTAAGCCTCTTCCCTGCCTCACTGCTCTTGCTATAGGATGGTCTGCACTGAGGTGGGAGCAGCTTTGTACCAGGAAGCTCACAATTATCCTACGACTTAGTCCCTGGGCTTGAACAATATCTACTTTCAGATAGAATAAAATGCAAATTGCTTATGAAGATTTGAAAAAATAACTACTTTAATTGGTAACCAAAGAAAAGTAAATGAATGCAAACATGAGACTCTACTTTTTTAGTTGTCAAAATAATAAGGTTTAAAAATATTCATATATAATGGTGAAAATATGGCTCAATTTTTGTGAAATGTATTAAGAACTTTCAAAAATGTTCATGCTCTGGGGCACCTGGGTGGCTCAGTCAGTTAAGTGTCCAACTCTTGGTTTCAGCTCGGGTCATGATCTCTGGGTTGTGAAGTCAAGCCCCACATCGGGCTCCACACTCAGCACGGAGTCTGCTTAAGATTCTCTCCATTTCCCTCTTCTTCCCCCTCCGGCCTTCCCCCCAGCATGCTTGCACACTCTCTCTCAAATAAATAAATAAAATCTTTGACCTAGATCATGTAAAAGCAATCAGAAATGCAGATAGAAATTTATAGCTAAAGATGTTTCCTGAAGCATTTATAGTAGGAGAATAGCAGACACAACCTTTTTCCCGCAGTAGGGGATTTGTTTTTTGTTTTTTTTTTTTTTAAAGATTTTATTTATTTGACAGAGAGGGACACAGCGAGAGAGGGAACACAAGCAGGGGGAGTGGGAGAGGGAGAAGGAGGCTTCCCGCTGAGCAGGGAGCCTGATGCGGGGCTTGATCCCAGGACCCTGGGATCATGACCTGAGCCGAAGGCAGACGCTTAACGACTGAGCCACCCAGGTGCCCCGGGGATTTGTTTTTTAAAAAAATTATGGTACATCCGTCTCATTTGAAATTGTATTGCTACTGAAAAGTAAGGTTGTTTTTTTTTTTTATCATGTGGGCCAATGTTTAAGTAGAATTGCAGGATACAAAATTATAAATGCAATATACTTTCAATTCAACAAATATAAACATAGATGAAAGAAAGACTGGGAAAAAATGTGCTAAAATATTAGCATCGCTTACTGTTTGAATAATCCACCCAGGCAAGGATTGGGGATACTTATTTTCTTCTTTATAGTTTTTAGAATGATCATGTTGATTGGTATTAGTTTTATAATAAGAAAATAAAATGTTTAAAAATTGCAAATGTGTGGAAAATACAGTCTTTAAGTATCTAGCATTTTTCATTGCCCTTAATCCATAAACTACAATACTTTGGGTGATTTATGAATGACTCGATCAAAATCCCTGGCCAGCCTACACTTCACACTTCCTCTTCTTTCAGTTAGGGGACTAATGGACATTCCCTAATAAGACTGTGGAGTGGGGAGCAAGTGTGTCGTGAGGCCAGGAAGACGCTGGGAAACAGAAGAGTCCATGGTAGCATTCCGACAACAAAGTACGCAGGGTGAGGTGCTCTGAAGGAAACCCTGTGAACTCAGGATTCTGTTTCCTTTATTTAGGGGTGGAAGTGGGAAGATATAATGCAATTATAAAAAGTTGGTCATTGACTCTGAAAAAGACTCAAATTACTGACAGCTTAAAGTAATCAGTGCTATGAAAGCCATAATTATCCCAATACTGTAAAGGTTTGGGGTTTGAAAAAAAAAAGTTCTTGCAATCTGTGTCTTTCTGTCTGGATCTCTCTGGTTACATAACTAGAAAAGGGCCTGCACAGGAATGAATCACAGATGGCTCTGCTCAGTGTTTGCTTTGAAGTCAGTTCAACTCGATTTATCTGGTCCGTGGTTTGAGGATGGGTGGAAGGATCCAACAACACAACAGAGTCCGGGCCCCAAATTAGGGACAGAACAACTATTTCCTGGGCATAGTGTGTAAGGAAAGGATTTTCCCTTCTGGGGTGTTGATTCTGATCCTGCTACTTGGTGGAGAGGGGTAGAGGGTGTCGCTTCCTTGCCTGCCGGCCCTGGGGGTGGCTGAGGCAGCTTCTTGCCCTGCTGTGTGAAGGTTATGTGAAGTCTGTGGCTCCAAGCATGAACCAGTCTTGGCCAGGCTGGTCCCTTCCAACCAGGGAGACACCAGACCCCTCTTAGCTGGGCGAGGTCAAGTGGGGCCCTGGGGTTCAGGCTCCACTGTGGGTCTCTGTAGTTATAGCTCGTTGCTCTGTTCATTTTCTCTCAGGTAGTTAATTATATCATTTCTCTCTCCAGTTTTCTGAAAGGAATAATTGACTCCAGAAGCTGGAGTGTCAAATATTTGTGGAGGGCAGCGTGAGGTGACTATTGGGAGGCGGCGAAATGAGAAGGCCCCATTGAGAATGGTAGACCCACGGAAGGCCAGCACCAGGAAGGCACTAGAAGTCATCTAGCTCAGGTGCCGCGGACACAGAGCCTACAGTGACAGAGCAGGTTCCCTAAAGGCGCGAACTTGGCAGGTCTAACACAGCATGGAGCAGAGGGGCTGTGGATTGGAGAACGCACACCCTTTCTGATGGCATACAAAATAAACAACCTTAATAAACAAATTATAGGCCAAAGGAAACACAATTGTAGGTTGGATTTGCCCCAAGGGTCAGCAATTTGACATTCTTGGGTAGTCCCGCCCCTTCAATATACAGATAATAAACAGGTCCAGGGAGACAACTCATTCAGTTAGTGACCAGCTGGGCCCAGAACCCAGGTTTTCTGGCTCCCTGGCCAGGCCTTCTGGTCTGGATCTCTGCTGAGAAAACTGCCTTGATGGCAGCCGCCCTATTCCCCATAGGGGCCGTGATGGCAACTTGACAGCAAAAAAACCCCCCACTAACCCCCTCCTTGTTCCAGGAAACGGCCAGCCTCAAAAAACCTTCCAGCCCTAACATGAAACAATCTTCCTTTGAAACGTCCCCCGCTGCTCACTTGCTACCCCACAGCCAGTCGGGGTCTGCCACAGACATCTGAAGACCGGTTAGAGAGTCTCCTTGCTTCCCAAACTCCCGCCCTTAATGGAACACCGAGATTGTCTCAGTATCTCTTTTTACTCCACAAAGCAACTGTCCTTTCATCCACATTTCAGCCCCTGCAGAAACAAGAGTGGACCCCCTGCTGCACATTTATGAATGAAAAGCCCGTGTTCATTTTGTCCTGGACGTGGTTTTGCCTCTGGCCGCGGAGGGTGACGGGACTGGAGCCCTCGGGGATTTTGTCCTGTGTCTGCGTGTTCCTGGCAGAGTAGATAAGATGGGTCCCGCGTCACCAGCAAACCTTAGCTTTCCAAAGCAGTCGCATTCCTGGGATGCCAGCTGGTGATTTCTGCTCCCCTCTGTCCGGGAGCTGCAGAAGGGGGGCCTGAGCCCACAGCGTCCTGGGAAGGGCGTCAGTCCCTTTGGCTTTGCACGGAGGCTCCTGGGCAGAGCTTCTCCTGGAACCCTGCCGCCACCCTGGCGGGCACCACCTCCTCCCACTCCTCACTTGGAGCCTGTGATCCAGCTGCTCACATACCCTCGCTGCACTGCTGGGCTTTTTTTCCGCTGTGAGAACAAAAATGCATCCAGCCAACATCCATTCACTAAATATCTTCTCTGGGGCTCAGGCCGAGCAAAAGCCTTCGTGACCGAGACTCCACCCTCTCCCTCCCCCGTGAGACTCCGCCGAGTGCCACAGTTATAATAGCTAGCCTTTCCTGAGCGCTTACTATTCCCCAGGCACAAAGCTAAGCACGTCAGAGTCTTCTTCTCACTGAATTCTCATGAAAATCCTATGAGGTAGGCATTCCTATCTCCTTTGTGCCAGTGATGAAATTGAGATCCAGGGAGGTTTAGCAAGGTGCCCAGGGTCACACAGGGGCAGAATTCAGATTTGAACCTTGGTTTAAGCTGGACCCTTGACCACTTTCCCATATGGCATAACTGCCTTTCACTGGGACCTTCAGCATCTCCCCTTCCTCCATCCCACATCACAGAACGTATCTCCATGTCATTGTCATGTCCTAAATCCAGACGGGCTTGGTATGAGGTTCTGAGGGGGGCAGAGAGAACAGAACTGATTTAAGTCCTTCGTATGTCCAAAGGCATATAACTCCTACAGGTACCACTTCCGCGACAGCAATTATATTAAAACGTTTCCACATCCTATCTTAAATATAAATGCTATTAAAGAACATTTTGAAAGTCATTTTATAACTGCTTTTGAAATTATTTTTTTTAATTTTCCCTTGGCCGTTTTACTTTCTTATTTTGAAATCCATTTAATTTTTCATTCTGAAACATTTTGTAGGCCCTTGAAAAGCCCTAGGCACTGGGCCGATAGGGTGCGGATGCAGAGAGTTCCATACCGTCACCAGTGTGGGAAGCTTTGATTCCATTTCCAGAAGCATTATTTTGCCTGCGGAGCTGGAATCCTTCACATTAGTGCCTTCTGGGAATTTCTGCCCGGTCTGCTGTTTTGGAGTTGTTTTAACTTTTTGGTGCTTCGGGAGGGCAGTAACCAGAAACAACCATGGTTTGTGCCGTGCGTCCCGAATGCTCGGTTCCTGCAGCCACGGGACGCCCTCCGCCCCGAGTGAGGGTCACGCGCTGGCCGTGATGCATTTTGGAGACCTTGACAGTACTTCATCTCTGGGATGGTGTGTTAGTTTCCTTGGGCTGCCATAGCAAAACACCACAGACTCGGTGGCTTAAAGCACAGAAATGTACTTTTCCACAGTTCTGGGGGCCATAAGTCAGACAGCAAGTGGTTTCCTCCAAGGGCCATGAGGGAAGGACCTGTGCGAGGCCTCTCTCCTCGGCTTGCAGTTGGCTGCCCTCTTGTTGCCTCTTCACAAAGTCGTCCCTCTGGTCTTGCACGTCCCCAGGGTCTCTGGGCTTGTCCTAATCTCCTCTGCTTATAAGAAGGACACCAGACTGGATTAGGGCCCACCTGAATGGCTTCATTTTGATCACCTATTTGTTTTTCTTTAAGGATTTTATTTATTTATTTGAGCGAGAGACTGAGAGAGAGAGAGCATAACCAGGGAGGTGATGGAGAAGCAGGCTCCCCACTGAGCAGGGACCCCAGTGTGGGGGCTCGATCCCAGGACCCTGGGATCATGACCTGAGCCTAAGGCAGACGCCCACTGACTGAACCTCCCAGGTGTCCCTTGATCACCTCTTTAAAGGCCCTATTTCCAAATACAGTCACATTCTGAAGTGATGAAAGTTTGGACTTTAACATCTGAATTGGGGGGTGAGGCACAATGCAGCCTATAACAGATGGGTTTGGGTTTCAAGTGCCCTGATGGCGCTCAGGAACATTCCCTCCATCTTTGCCTAGACGTGGAGAAGGCTCTGCCGCGCTCAGAGCAGAGCTGGAACAAGGTGCAGTGAGCCCAGTGCTTCTGTCCTGTGGGTGCTTGTGCTAAATAAATGCCTGTGCTAAATAAATGCCTCAACTCATCCTCCTGTGATGTAGTTATCAGCCCCGGTGTGCGCATCAGAAAACAGAGAGGTTAAGCAATTTGCCCAAAATTAGTCAGCTAATAAATGGCAGGGTCAGGACATGAAATGAAGCAGACCAGGCTCTCAGCCACTGGTTTGTAAAAGCACTTAATACATGGGGAAAAGCCTTTCATTTGCAAAGGATTTGATTTGCCCACCCTTGTGTGTGTGTGTGTGTGTGTGTGTGTTTAATGGAGGGAGATGATAAACAACTTCTTGCTTTGTGTTTCGTTTGTTTTGTTTTGTGTAGGGTGCTTCAGAGAATTGCCTGGGAAATCACCCAGAATCAGGTCTTTGGTTTCTTTTTTTCTTTTTAAGATTTTATTTATTTATTTGAGAGAGAGAGAGAGCACGCGAGCATGGGCGGGGGGGGGGGGGAAGGTCAGAGGGAGAAGCAGACTCCCTGCTGAGCAGGGAGCCCAATGCAGGACTCAATCCTGGGACTCCAGGATCATGACCTGAGCCGATGGCAGCCGCTTAACCAACTGAGCCACCCAGGAGCCCTAGGTCAGGAAGGGAATTTGGCAGGACAGCCTAGCAGTAGGGAGGGAGTAGGGACTGTGAGCTTGAGGTTAAGAGAAGAGGATTGTCTCCCAAGCTCTAGAAGGGGTCAGTACAAACAGCATTCTAGGAGAGGTAGAGGCTGAACCCACTCACATACTTGGACCCCCAGGTAGAAGAATCAGGATGCCCAGTGCCTGTGGAAATAGACACTGTTTCCTATGACTCTGGGACCCTACGTGAGGGTCCCTGAGGCCAAGCCTGGCAAGAAGGGAAGGAGTTTTGAGAGGAGCCATCCTCATTTAAATGGACCCTCCTTCAAATGGTGACGGACGGATGAGGACACATCCTGATGCCTCGCAAGCCCAAGGGTTCTTATCTAAGGTGGGGATGCAGAACCCCAATGACTGGTCCTGGGATTCTCAACATATAAGTGAGTGGGTGCAGGTATATCAGATTTATTTTGACTTAGAAAAATCAATGTGACATTTCTTATTCTTTGAGTGTTCTGAAGCAATTCATATTGTACATTTATTCTGGCCTCTGTCCAATTTTTCCCATCTTGTTCAAGCTGTGGGATCCCAAATTGGGTATGATAGATTCATCAGGAGTGTGCAGAAAGGGGCTTAGAATTCACACCAACCACCCAACTGTTTCCTGGTCCGATCACAGAAGTAACTCATATGCAAGTGTCACGTGTGTATTTAGCTGCCTCATCGAAAATATGGTCCATTTCCCGAAATAGGCGTTAGGCTTCTCCTAAATGAAAACCAGGTCTTTATCTTGTTCCCTCACCCCATCTTGTAATGGTCAGCCCAGAGCCCAGCACCTGGAGAATGCTCATCAGTGGAAAGACAAATGTGTTTATGATTTGAATTATCTTTGTGCACATACTTATTTTCTGGGCAATGACAGATATGCCCCGACAAGGGCATCGATCTCAGCCAACTGTGATCTAACCAGGGATTTTATGCCAGAAGCACCATGATCAGCAATTACCTGGCATCTCTCAGCAGGTGCTGGACAAGTATTGTTCTGGAAGCTGTTGGCAGCTTCCCACCTATCCTTGCCTTGTCAGAGCCTCACCTGGCTCAGTGGAGAAAGGACTGCTTTAGAATCCAAAAGACTTGGGTTTTGAATTAACCTTGGATGAATTCCTTGAGCAAATTACTTAGCCTCTCTTAACCTCATTTCCTGGTTTTTAAAATGGGAAAACGAGCAATTACTTTAAGGAATTTGTAAGAGGATTAAATGATGTAACTTATGCAAGCCCCTTGCGCAGAGAAAATGCTCAGTCATCTTTGGCTGTCTTACCCCACCCACCCCTGGCTTCTCCATCCATTCCTCCAGGCTAAGCCCAGCATCTAGAAACACTCCTGAGCAGAAGAAAGTAAGCACTAGAAACATTCCTAGAGGAAAGATAACAGCTTGGAGACTCTGGACCTCACACCGAAGAAAGGGCACAAAGATTTAGGACAAGGAATGCAGCCCATTTGGGGACTATAGGTTGTGTCCCTTGGACCTGCCACTGAGAGCCCTAGACTCTGCTTCCCTCCATCTGAGGGCCATCTGGGTGAAAAGCAGTGAAACACTGCAGGCTCACATGGGGGCAGCACGGCAGGATGGGTAAGATCATGGACCTCAGTTTAAATCCTCACTCTGCCACTTAACTACTTCATGACCTTGGATATGTCACATAGCCTCTCTGTGCTTATTTTATCCCCTGAAAAATCAATTGTATGAAGTGCTGAGCATGGTGCCTGGTACATAGTCAGCTCTCAGGGGCATCATGGCATTATAGTGTGGTGGTGAAGAGCTTGGACTTAGAAGCCTAGCTCTGCCCCTCGCTAACTTACTAACCATGGTCAAGTAACCAGCCTCTCAGTGCCTCAGTTTCTTTATTTGCAAAATGGGGGCAGTAACACTACCTAATGCTCTTAGTTTGGGTGCCTCCAGAACCTCTGAGACAAGGACCTGAGAGCAAGGAGTTTATATGGAAGGTGGTCCTAGAAAACATCGGTAGGGGAAGAGGGAAGTGAAACAGGGAAGGGAAGGAAAGCTAGTAAAGAGTTACCTCTGTGGGCAACCGGAGCTTCTTTGTACTTGGGGAACTGGGAGAGTATGTAGAACACACCCCAGATACTCCACCTACAGGTCAAGGAAGCTGGGGTACTTATCCACCAAGTGCCCATCTGTCATTGGCTGAAGGTTGTTTCTGAGGATCTTCACTCTCAGCACCCGCAGTGTCCTGCACGGGAGCTAAGTGTGCTCCCCAAGGCGGCGGGGGCGGGGAAGATGATTTAAGCAGAGAATTTCAGGTGCTTGCAGTAGTAGTCTACGGTGTAGGGGAAAATGAGAGCGGATATGGACAGGGCACCAATAACATCTGCTATACTACCTCATATACTACTATATACCTCATTTAAATAAAATAAATCATATGACAAAATAAATATGGAAAGTTCTTAGAACAATGCCTGGCATGGAGTAACCACTCTCCCAGATGACATTCAGACTAAACAGGTTCAAATAATCTTTCACTTGAAAACATTTCAAAGTACTTGTGAATGTTTTTAATTGTTTCTTATTTAATGGAAGGGAGGAATTAGGAAAAAAGTAATTCAATTCAATAAATATTTACGCATGGTCTACCATGTCTGTGTTCCCATGATAATCAATAGAAATAAAGAATTTGTGTATTTGAGGCAAGGTTCTACTCCAACCACCTCTTCCTAAGCATATTCTTTTGCTTGTTATCCTTTAAAAATGTTTGCTTTATTTCTGACCTCTTCCTTACCTCACTTTGCAATTTGCATTTGGGGCTGTTGGTAATCTTTGAATAATGATGGCTAGTATATGAATTGCCAAAATCATGGAAATAGGCAAATCCCACTTTTCATTTCTATGAACTGTCAACCAATAAAGATTTCAAAGAAAAAATGGTCACAAAGAGTTCTCAGCAAGCCTATTCATCAGGCGAAAAGATTCACATCATTCTCCTATATTATTAACCTAGTCCTTCATCCTTAAATATGAATGGACCACCAAGAACCAACAAACATTTGGGGAAAAAATCAATGGGACAAAAGAGGAACAAAAGGAACAAATAGAACAATCTACAACAGAGGTAACAAACACAATGCAGGAAATAACAGAATTTAAAATTGCATATTCATATTTTAGAGTGACTTGAGAATTGTAACCACAAAACAAGAACAAGTTGCTATGAAAAAGGAAGCAAAAAAAAAAAAGAACAGTAACAAGAGTTCTTGGATATTAAAAAATAATTAAATGTAAATCTAGCAAAGCATGTGCAGGACTTGTATGCTAACATGCAGAGGGGTCTATGAAGCATAAATTTAAGGAGTCTTGGGCATCACTACACCACTGTTAGGAAGAGCTTAGACCTGAGACTGAAACTTGGTGTGTCAGTAACTGTGAGATTTTGGCAAATCAATCTCAAATATCTACCACTGAAGCATTTTTATCATGCCTGCTTCAAAATTGTTGCCAGATCATTCTAATATCTCTGTCAGTGTTGGCATCTATGGTTTGTCTTTCTTCATTCAGTCTGAGATATTCCTGGCTTGTATGACAACTGATTTTCAATGGAGATTTGGATGTTTTTGTATTATATTGTGAGACTAGGTCTTATTTATTTATACCTTCTGTTCTATCTACTGTTGCGCCCCCCCCTACCCCCCCACCTTTTTTAAACACCACTCCAGGAGGCAAAGGAGGTGGAGGCACATCACCTTGTTACTTACAGGTGGAGGTAGAAGTCCAGTTTCCTCACCCGGACTCTGCTGACAAGGGGGGGGGGGTTGCTCTTTTTTTTTTTAAGATTTTATTTATTTATTTGAGTGAGAGAAAGAGCAACAGAGATAGCGAGAGAGCACAAGCAGGGAGGAGGGGGAGAAGCAGGCTCCCCGCTGAGTGGGGAGCCTGACACCAGGCTCCATCCCTGGGATCATGACCTGAGCTGAAGGCAGATGCTTAACCGACTGAGCCACCCAGGCGCCCCAGGGAAGGGGGGTGCTCTTCTTTACTGCTGTGTGGGAATGGGAATTCTGGGTCCCCATGTGGTCTCCACAAACACTGAAGTGGGATTGGCCTCCTTACCTCTGGCAATTGTGAAAGTCCTGACTCTCTACTAGGCCTCCTCTGACACCATCCCAGTGGGAAAGAGGGGGTGTGCCTCATTACTGCTGTGTGGGGTAAAAGTCCGAGCTCCCCACATGGTCTCCACTGACACCACAGGGGTGGAAATTAAGTTCTAGCTCCCTATTTGACCTCCATCATATGGGGGGCTGAGGAGGTGCCCACTATAGTCTCATAAGGGTGGGAGTCTAGGCCTTCAGGTGAGGTAGGGCCCCAGTTTTTTCTGTGTTGTTTGGCTGAAGTAGAGAGATTACTATCTAAGTTTTCTGTTTTGCTGGGCTGTATCTGGTCCTTTGGCCAGACAGAGAAGTCATTTGTTGGGGTCTTTTATGTCCGCACCCATTGGCATTTCTTGGGTGTCAGCTTCTTCAGCCCCAAGTCTAGGATATATGAGGCAACAAGAAACCCAGCTAACTCACCTCTATGTCATTCCTTGGGTCCTCATGTCCCTAACTGCTCTGCCTTCTTTTCTCCATATTTCATTGTCTCCTTGTGCTTGTTTCATATATAATGCCAGGGTTTTAGTTGCACTTAGTGCCAGGAATAGGGAAAAATATGTCTGTTCTATCTTCCCTGATGTCAAAGTCACTCATTCTTCATTTTAAAGTAGCTAGTATAATGAAGAATTTCATTTCAAGACTTGGAAAATCCAACTGCTAAAAAATAGTCACGACTTTATAAGAACTCATAAAAGCTCGTGTTTAGGGGCCAGAACTAACTTTGCTAACAGAGAGAGACTCTATGTTATTGTTTTGTTTGGGGGACCCCTTTTGACATGTGATAGATATGACATGTCATAAAAAGAATATTAAAAGTGCCAGGTCATCACTGTGCTTTAAACGATTTGATGGTAAGTAGATTTTATTAAATTTCGTAGCACTTTGAGGTTTTAGGAGGATTCGATGGCCTGGATGCCTCAAGTTGAAAGATAGTTATTCTAAGCCAGGCACTCCATCTGAGTGGTCTGCTTAGTATCCCCAATCAATTAGATCATTGATATGGGTGTGTGTCAGGAATAAACACTGTCAGTCTCAAAGAGTGGTGGGGGGATAAAGTTCCCTAGGTCACCCCCGCACGGAACGGCTTACATCTGGTTCAGGTTAGAGATGAACAGCTGACTAGATAGCTTAATGAACCCCCAAGATAGTTCCATAAAGGGAAAGTGACGATCAGGAGGTTCAGTTAACATTCTGGGATTCCAGCAAATATTTCAGAAAGGATCCTATTACTTTTTTTGAAGGTTGCAAAAATCAAAACATCTCTTTTGGAAATGCCGCCTCCCCACCTTAAAAAAAAAAGTCCTCAGGGAGTGCTGGGGTGAGACTCAGACTTGGATGATGAAGACAAAGAAATCTCACCGCACCAGTCAATATTTTGCTGGTGCTGTTCTGGGCCAAGGGTGTTGTGTACTTGAGAAATGGGTGTGAGTCTTGGGAAGGGGAGGGGAAGGAGAATGAAAAAGCAACCCAAAGTGTTCTCCACCAGAGTTGAAAGCAACTCTCCTCGACACACATCAATCTTGTTCCCCAAACAGTCCTGACAGAGCCTTTTAGTATCAACTAGATATTCCCAGAGAGTGCTTATAACCCTTTAGAGATCATTGTTCTCTTATGTCAATATGTATATTACCAGCAAAGACCTCACTTATTCAGAGAGGAAAAAATGAAATGGTGTTCAGCCTCAGAGCAGTTGACTCTGATTTTATTTCATAAGATTCTATTTTCCACGTCTTATGTAATGCTGCACCCTGCAATGCATGAAATACCAGTGTGTGGATTCTCCGTTCCCAGAGACATCTACACAAGGGGATATGCAATGGACTTAAAGAGGCTCACGCCAGGCAGGTAGTCTTGCTAGCAAGAGCTTTTCCTTCAAGATCTAACAATCAGCTCCCTGGCCAAGACCAAGCAGCCAAACCAAAGGAGAACAATGACATTCCGAGAGATTCAAAGGGCAGCTCCTTTAGCAGCTCTCCTATCCTCGCCAAATGGGTCTCTAGTAAAAGGACAGGATCACGTCTAGAGGATATTTGCAAAACTTGACTTCATGTTTTGCTTTAGCTTCTTCAAAGGGAAGCCAGTGTTCTTCAAACGTCTAAAGAGAATGTAAAAACTTTGCAGTCTGTAAAATAACAGACCTTCCCCTCTCAAGGAACCAGGCTCCTACTATGAGTGATGATATAAGGAAGGAGCATCCCATAGGATGGAAGGAAGAGAACAGTCTATTGGCAAACACAACCGCATGTGCTGTTTGTAGAGCAAGGTGCCAGGAAGTGTGGAGAAAAAGGCAAAAATGAGCCAGATGGTAATTTACGCACAGTGAACCAGATTGCCCAAGCCACCACACGTATGAGAACTGAATAGTCTCTCTGTGGCCTAAAGCGTGTACGCTTACCAAGAGATGGGTACCTAAGAGATGGGTTGTCCACCAAGTGGTGGGAAAAGCATAGCTCCAAAGACAGGCAGACTGGGTTTGAATCCAATGCATTACTTCCTGCCTATGTCAACTAGTACTTGTCGCCTAAACTTTCAGGATCTCCGTTTTCTTATCTATAATATGGGCATTCATTCATTCATTTAGCATTTATTCAATGTTTATTATGTGTCAAGGATTGCACTAGATCCTATGTAATACAGCAGTGAATAACACTTCTTGTGTGTTCTGATTTAAATGAAATAATGTATGTAAAGCATCTATTACTGAGACACATACATGGGAGATGGCTGAATAACTATTATTTCCTTTCTCTTCCTTAATCCTTTAAGGGATGTAGAAGTAGTTTCATTCCAAATAATCACTTGTTCATGACAAGGTAAATTATAGAGATATCTACCTCCAATACAGGAGAAACTGCAATCCATGGACTCTTCTTACGGACTTTAGCATCTCAAATGTTAGGACCTTTCACTAGAGCTTGAAATGAGGGATGGAGGGCATTCCAAAGGCTTCCCATCTTCCATCTGCCCTGACCACTCCCTCCCAGCTCTGAATCTAACTGCAGCGGCGTGACATAGGGGATAGAGTATGAAAAGTGGAGGATGTGCCGGGTCACTCCCCTGAGCCATTCATTAGGCACGTGACAGAAGGTAAATCATTTAAGCCAATAATCCCAGCAGCCATCACCTGCTGAATTCCTCAAAAGCGCTCTCACTAGACTAGAAACTCCTTGAGATAAAGACTTATTTATTTGTGTCCCTCCTTCAGTGACTCCCAAAGTACAAATAGTTGGCCCTCGAACAACATTTGTTGAATGTAAATTGGGATCATTCTGCCTTGGCCACGTTATAGGTTTTTATGAAGATCAAATAAGACCATTTCTATAAAAACTCTTTGAGGTTGTAAAATACCATGCAGATGTAAGAAATTAATATCGGCCTGTTTCGGGTCTGAGAAGGAAGTAGCAAAAAGGGGAGAAGAAATGGGGAGGATGAAAGGGAGCTGGGGGTGGGGCAGGCGCTTGGATTTGAAAGCAATCTGAAGTCAGTCTGAGATGGAGGGAAGGGGTTTCAACTGTTACAAGAATGAGGGTCAATTCCCACACAGCTCGACAGTCTTTCAGTGACTCTGGCTTCAGACTGACTCAAAGATATTCTATCCTATGACCAGCTTCAGGGTATTGGGAAAAGGCATTACGACAGTCATGGAATATGATGGAATACCACGTTTCAAAGGTCACGCTTCAGAGACATTGTTAATGACATGGGGAGATGCTTAAGAACAAATTAAATCATTTAAAAAATAAGGCAATTAGAATCTTAATTTCGTAAAAATAAGTGAATAAATAAAAGCATATGGAAGCAAGGGGGAAAAAAAACACCGCAAGGAGGAATACCAAGAAGTTAACAGTAATACATTTTTACAAATAATTATAATAATTATAAATAATCTTTTCCTTGTTTATACTTGTATATGTTTTATACAACCTTCAATAAATAAGTATGAGTTTTATAATTGGAAATACATCTGTGTGTGTATACACAGATACTCTCTTCATTGTTGGTTCTTGCATCTGTTCCAGGATGTTGTTCCAGGAACCAAATCATCAGAAACCGAATCGGATGTTCCATCCAAGTCCCACTTGGCAAAAATGAAACCCGTAACTCAGCTTTTTGATTTTTGTCAGCTGTAGGCTAGATTGGACTCTTTCCCCTTTCCCCTGGAAGTCAGACGCCTGGGTTCTCGTCACAGCTCTGACAGCTGTGCCTCCTTAGATATATCACTGCCTTTTTCTGGGCTTTCCTCCCCCTCTGTAAAATGAAGAAGCTGGACTCTGAGGATCTGGGACACCCCCTGGGCAGTTTTTAGACCATTCACCACCTTTCCCTGGCCTTTCCTCTGTGTGTATGTTTTCCATTTCACTCCCCCTAACAATTCTTCCCCAGAAAAAGAAGCCAAGCACAGATGAGAGTTTTTGAGTTTTTCCTAACACTTCTCACTGCAGGTTGGAAGACCTGGTTGGCTAGTGCTCATTGGGCAGGTCAACAGGCTGGGGCCGGCCCTGTTTCCACTCTCGCCCCCTAATCGTAGCCCTGGCATCAGAAAAGCAAACTACATTTGGTTGACGTGGGACGTATTTTTAATCAGGGAAAAGCAAGAATGAATACAAAAGGCCTCTCTTTCCTCCAAGCAATTCTGAGTATCTGCTTTTGGGTTTGTGTCTGTCTGTATTTGGCACAGCTGGTCTTGGAGAAGGCCTGGCATTTGTGACCAAAGGGTCAGAGGCCTTCCTTCTCCAGGTTGGAAGCAGCACAAAGTGTTCCGATCAAGGAGCAACAACATGCTGGACCCCAGAGCCCCCCGACAGCCTGAGGGGGTGCCCAGTCCTCCTCCGTCTCCTTCACCAAGCCTGTGGCCCCTCGGCCACGACTGCAGCACGCTTCACATCTCCCAGCTCCGGGCTCCTTTCAAAGGCCCTTTATTAAACCACCAACTATTTGCTGTCGAGACATTTAGGATGAAATCATTGTGTTAAATAAATAAACGTAGCTTCGTCCAGATTTCTGCTCTGGGAGCAGAGTAAGAAAATAATTTCTGTCTGCTCGCCACAAAAGCGGCTGGAAAGGCCCAAAGAAAAATATTATTTTTACTCCATTGTGTGAAATATTGTCCTGGAGGATCTGACGCACTGAGCGTTTGAAGAGTTTGTCCTGGCAGGTTTCAAGGGTCCCCTGGGCCGGCCCCCTGGGGTTGTTTTCTGCATTAATAAACTTAGCATGGTGTGTGTTAAAAGGGATATTCTGTTTGCTTTGTAAATAAGGGATGTCAAACAAGAAGCAGAAGCCTTGCAGACATTAGGTGATGTGTTCTCGGAGCGGGGAAAGGGAAGAAGCAGGGAGGGAGAGGCACCCTGGAAAAAAATGGGCATTACTGGGGCTCCCTGAACTGAGCCGAGGCCATGTTGGGAAAACAAATCAGCCTGTTTGAGTCCAAACCAGGCCATTTCCTCACTGAGCCTGGTGGGAAAGCTGCACACTTTGCCCTGAACCAGCAGGATACAGGCTTGGGAAGGAAAGTTCTCAAGTGTCTGTCAGCTGTGTGGGGAGGGGAGATGATGATGATGGCGCCTGGCAGAGGCCCCCCCAACCCAGCCCCACCCCCACCCCTTGGAGAGAAGTTTCTTGGCTTGTCAGGATCTCCCAGAGCTGGCGGGCAGGAGGGGGCAGAGGTTAAAGCCATATCTTTGGGAATGATGATTTGACTCTCGCTCTATCTCTCTCATAGGCCTTTCTCAGATGTCACTGCAGCCCCTGAGCTAGTCCCCCTGTCAAATTCCTGATGGGCCCTCGGGGATGCTGACATCGTGGGAGACACATCACCCTCGCCCTGTGATCCCTGCCTCTGTGGGGAACCTGAAGGAGCCAGGGCAGGATGTGTACGGTCTCTGGCTCAAGTATTTGCTATTTTCACAGGTGCCTCCCCCTGGCCCCACAGCCCCCTCCGTTGTCCAATCCTATGTTATTGAAGGCTCCCCAGACCTCCCAGGTGGCTTCACTTACAGCCGCTGCCCTGCTGGCCTCTTCTCTTTCTCCCTAAATTCTCCATTCCCCTCGGCAGTGCTGGGAGGACTCCCTGGACATCCATTTCTATTCTGGAAAGTCCTGGTTCTCTCCTGCTTGGAAGTTCACACTGATTCTTGAGACTTTGGAGGAGACAATGGCAGGGAATGCTGAGATCTGTTCTGTGACCAGTGACTTAAGCAACAGCAACGTATTCTCCCAGATACTGGCCAGAAGTCCGAAATCAAGGTGATGGCAGGGCTGTGCTCCCTCTGGAGGCTCCAGGGAAGGATCCTCCCCTGCCTCTTCCAGCTTCTGGTGGCTGTCAGCATTCCTTGGTGGTGGCTGCGTCTCTCTCTGCTCTGTCTTCAGATTGTCTTCTCCTCTGTGAGGCTCTCTCTCTGTGTTCTCCTCTCCCATCTGTCTTTCCTCCTTTTGTCTCTTTCTTATAAGGACATTTGTGATGGCATGTAGGTCCCATCCGGATAAACCAGTAAGCTCCTCCCTCTCAAAATCACTAATGACATCTTTTGCTCTATAAGGTAATATTCATTCTTTTACCATAGAAGGTAATTTTCACAGGTTTTCACATACCTTTTGAAAGGCCACCATTCAGCTTACTACAGCCCTTTGGTCAATGACAGAGTCAAGACTAGAATCTGAGGCTTAAAAAAAAAAAAGATTTATTTTAGAGACAGAGAGAGCACAAGCAGGAGGGGCAGAGGGAAAGGGAGAGAGAATCTCAAGCAGACTCCACATTGAGCATGGAGCCAAGATGCAGGGCTCGATCTCACGACCCTGAGATCATGATCTGAGCCAAAACCAAGAGTGGGATGCTCAACTGACTGCACCATCCAGGCACCTCAAATAAGGTACGTAAAGCACTTAGCAGGATCAGGCACACAATAAAGGTTTAAAGTTAGTTATCTATAGTGTTACTGTTCTGGCAGCGGTTAAGTATTTTATCATTAAAAATTATAAGGGAGAGAAAATGTTTGCAAAATATCTGGTAAGGGATTAGTATCCAGAATATATAGAGAACTCCTAAAATTTAACAATAAAAATAAATAGCCTAATTCAAAAATTGGTGATAGACTTGAATAGACTTTTCTCCAAAGAAGATACACAAATGGCCACTAAGCACAAGAAAAGATGCTCAACATCAATAATCATTAGGGAAATGTTAAACAAAACTACAATGAGATACTACCTCACACCCACTATGACAGCCACTACCAAAACAACAGAAAATAACAAATGTCGGCAAGGATATAGAGAAACTGGGATGCTTGCACACTGTTTTGGGGAATGTAAAATGGTACAGCCCTGTGGAAAACAAGTCTGATGTTTCCTCAAAAAAGTAAAAATGGAACTACCATATGGTCCAGCAATCCCATTTGTGGGTATATACTCAAAAGAATTTAGGGGCACCTGGGTAGCTCAATCGTTAAGCGTCTGCCTTTGGCTCAGGTCATGATCCCAGGGTCCTGGGATCGAGCCCCGCATCAGGCTCCCTGCTCAGCAGGGAGTCTGCTTCTCCCTCCCCCACTTCCCCTGCTTGTGTTCCCTCTCTTGCTGTCTCTCTCAATGTCAAATAAATAAATAAAATCTTTTTTTAAGAAAAAGAATTTAAAGCAGGGTCTCAAATCAATATTTCTAAATCCATGTTCACAGCAACATTATTCACAAAACCAAACCACAGAAGCAACCCAAGTGTCCATCCATCAATGGATAAATGGGTAAGCAAAATGTGCTGTATACATACAGTGGAATACTATTCAGCCTTAAGAAGGAAGGAAATTCTGATATATATGATAGCATGGATAAACCTGGAGAACGTTATGCTAAGTGAAATAAGCCAGTCACGAAAAGAGGCATACTGTACGATTCCACTTACAGGAGAGACCTAGAATAGTCAAAATCATTGGGATAGAAGGTAGAATGGTGGTTGTCAGGGCCTGAGGGAGAGAGGAATGGGGAAATATTGTTTAATGGGTATATAGTTTCCATTTTGCAAGATGAAGAAAGTTCTGGAGATGGATGGTGGCGATAGTTGCACAACAATGTGAAAAATACAAACTACAATACGCACCAAGTATATTGCTCATGCAACATTAGCAACCTATGAACTTGACCTATGAACCTATGAAATTGAACAAGGCGAATCAAGGTCCTGGAAGCCCCACTAGGGAGGTAGGGGGAGATGAGCGCCACTGGGAAAGTTCCTCTCTCTGGCCTCATAGCTCAGCAGTCTCCAAGGAGGAAGGGCTGCCACCTGCACAGCTCCCTGTGACCCTCAGCAGGAGCCACACCAGCCAGCTATTGTCCACTGCTGGTCTGTTTTAGCATCATCCACCTGGCTGAGTAGGATGAGCCAGAGGAAAGCAGACAGACTTGAACAGTAACTTGGGAACGGTCAGAAATGAGAGTTTGGGTCATCTAGGGGCCACGGAAAGGTTTCATGTAACATATCTGCCCCCCAGCCCATATTAAAGGGAGAGTTCCTCATGGCCAGAGTTCAGAACAAATCTCTCAGCATCATGGAGTTGTGACCTTCCCCATCATGTTGCTGTTTTGGCAGGCAGCACAATCATACTGAAAGATCTGTGTTAAAAGTTGACTTACCCAGGCGCTTGTCCCGCCTCTGACTCTCTCCCCTGTGCAGCCCCCACTCCTAAATGCACAGATACTGCCAATGAATGTCCCACTGAAGCCCCAGCAATTCATCTGAAAATACCCTCAGCTGTTTGCTTCTGTGGCAGCTCTCACTATGGACCAAGGCCTCCAACTTACCCACCAACAGCCCAGAGAAGATTCGAGAACTGCAGAATGCCACGGAACACCCTGACTCAAAAGTCAGCTTCCCTGAAACAGATGGGGTATGAGCAGGCTTCCCAAGTACTTCACATCCAGGGACCAACTCCCGCTCCCTGGCGGCCTGCCCTACCGTCAGAATAAACCAAGCAAGAAGGGGAAAGTAGCTTTAGAAGGCTCCGGAATCTGCCGGCAACTGTTTCCCAGGGATTTCTTTTCCTAATCTTGCTCCATGAGCAGTGGGTTACCAGAAACCCAATTTGGCTCTGCAGGAAAGTTCAAGATGGTAAGATATGGGTGAAGCCTGAGTGTTAGGATCACTCCACCTACCTTCACAGTTAGGGAAAGTCAGGCTGGCCCCAGCCTCTTCCCAGAGCTCCATGCCAGAAGGCAGCCCGTGCCAAAACCCATGCCCAGAGACAGCATGTCCTATGCACATAGTATATAATCAAAACAGAGTGAAAACATTCTCCCTCTAGTATGTTGAGTATATGCCCGCTTCCCTCTGCTGGTTAGCTCCCCTTGTTTTCCTTTTCCTGACCTCTCTTTAACTGGTTGTCTTTTCATATAAATTTCAAAGTTGGAGCCAAACAAGCTTTGATATCATACCAGAAAGGGCTCTTTAAGATACCGTAGGAAAAAGAGATCAAGACACAGTAATTTCCACCCTGTATCCTATCATCTCATGCAGCTATCTTAAATGGTGCCTCTGGCTGTCCTCTGCACTGTGGTCTCTGCCTATGGGCTAACCAAAGCTCAGCCACTGCAGGAGTCCTGACAGCTTAAAGTCCCTCGAGCTTTGGATGTAGTCAGAATCACGATGTGGTGACAATGTTTCCATGCTTGTTTAAAATAATGCTAGAGTATCATTCAACTTCTCAAAACTGCTGCAACCTTCCCTGGAGCTCTTGCCTTCAGCACACACTGGAGGATGGGATTTTTAGACATAAAATGTTCTTGGGCGAGTGTGATCGCAGCATTGAGACATGGGTTAAACTGGACCAGTTCTCAGATCCTTTCAACTCATATATCTAAGGGTCTATAGGTCTTCAGTTCAAATGGAGGGGAGGCTAGGGGTCAAACTCAAGCAGCCTCGGGCAGGGAAGAAGTTACCCAAGAGATGACCAGATCTCAGGTCTCAAGATTTCCTGTTTGCAGAGAGAACTTCTTTTTTTCTTTCTGTACATATCTAGCTTTATTTCTTTATTAAACAGGATCATAAATTACACATAATAAATTTCACCCTTTTAGGGCGCTTGGGTGGCTCAGTTGGTTAAGCGACTGCCTTCGGCTCAGGTCATGATCCTGGAGTCCCGGGATCGAGTCCCGCATCGGGCTCCCTGCTCGGCAGGGAGTCTGCTTCTCCCTCTGACCCTCCCCCCTCTCATGTGCTCTCTCTCATTCTCTCTCTCTCAAAAAAAAAAAAAAAATTTCACCCTTTTAATCATACAGTTTTGAATGTTTTGACAAGCACACTAAATATGTAACCACTACAATCAAGATATTAAACAGGTATATCATTCCCCCCCCACACCTAAAATTTCCCCAGACCACTTTGTAGTTGGTCCTAGTCTGGTTGGGCTGTTATAACAAAAAAACCAGAGACTTGGTGGCTTATAAAAAACAGACACTTACTCTCACAGTTCTGGAGTCTGGGAAGTCCAAGATCACGGCACTGGCAGATGCGGTGTATGGTGAGGGCCTCCTGGTTCACAGATGGCCATGTTTTCACTATGTTCTCACACGGTAGAAAGGGGCAAGGTAGCTTTCTCAGGCAGCTTTTTTTTTTTTTTTAATAGGTAAACTCTACCCCCAACGTGGGGCTCAAACTCACGACTCCCAGATCAAGAGTCTCATGCTCTACCAACTGGGCCAGGCGCCCCTCAGGCTGCTTTTATAAGGGCACTAATCCCATTCATGAGGGCTCCACCCTTATGACCTAATCACCTCCCAAAGGCCCCACCTCCAAATACCATCACCTTGGGAGTTACATTGCAACACAGAAATTATGGAGGGACATAGACATTCAGATCATAGCAGGAGTCAACCTCTTTTCCCACCTCCAGGCCCTGGCAACCACTACTTTTCCAGAACATCATACCAATAAAATCATGCACTATCCAGTCTTTTGAGTCTGGCTCCTTTCACTTAGCATAATGCATTGAAATTCAGCCATGTTACTGGGAATATCAGTAATGTGTTATTTTTAATTTTTGAATATAATTCCTTTTCTGGAATTATTTGTATTATTTCTATGTTTATCTTTTCATCACTTGAAGGACATTTTTTCCCTAGTTTTTGGTGATCACATATAAAGCTGCCATAAAAATTCATGTACAGGTTTCGGCATGGACATAAATTTTCACTTCACTTGGGTAAATATCTGAGAGTGAGATCACTGCATCATATGGTAAGTATATATTGAACTTTATTCAAAACTGCCACATGATTGTCCAAAGCAACTGTTCCATTTTGCATTCCATTTACTCTAACGGGCCAGCACTCAGTGTTGTCAATTACAGTTTCTTTTGAAATATACAACAATTGCAGCAACATCCATGATAGCCAAACTATGGAAAGAGCCAAGATGTCCATCAACAGATGAATGGATAAAGAAGATATGGTATATACACACACTGGAATATTATGCAGCCATCAAAAAAATGAAATCTTGCCATTTGCAATGACATGGATGGAACTAGAGGGTATTATGCTAAGCGAAATAAGTCAATCAGAGAAAGGTAAGTATCATATGATCTCACTGACATGAGGAATTTGAGAAACAAGACAGAGGATCATAGGGGAAGGGAGGGAAAAATGAAACAAGATGAAACCAGAGAGGGAGACAAACCATAAGAGCCTCTTAATCTCAGGAAGCAAACTGAGGGTTGCTGGACTGAGGGGGGTGGGAGGGATGGGGTGGCTGGGTGATGGACACTGGGGAGGGTATGTGCTATGGTGAGCACTGTGAATTGTGTAAGACTGAAGAATCACAGACCTGTACCCATGAAACAAATAATACATTATATGTTAATAAAAGAAAGAAAGAAATATACAACAATCTTGTCCGTTAGAAAAGGAAGCTGAACCAGCAAGACTGTGTGACTTACCCAGCTGATTGAATAGCTGGGCTAGAATTTGAACTCAGAACCCTAGATATTCCTAAACTAGGGGTAACCCAGTATTTTAACTGGCTTTAATCCCATCTCCTACATAGTTCCCTGGTAGTCAAATAACTCAGTAAGAAAAAAAAAATAGCCCAATTAAAAAATGGGCACAGAATTTGAATAGCATTTCTTCAAAAGAGGTATACAAATGAACAATAAGCACATGGAAAGATGCTCAACGTTGTTAGTCATCAGAGATGCAAATCAAAACCACAAGGAAGTATCATTTCATAGTTGCCAGGACCGCTATAATAATAATAAAGAAAAAAAAAAACCCAGAAACTAACAAGTGTTGGTAAGGATATAGAGAAATTGTAACCCTCATACATTTCTGGTGGGAATGTAAAATGGTGCAGTCACTTTGGAAAACAGAATGGAAGTCCCTCAAAATGTTAAACACAGTGTTACCAGATAACTTCGTAATTTCCACTCCTAGCTATATACCCAAGAGAACTGAAAACAGATCTTCATGCAAAAACTTGTATACAAATGTTCATAGCAGCACTGTTCATAATAGCCAAAAAGTGGAAACAACCCAAGTGTTCCTCAACAGATGAATGGATAAACAAGATGTGGTATACCCATGCAAGGGCATATTGTTCTGCCATGAAAAAGAATGGAGTTCTGATACATACTACACATGAATGAACCTTGATAACAGTATGCTAAGTGAAGTAAGCCAGATGCAAAAGGCCATATGTTACATGATTCTGTTTATATGAAATGTTCAGAGGAGGCAAACACACAAAGACAGAAAGTCAATTAGTGGTTGCAAGGTGCTGGGGCAGGAGGAATAGAGAGTGACTGTTAATGGTATCGGGTTTCTTTTGGGGTGATGAACATATTTTGGAACTACACAGAGATGATGATGGCTCAGCTTTGTGAATATATTAAAAACCACTGAGTTATATATACAAATCATACCTCTGATATGTGAACTACATCTTAATAAAGCTGTTATTTAAGAGAATAAGTGTCTATTTGTCAATATCCCAACTTCGTGAAAAGCAACGGGTGAGGAAGGTACGATGAGGCAAGAACCAAACTTGGGGATGAAAGACTAACTTCACCCCATATTTGCTCTATGGTCTTGTGAAAGTCCCCTTAACCCCTTTGATACTTGGTTTCCTCATTTGAAATATGGGAAAAATGTATCCGCCTCAAAGTGTTTTTGTATAGGTCAGATAAGATAGTATCTAGAAAAGCATCTTTTAACCTACAAATTGCTATTTCAATGTCAGCTATAATGCTAAGGTCTTGAATTTTTCTCTGAAGTGGTAATTCTCTTTCTGTAAGAGTTGAGCTGCTTATGAGTAGCCTAGTTGGTTTTGTAGACTCTATTCCTTCCCCCTGGCCCTCAGCGCTTAACAGTGTTCAGTATAGTAAATACTGCATCAACTTATTGAACACTTGAGCAGCAGTGTTGCCCCGGGGCTATAAACATAGGTTTAATTTTCCCCTCAGGAAGGTCAGTTGAGTGGGTTGGGGGTAGGAGACAGATATCTAAATTTACAAGTATGCACACGGACACGTAATTGTAGTCAGATGAGCAGGTGATTGTGTGTACACATCCAATCTTTCCAACGTATGTCTCCTGGAGGTAAAAGATGAGGATTTGATGGGTTGGGGAATCTGTGTCTCCCGTCATTGAATCCTGCAGGCTTCCAGTAGAAGGAAAGGGTTGAACATGGTTCAGAAATATTTCTAAAGATTCATGATGTTAGCTATTTAGGGAAATACAAACATCACTAACATAGGATTGCTAATTGAATGGGAACTTGAAAAATATCACATTTGTGCAGCAAGGGTCCATTCTTAATTTACTCTCTTTCCTGGTAACCTCTCGATTATTTTGTCTTAAAAGCCCTAATAAAAACATCATGTAATTACCTCCAGTACTATGCTCAAAGCAAAGCAACAGACTGGATCAGCCACGTATTTTCTCAGTTATTCCTAGGGCTAAAGCCCCACGAGGGAGGCATTAGGTGGACCTACTTCTCTTAGGTCATATGTTGTTTATAATGGGTTTCTGAAAATCCAGTTGTCTTTTCTTAGGACCCCAGGATGTTATGACCAAAAACATACATTTCAGAACCTCTCCACTTCCAAAGCCCCGCTCAAAAGTTTTGCTGCTCCTCTGGATTCTCAATATTGAAATATTTCCATTGATGATTATTCGGCATAGCAAGTTTCAAAACCTTGGTATTCGGAATAGCTTGCTAATGTTTTCTTAAATTACATCCTCTTGTGGGTCCATAAAATCATGTAGTTATTACAAATAAATAAATGGAGTTTCTCTTCATGATGTAAACCAGGTTTCAATGAAGTCATTGAGGGGAAGTTTGGTTTGGATGACAGCAGCGCCTACCCGGGGCAAGCTCTGCTTTCCGCTCGCTGGGGGCTGGAGATGCCGGTCAGCAGCGGCTCTCAGGCGACCAAGGAGAGCAAACTCCTGCTGTTTCATTTCTTGTTGTAACTTCCAGCAGGAAACTCAATATTTTAAAACGCTCCTTTTTCCTAAAGTCCTCTGCATGTGGCGAGCAGGGCCCAGCCACCTTGGAGCTGCTTGAAGAGAGAGGGTGTATTGGTGCTCACCACCCCCAACCCCACCACAGTGTGGACCAAACTTGAGGTCCTAGGGCAATCCCACAGTGTGCTGGCACCCCCAGTGCTGATGTCCCTTGCCCTAAGTCACAAGGCCCCAGCTTTCCCCAAGCACAGTGGGAGATCCATTACTCAGGAAGGAGAGGTAGGATGAAGAGGCTGGCTCCCAGGGGAGCAGCATACTCCCAAGGCCATGTCCTGGGTATACTTCTGGGACACAGCCTGGGAGGTAGAGGCTCTTGTGGACCCACCTCATGGGGAGTGGTAAGCAGGCAGTGTCCTGGGTTCCTGCAGGCAGCCCCACTCTCCGCTGTGGCACGAGGCAGAGTGGACCCCACTGTCAGCGTGGAAGGAATTGCCACTCATGTACACAGTTCAGGTCCAGAGAGCTGTCTCACAGCATTCCTTGGCTGGGCAATTTCCTTCTTGCTTCTTTAAATACAAGGCAGGGTCTCCTCTGTGTGGGGCCTCTTTCCCACCTCTCCCCCACAAATGCTTCTCCTCTGCACAGAGTAATAGGGGAATATACTTTTTAAATAATAACAGAGGAGTGTTGTCTAAGATTTGGGGCATGATTTAGAAACAGAAATATAAGGGCACTGCTGCTGTCTCAATGATGTGTAGATTGTCGAGCTTCTTCATTCTTTTCCTTACTCATATGGTGGAAACTGCTACCTTATAAGGGTGTCGAAAAGCTCCTGGACTCAGGGTTCTACCTTTAGATTGCCTTCAACTTTGCATCTGTAGCTAAATGGAAATTAACCAGAGCTAGATGGTGTAAGGCTATCAAGTGGCTTCAGAGTCAAAGGCTGATTTTAAGTGAGGAGTCTGCTCTTGTGCTAGTCCATAACCAAGTGAGAGAAAGAGAAAGGAAGATGCCAAATTCACCAGTGCCCCTCCTCTCTCAACATTAATGCACCTACCTGGACTCAGTAGAAAGTGAGAGGCAATGCCGTGTCGTGGTTAGGACCACGTGCCCTGAAATCAGGGAGACTTGTGCTCAAATCCCTGCTCTGCACATTTGACAACATTATCTTGGGAAACTCACCATGTTGAGCCTCAGATTTCAAATCTCCCAGACAGGGATCAACACTACCTACCCCACGTTCGTGGGTGAAGTTTGATAGCATATTTAAAACAACTGGTACATGGTAGGCTCCCAGTGGTCAGTCACTAAGATACACTTCACCTTGGAGTTCAGCTTAGCCACCTACCCAGGAACAGTGGCTTCACGCCATAATACGCATTGCCTTCCCTCCTCTAGAGTGTAAGACCCTCTAGAATGTAAGATTTTCATTTCCTTTATTTACAACCATTTCTTTACTACCTACAACAATGTTTGCAACCTATGAGGTGCTCAAGAAATAAAATCACTCATTCATTTGGTTTTCATGCACAAATTTTCATTAAATACCTACTTTATGCCAAGCAACGTGCAAGACTCAAAATAATAGGTCCCTTGAGGGACCATGAGATTTCATCTTGTATAGAGATGTGAAGCTCAGGCAAAAAATGAAATGTTGCTTTCAGGGGATGCCCAAGAGCAACACTGGGTGGCCTGAGGACCAAAAGAGAATTTCACATGACAAGGAGTTTATGGGATGAATGGGATGAATGGGTCAGGTCACAAGAAGCAGGTGTGGAGCTGGACCTCCAGCCTCCTCCTGAAAAGGCACCACCAAGGCAGACCACAGAAGGCTCAGCTACATGGGTCTCTTTACAAGTTCAAGATTATTTCTGAGGTCTGGTAATATGCTCACAAGTTTCTGAGAAATTACTGGAAAGCAATTAATAATTCTGTTTTCCATTCTGATTGTTGACAAAAGAAAAAGCTCCATGTCTTGATACTTACTGATCAGCACTCCCATAAACTAATTAATAAAGAAGAAAACTCAATCTCACATGACAAATTTTCTGCCCCTGGAAAATCTGCAGAATGACCAAAGGAGAGGATAAACTGATCTTGAACTTCACGGGCTTGTGACCCACTGGTAAATGTATTGACATTTTTATAGCCCTCAGCCCCCCTGCCCCTCGTTGGTTTTTAGAATGTTCCTGCCTTCACCTTATAAGGTCTGAGAGCCGAGAGGCCTCTTTCTACTTTTCCCTAGTATGAGACTCCTGCCTTTTTCCTTGATTCTTTGATTTCCTCCTCTTCCTGACAAGAACATCACTGGGTCCCAAACTCCACAGGCTGAGGCACAGGGGGAGTTGGAACTCAGTGGGATAGAGGCACTCCTGCAGAGTCCCTTATGTTTCCTGCTGGTGTGCCTCCTCTCCCCATAGCCCTCTGTCTCACCCCCACACCTGCCTGAGAGATGGCCGGGGTGAAGCCCATGAAACCACATCTATGTGTACTGCCTGGGTGCTTACCCGCCACCACAAGAAGCCCAAGGTCCCAAGCCGCCCTCTCACTAGGACTCATTCCCACAGAGCCAGGTATATCCTGTAACTCCCAGACACCTCCACCCAATGCCCTCTGGAATTCACAGCCAACCATCAACAGAATCCCCAGCACCCTCTGCTGCTTCTCTGAAGTTTCCTTCACCATCTGCCTCAGATGGGAGCCTGAACTCCTCTGAGGGAACTGCTTCCCTACAGTCCACCCAGGGGTTCTGGAGCAGGGATAGATGTCCTCCTTGCTCCTCTTCTTCCTTTCCAGAGCATTATCTTTCCTTCTGCTTCAAACATCAGATTGTGGCCTTCAGGTCATTCCTTGAAGATTTTGCCCCAGGTTCACAATCTCTCTCTGCAACACCACTCTTGCCCTTAGTTCTTTGATTTCCTCTCTTCCAGTGATGTCCTATGTGTACCTCTGGTACTAAGTCCCCATATTCTCAATTTCGACCTTCCCACTTTCCAATCACCACTCCTATGTTTCTAGCTCATACCTCTACTCCTCTAACACCAATAACTTCTGGAATCCACCACGATCCTCAACCCATCTCCCTTCTCACTGCCCCTCATCTGCCACATAGCCTCACCTCCCTCCTTACCCAGCATGGACTCCACAGTCTGTCCTACACCCTAACTCCCTCACCCCTCACCTTGCTTAAGGCTCAAAAGGAAAAAGCCCAACCCTGTTAAATCCAATACTCCACCCACTGAGCATCTGCTCTCAAGCAAGTAAAACATATCATACTATCTTAGACTTTATTTTCCAAGAAGAAATATCTAAGACAAGGATTGCAGCACAAGTAGTTTTTTGGGAGATGATCCTAAGAAACATCAGTAGAAGAGTCAGGAAGTAAGACAGGGGATGAAAGAAAACCAATAAAGGGTCACTAATAAGCAAGTTATCTCTGTGGCCAACTGGGAAATCCCACTGAGGAATGCTGCAGGATGTGAACATGCCTCAGAATTCTCCCAACTGAATGCTCCAGGAGCTGGGGTATTCACCCACCAAAGACCTGTCCATCATTGGTTGAGAGCCACTTCAGAAAGGCAGTCTTCAGCACATCCTGCTAACACAGGGTTCAGGCAGGGCATGCTCCCACAGCCAGAACAAAGCCCTCAGGCAGAGCATTGGAAATGTGTATAGTCATGGTGGGAAGGTGAGTGCCAACAGGATGCCCACCCCCCCAGCAGCTTCTGCACTTATTGACCAGTTTCCAACCCAGACAAGACATTAGTGCTGCCTGACAATCTTGTAGCATTTCTCTAGTCAACTCTGTCCCTCTAGCACATTCCCGGAAGACTCTTTCTCATCCTCTTCCTCGCTCCTTGAACTTCTAAGTCCCCCTCAGCCTTTGATCTTGCCTCCTCCCTCACTGCAGTAACCAAAACCATCAGAAGACAACTGCATCCTCTCCCATCAGCACACCTACTCTCTCTGTACCTGTGTCTATTTTCTCTGCCATCCTCCTATTGACTGTGGATGAGCTCAGCAACATCATCTCCAAGCCCTCCCCCAGCACACCATCAGCCCCCTCCCTTTTCCCCACTCAAGGTGAGCACCTCTGCACTTCCTTGCCCTGCCTACCTCATCTATGTTCCCATATCAGCTGCCAAACATACTGTAACTTCTCCCATCACAAAACAAAACAAAAACAAAACCCAGAGACCAACCCAATACTGCCCATTTCTTACTCTCCTTTATAGCAAAACTCCTGAAAAGATTTGTGTGTTCCTGCTGTCTTTAATTCCTTTTTTCCCATTCACCTTATTTAATTTAGAAACACTTTTTATTATGAAAGCTTTCAAGCATATATAAAAATACAGAATATTATAATGAATCCCATAATCACATCACCCAAATTTAGTACTTCTGAATGTGATACTTATTTGCTTCATTCCTTTTTCCCTTGCTGAAGTATTTTAAAGCAAGTCACAGATAACATGACATTTCACTCTTAAATATTTTAGAATGCATCTGTTAAAAAATGAAGAATTTTCTTACATAACTTTAATAATATGTAAGAATAATAATGTAACAGTATTGAAATAAATATTCTGTGATGATAATTCTACCTCTTCTCTCTTAAAACCAATCCACTCTGCTCAGGGTTTTTGTCCCCACTATTCCACACAAAATTTTCTTACCTTATTATTCATGACCAATAAGCCCAATGGCCATTTCTCACCGGGAGGATGACCAACCAAGCCAGTTTGCTTGGGATTAAGCAATTTCTTAGAACACAGGACTTTCAGTGCTAAAACAGGGAGAGTCCTGGGCAAATCAGGACAGTTGGTTGCCCTGTTTCTCAGTTTTTATCTTTCTCAACCTTTCAGGAGCAATTGACAGAGATGATTACCCCTTTCTTCTTGAACAACATTCTTCTCTTGTCTATTAGGACACCACCACTCTCCCTTGGTTGTCCCCCTCCCTTTCTGGCCACTGTGCATCTGCCTGACCTGGGAAGTCTGCCTCTCCCTCTGCCCCTCCCCCTGCTTGTGCTCTCTCTCACTCTCACTCTCTCTCTCTCAAATAAATAAATAAAATCTTTAAAAAAAATTATTCACAATCCAACTACTCACTGTCTCCACTCCCTCAAATTATTGCAATAGCCTCCTAACTGGTGTCACTATGTCAGTCAATGATCCTTTGTACCATACTAAAATGCCATGATTTTTATGTCCTTATGTTAAAGCTTGAGAAATGGTAAGAATCATGTATTAACAGAGATGTGAAAGTATTTCCCCATGAATCTACCCTAGAGGAATATATTAGGTCATAGGCATAATATTGACTCTCCTTTAATGTTTGATTTTACAAAGAATCTATCCTAGGCTGTGTCTAGAGATCCATAATTAAAAGATTGAGTTGTCCAGGACTGCGATATACTTCTACATTTCACGATTTTTTAAAAGAAGCTATATTGTACATGAAACAAATAATTGGGTCAGTGCCCACTTCAATCCTGTTTATACTGACAGACTTTAAGTATTTTTAGAATATTTTATAAACTTGTATTAAAATGCATGATTCTGGTATTAAGAAGCCAAAGAATAGGAGGGAAACCTGCATAACTGGCCTCTACTCAAAGTGCCTATTCCTTGAAGCCAAAGCCTTTTCCAGAGGTAGGGGTGTATCATCTTAACAACGACTCTTCTGTTTTCGTTACTAACAGTACTTCTCACAAACTGATTTCTCTGTTGTCCCTGCAAATCATTAATTTTAGCATGGCACTACGGTCTATATTTCAGAAACCTTTGTTTTTTTTTTAAAGACTCAATCCCAATTTTTAGAGGAATTCCTTAAAAATTAACCTGACAATTGTTTCATTGCCATGAAACGTAACATGTTTCTAATTATCTTTCCCCAGAAGCTCTCCAGCAAACACAGCTGCTATTATTCATAATTCTCAATAATCAATAAAATGTTGGCCAAGCACTTTATTACTAAGATTACATGCAAAGAGGCATGGAGAATGTTATCTGTGGTGTAGCCACCAAGAATCCTAATGGATTACCTACTGCCACCACAAAACCGTGCTGAACGCTGTAGAGACGACCAGACTTCCCTGCTCCTAAAACCTTGCTGACTTTCTCTGCACATCTGAAAAGCTGAGCTAATCATCTGAGAAACCCGCGGGGAATGAGCAGCTCCTTGAGGAAGGCCGCGTCTTCCGTACAGATGTCCTCCTCCCCGTGAGGAGGAGGCATTTCCCAGGGAGGGAGCACTGCCTGCCTCCTCCCTCTGGAGACCAAGCCAACTGCACCTTCGCCCTCACACCTCCTGCGTGCTCCCCAGTTCCCCGAAGTCATGACTTGCCTCTGCGCGCAGCTCCCCCGGCTCCGATACACGTAATCGCTGCTAAATCTTCCGAGGCCGCCGTGCTAACCGTAATCTCCTGCACAGTGTGAAGGGACTCGCACCAATTCCTCACTGCCTGCTGAACGGTGCCCCGTGTTTGGTCAGCCATATCCTTCAGGGGGCGTGAGCTGTTGGAAAACCGAGAACGCGGTCCAGCACGATCCGCGCCTTTGTTTCTTTGGAACCGATCCACCACGATCGCAGTAGACCTTTTTCAGCCATTAGGGTCCCGCACTGTTGAGAAGAACACGAGTGGCAGGAGAGGCCCCAACAAGGCGAACAGTGCACCTACCAATATGGCCGAACACCGAACTCGCCCCGGGCCGACTGGGCCGACTGCGCGCGCAGGCTGCTGGGCTGCTGCGCCGTGGGGCTATGCTGTTCCTGTGGGCTAACAGCATGTTGAGTGCGCAGAATAGACTCTGGGGACGTTGTGCGTGCATCGTGAGTCTCCTTGTGCCCCCCTTCTCCCACGCGAAGGGCTCATCACCTATTAAATCCTTTGACAGGAGAAAATGGCTGAAGGGCCTCCGCAAAGAATGTTTATCCAGCCTGCCTTACCTAATTTCATTCCGTCACTGTAGAAATGCTCCATGTTCTAGCTCACTTCGTCTCCACAGAAACAATCAAGTCTGCACAACCAGGCTGGGCAAGAGAGCTAGCAGCAGTTTCAGACATTCCTTTAGCTCATACCCAGATAGCCCCTTTGCCAGAATTCCCATAAAATTAAAGTCTCATTGTAAACACACAATCCTTTCACTACGGAGAACTGGCCACCCTCTTTCAGAGAGAAGCTGTTGTTCAGCTTAGTTTGTTTCCAGAGATTTTTCCGTCATTCAAATGAAAGAAACAGTGGTTGGTTTTTGTCTACCTAGTATCTGTGCCCTTTTCTTAATTAGCACTCTGATCTCCTTTGGGGAAAATACCTCTTTCCCCTGGGTGTAGTTTTGGGGGGACTACCACTTCCTGTCACAGAAGCTGAGAGACTAGATACTACTTTTCTCATCATCTTAGTACCGGCAGTGGCATATCTGCGGTAAAAACTCAACCAGTTGGCGGGCGCCTGGGTGGTTTAGTCGGTTAATCGGCTGCCTCCGGCTCAGGTCATGATCCCAGCGTTCTGGGATCGAGCCCCAAGTCGGGCTCCCTGCTCAGCGGGGAGTCGGGGAGTCGGCTTCTCCCTCTCCCTTTGCCGCTCTGCCTTATTGTGCTCTCTATCTGTCAAATAAATAAATAAAATCTTAAAAAAAAGCCCAAAACTCAACCAATTGGATGCCTCTTCTCAAGACTTCGAATCTTGAGTGACCCAAGCACAGCAGCTTGGCCTTATCCAGACTGTTACAGCTGTGGCATCATTTCCAGACTGCAGGCTTCCTCATTCTGGAGCAGTCTTGGTGTCCACCTGTCTCCCAGCCTGGTCCTTCAGGCTCCCTGTCAGTCTGTGAACACCAGAGAGCCACTGATAAATTCCCCTTTTCTTGGGTCATCCAGAATCTCTGCCTGTTGCTCACACCATAGCACTCTGACTAACCCACTCACACAAATGAGGAAAACATACTTCTGACCCCATGAACACCTCCTCTTCAGCCTGCAGGAGTTAGCTCAGTAAGCTACTAATTATTGGGGTTCTGTGTTTCCATTAACTGTGAAGATAGGTGGCTAGGCCTGCTCTCCCGGCCTCCTTGTGGTCTACACAATGGCAGTGTTCTGATGTGAATCACTGGAATATTTCTCACCCACTCGACCATTCTGGGCTCTATTTGTCAGTTTTAAAAAAGTAAATCCAGAACCTCTGTTTTTATTCGGGTCCAGTTGAGACAGCACTACTTGAGTTACACCATGTTTCAGCATGTCTGCTCGAAAGCCTTTGGTGGGTTGTGATTTCCTTCTCCCTCCCAGAACGAATATTCTAGAAAGATTCCCATTGTATCTGTCCTTCAGAGTCATCTGTGGGAATAAAAATGCTCCTGGATGTGCTTATCTGAAATGGGCGAGAGATAAATGAGGGTTGGGAATGCCCAGATTGAGGCCCCTACAGCAGGCAGGAAAGCTCATTCACCCAGAGAGCAGAGCACAAAGTCATGGGTGAGAGGTGGGCAGCGGGGGACAGGAGACTTGCAGCCAGGGGACCTCAGTGAGTGGCCACAATGAATGTCTGAGCTGCCACTTCAATGAGGTTTATAGCCTGAGAAATCCTTGCACTTGTAGCTAGATTAGATGTGTGGATTCCACACAAGGGGCCCGAGGGTGGTGCACTTGGATCCCCATGATAGAGGCATCTCTTTACTCCAAGGCTTTGGCTTATGACCATGAGCAGAAATGACAGCAGCAAAACACAAAACAAACAAGCAAACAAAAACAGATGGTCCAAGCTGGCATTTTGCTGAGCCTCATTTATCATTCAGTGCCTTAAACCAGCCTCCTTGGTGCTTTCCAGCAGCTAGGAAATCCAGCTTCCATAGGGAGTGGCTCACAGGAGCCGTGTTCCCAGAGACAGGGTGGTGATTTGAAATCTCTGTCTAGATCAACCAAGCCCGAAGACCAAATGCATAGTGCAGACACAAAAAGGAATATTCAGAACTGAATACCCATTTGAGTCTCTATGGATGGACACTGAAGTGCAGTGATGTGGCTGGAAGATAGAAGAAAAGAATAAAGAGCCAACAGATGAGTCCAAACAGCAGGTCTGGGGTGTGTAAATATTTGAACAAGGTTCCCAGGTGGCTCAGGGAGGGAAGAGAGAAGGAAAGGAGGCTGCTACTTCCTGCAGACTTGAATTCATTACTTCTTTTTTTACTTGCATTTTTTAATTGAGATAAAATTCACCATTTTCAAGTGTATAATTCAGTGAGTTTTTGTGTATTCACAATGTTGAGGAACCATCACCACTCTCTAATTCCAGAATAGTTCCATCACCCCAAGAAGAAATCCCATACCCATTAGCAGTCACTCCCCATTGTCCCTTCCTCCAGCTCTAGGCAATCACAAATCTACTTTCAGACTCTATAGATTTGCCTATTCTGGATATTTCATCTGAACGGAATCATATGGTATGGGGCTTTTGTGTCTGGCTTCTTCCACTTAGCACGTTCCCAAGGTTCACCCATGTTATAGCATGTGTCAGAGCTTACTCTTTTTGTGTGTGTGTGTGTGTGTGAGCAGTGTGTTTTAATTGATAAAAGGGAAATAGGAAGGAAGATAAATACATCAGAGGAAGATAGGATGGTGCTGTGATTTTTTTTTATTCTTATGTTAATCCCCATACATTACATCATTAATTTTAGATGAAGTGTTCCATGATTCATTGTTTGTGCATAACACCCAGTGCTCCATGCAGAGCTTACTCTTTTTATAGCTGAATACTATTCCAAGGTGTGGACGTACCACATTTGTTGAGCCATTCGCCACTTGATGAACATACAGATTGCTTCCACGTTTCGGCTCCTATGAATAGTGTTGCTGTGAACATTTGTGTGTATGTTTTTATGTGAAGATATGTTTTCAGTTCTCTTGGGTATATACCTAGGAGTGCAATGGCTGGGTCATAGACTCCCTTACTTCTTGAAATTCTTAACCTCGGTGCAGGGGCATGAGGCGACACGGCAACAGTACCGTCTTTGCTGCCACGCTCTTGGGTATGAGGTGCCATGTGATGGTGTGATGTGAGCTTTGGTGCCTGCAGGAATGTGGTGGCAACCACAGTTACTCCCTAAAAAGTGGAAGTGGAAGGTGATGAAGCAAAGGGAGCCAGGCCAGAGTCAGAGGAGCCTTGCGGGGGACATCCCTTGCCTCCTGCTGTCAGCTCAGCTCCTCCCTAGAGCCTGCTGTCCCATCCACATTCCAGCCACTGCTGCCCTTCCCAGAGGCACTAACATGGGTCAGGTAGTCAAGTGAATAGGTGCAAAGAATTGAGAAGTTTTTAAGGTACTACCCTGATGTCTTAATTGGGCTGCTATAACAAACGACCATAGATTATGAGGCATATAAACAGCAGAAGTTTATTTCTCGCAGTTCTGGAAGCTGAAAGCCTGAGGTGAGGGTGCCAGCAAGGTTGGGTTCTGGTGACAGCCCTCTCCCAGGTCGCAGACTGCCATTTTCTCCCTGCGACCCCACATGACAGAGAGAGCTCTCTTTGGTCTCTTTTACAAGGGCGTTGATCCTACTCATGGCTCCCAGCCCCGTGACCTAATCACTTCCCAAAGGCCCCACCTCCAAATGCCCTAACACTAAGGGTTAAGTTTCAACACATGGATTTGGGGGTGGGGGGTGGGGAATAGGGACACAAACATTCATTCTACAGCACCTGGGAACTTTATTTACTTTTAAGTCTTTATTCCCTCTGCTTCTCCCTCTACCCCCCTCCCCCCGCCCTGCCCGTGCTCTCTCTCTCTCTCTCTCAAATAAATAAATAAAATCTTAAAATAAAGGGGGGGGAAGGGCGCCTGAGTGGCTCAGTCGGTTAAGCGTCTGCCTCTGGCTCAGGTCATGATCCCAGAGTCGTGGGATTGAATCCCATGTCAAGCTCCCTGCTCAGGGGGGAGTCTGCTTCTCCCTCAGTGCTCATGCTCTCTCTTTCAAATAAAGTCTTTTAAAAAAATAAAAGTCTTTCTTCCCTTTATCATTATGTTTTGTGGTAAGAATCAGAGAACTACTAGTCTGAACCCCCTGCTAACACTGCTTTGGTCCATGTCCGTGCCCAATGTTCCTCCTGAGACAAGAGGGATTTAGTGATGCTCCCAGCACCTCCTGGAAGAATGCACGCTATGATACTTCTGAACTACTGTGATTGATCCTCTTCTGTGCCTTCCTCTCCCTCCCGTCTGCAAACTGCGATACTGGCCAAATGGCCAGAATGGAAGGTACACCTTTCTTCTAATCAAGGTTTGTCCTCCTCTGAGCTCTCAGGCTATTTAAGTTCCTCTCATCAAATAAATCCCAAAGGCACTGTTGCAATAGTTCGAATGCATTCTCACCCTAAGAGTGCAGATGCAGAGGAAACCCACAGGATGATGAGGAGGCTGGTTTTTCGTGGTAGTGGTAGTGACGGTTGAAATGCTGTTTGTAGCATTAATTAAAATGAAAAAAGCAGAGTCTTCCTAATACTAGGTATCAAGGTAGCTATCTGGGGGGAAATACGCCTTCATCTGCACCTTCAGTCTGCACAAACCTAGCCTGGGTGGCTCACAATGCTGGCAGGCAAAACCGTCCTACCCATTTTAACCACCATGTTTCCATGCCTGACTCTACGTGGTGGGCACTCTGCTAGGAGAAAGAGATACAAAAATGATTAAAACACAGTTCTTGTCCTCAAGGAATTTATAATATTAATGGAAATATGTGAGGGAATCTGATACGTTGAGCAAAAGTGAAAAGTTGAAGATTTCAGGGGAAAAAGGACAGAAGCCAACACAGGCAAAGATCGCTTAGCCTCACAGACTGCTCTGAGGCTGGAAAGTCGGCAGATCGTATTCCTTCTGCCTAGACCGTCGTGGTGGGAGGGGGAGAGGGGAGAGTAGTTCTGTGGATCTAAGGAGTCCTTTCCCTGTGGCCTTAACTTCAGCAGATAGTCCCCTCTCTAGACACTACCGAAACCACAAACCCTAGATAATCCTTATGGTGGAATTATTTGCTTGGAAAGCGAAAAGATGCTAGCGGCTACTTTCAGAAAAGTGTCTATTTTTGTAATTAATTAAATCAAGTGAGCCCTTTGGTCTATGGTAGGTAGTGTCTCCTCTAATTCTAAAGGCATCGATGACCCGAATATTTATATTAATCCATTTAAACAAGGGGTGCAGGGCGCAGCAGGAGCAGACTTTTATATGGGCCCTGCAGCAGGAAGAGCCCAGGACCAGCCTGGAAGGGACCACCAGAGCATACTGCGGGTTGAAGGGGTTTCTTCTACCAGATACTGGGATTTCAGCAGATTTTTCAGGTCCTTGCCAAGTGCTCTGAAGCACACAGAGCTGTGTCTGGAGCCGGCCCCGGCGCTGTCAGCTATTGGTCTGGGAGATACTATGGTAAGGACTAGCTCTTGGGGAAATGGCGCCTTTTGAAGGGACACATCACTTTGTCACTGATTGTCTTGGAGTAATGTTTTGGGATATAAAACTGAAACTACCTGGTAAACATGGACCTTCTTGCTGCCGCTCTAAGGTAAGCATCCCTCTTTGAGGAAATGGAAGGAATTCGGAGTCTGAGGGTGAGCTTCAGAGGCAGGACTGGAAATTCTTCCCTTGCCCCAGTTTCTCGAAACACCGTTCACTTGCTTCATACCCTCATCTTCCTCTTGGAAAAGCAAGGAAGGCAAAGACAGCACCACTAGGAGGCTTCCAATGCTCAACTGTTAACTAGCATTTTCCCCAAATGTGTTTCTGGTTAGTTTAAAGAAGGATAAACAAGATTTAATAGCTGGCAATGAATCACATTTTTTTCTCCCTAAATGCTATTTGGATCCACTCAAACGCCTGTCATTCTACTTTTGTACAAATAAATAAATCTCCTTTTCTTTTCTGCATTTTTCTCTGTCCTGCATTTCCTAAAATACAATTTGTTTGACGGATGAGTTAAGCGGTTCTGAGGTTTGTTTTTGGCTCTGTAGGCAACGGGGTTGTTTTCTCATCATAATTCAGTGGGACAAGGTTATCACCCCACAAACACTAACACCTCATTTAGAACCAGAAGCAAACCCCCTCCCCCCGCCCCGGAAGAAAGCAATTGCTGATGTTCTTGGTATAAGTTTCAGTTGTTACATATAAAGTTTCGTTGCATGGACATCTCTGCCCTGCCCCTCTCCTTTCCTCTTGTTTTAGTTCTGCTGGGGTACTGGGCCTGCACAGACATTCTGAGGTATAATTATAGACAGACAGAAAGTAAACTTGAGAGGAAGCCCATCATCTGCTTGGGCTTGGGGTTCTAGAACCAGGAATTTGACAAACGAGGACCAACCTCACTGTAACCTAAAAGCAAAATTAACCCAGAGAATTTTTTTTTCTGAAACACAAACCACATAATCGTGAATTTTTTTTTTTAAAAGACAAAGAACTGTGAAATAGTTGCCCTGAAATTAAACCTACATGTTTTCGAAAGTCATTGTACTGGAATAAAACTGAAATGTTCTCCAAATAGGCTTGGAATCAAGACGACATTGCCTTTGGTTTCAAGTCCCCGGTTAAAGGGAGAGTGCCTTTTAAATAATTGCCCACTATAAGAGATGAAGCAGGTCTATAAAAGTATGCCAACGGTCTTATTTTCAAGTTCTTACTAATGCAAAGTCTCTGTGAGCCTGTTTCAAATGTTCTATCAGTGCTTCTCATAATCAGAAGTGCTGTTGCCCAGGAAAAAGGCAGAGGATCCCAAGAGGAGGGCAAACCCAGAGTCCAGAGGTGGGCGCCTGTTTCTCTTGGGTGGGTGGTTGGGGAATGAAGAGGAAGGAGCAGGTTTCTACCTGCGAGTGGCCCTGCCATCCCACCTCCCCTGATCCCATCTGTCCAAGCTCATCCACAAAGCCCTGAAGCCATATGGCCTAGCCTGAAGATTATTCCCCCAAGTCTTTCAGACTTTTTTCTATTACAGTACTGTTTAAGTCTGCCTTTCAGTACTTACTATGTTGTATTGTAATAATCTGTTCACAAGCCTGTAATTATCTCGAGAGCAGGGACGTTACCATCTTCGGATCTCCCAGTATCTAACATAGAGCCTGTAATAATAAATAAATGAATAAATGAGTGGTGGCCTGAAGGAAAGAACACCAAACAGCACTGATTAATAATCCACTTCCTAAAAAATAATAATGAAATGTAGAAAAAAAATTTTTTTTAAGATTTTATTATTTATCTGAGAGAGAGAGGGATAGAGCACGAGCAGGGGGAGCAGCAGAGAGGGAGAAGCAGGCTCCCCGCTGAGCAGGGAGCCCAATGCGGGGCTCGATCCCAGGACCCTGGGATCATGACCTGAGCCGAAGGCAGACGCTTAACCGACTGAGCCACCCAGGCGCCCCGAAACGTAAACAATTTTTAAGTTTCTTTCCTTTCCCAACTTTGGTTTATCAGCCACTTATAATGAAATATATAATTTTTAAAAAGTAACATGAAGAGTATGATTTCCAGTAAAGTTTCATGATATTTTGAACACTGTTTATGGGTCTGGGCTGCCTCATATGCGCACTGGGCCCTGAGGGCCAGGAAACACAAAGTAGGAGCTACTGGGCCAGGCCAGTGGTTCTCCACCTTGAGTGTGCACTGGAATCACCCAAAGGACTTCGTAGATTGCTGGGCCTCACTCCCAGAGGATCTGATCCAGGAGGTTGGGGGTACTGTTGCTGCTGCTGATCTGGGGAACCCCATTTAGATAAGAGAACAGGCAGGGGTGGTGGGTGCTGAGTTTGCAGTTCTTGTGCTGACCAAACTGCCTGGCATTTCATAGGCCATTCACCCATCTCTCGGTGGCCCGTGGAGGTGGGAAAGCAACGGCTCCGTATGTCCCCAGAGCACCCCAGAACTCGAACCCTGGGTCACTTACACAATCACACCTTTCTCAGCCTTATGGGGATTGAAGCTAACAGGGAGAAAAGCAGTAAAAATGACGGTGCTTTGGAAAATCAGAAGCACTACAGAAATATGCTGTTTATCATCACAAACAACCTAACTGTGTGCTGAGCTTTTCCACCGGGGCCTTTCTGGGTTGGGCTTCTCAGCCTAGAAATCCTGATGTTAATATAATGGAACAAACTCTCTGTCTTAGGTAACATGAAAAATGCCTGAAAAAATGCATGTATCGGAGTTTACATCCTGGGGGGGGTGCACAATTTTGGGGGTCTTCTCCTAAACTGATACAGAAGGATGGGCATCTGCTCAGTATCTGTGCATATGTCTTTACCCGCTGATGCCACAACCACCAGGGTTGTTTCCTGGGGATCTGCTGGCAGCCCCGACTCCAACATTAATCAACTTGACATCTGGAACCAACCTGAGGCACCCCATCTGATTGTCACAGATGCCTTTACTTTTCAGCTGTCAGCAAAGAGATTATTCAGTTAAGGGTGCCAGGTCTACACCACACAGTCTGCGCGGAGGAGGGCTGAGTGGTATGTTAAAAAGGAAGCTGAATAATCTGGGAGTGTGGGCAAGACAAAAATTTCCCTCAGTAATCGGTCAACTCAAACCTACACCAGGAAGGCATTTTGCCTGCCGCAGCAAAATGACTGTGGTTGGGTCAACCTAGCAAGATTATGCTCTACATGTCCTTGGATGCATATTTTGCCCATTTTTGCAAACTCCAATGCTCCTTGAGCTAGCTCAATAACAGCAGCAGCTACTTTTGAAACCCGTGAGCACCCAGGGCTCTGTTGCTGCCAGGACTGCGTTCTTCAGTGGTGCTGGGAAGGATGTTGACACTTCCTCTTAGGTGAGTTCCAAAGAAGCCTGGGCGCTGCTTAGTGAATAGCAACCTACTCGTTGTCACTATCACATGGGATGGCGCCAATAGGCACAATGTCAATTACATACCTTTTTTATTTTAGCATTCCACATATTCTCATATGGAAAATGAGGCCCAGGACATTATCCAAAAGAACTGCTTGTTGGAAATTGCTCTGTGATGTGTTAGGATGAAGCAGGCAATAATAACTTCACCTCATCAAGGAAGAAAAAAAAATCTGTAGGTAACATTGTAAATCGGCCAGGAGACAAATGTCTGCCTGGATTGTCACCCACCATTTCACGGACTGGATTTCTCAAAACCTAAAACCATGAAGGACCCAAACCAGAGCGCAAGGGCATCCTGGCCTCTCATGTTTGCTGATTTAATTTTCCTCTCTGAACACACCCAGCCCCATAATTAGAACATTTACCAACCATAAATACGATTTAAACTCTGTACATGTGTGCCTACATGTGTGGAGAAGTTTAAGCTGAGATACGGTTTCAATAAAAACAGTCCTTCTGCGCTGATTAGAACGTGTAAAGAGGAAATCTGTTTATACCACAATCTACTCAAAACTTGTGTTGGCAGCAACACTCTTGGCTAATAAATGTCAATAGCAAAGCTACACGGAGAGTATGAATTAAACTGCTCACAATCTGGAGATTCAGAGCTCAGTCTAAAATGACATACCCAACTCATTCCACTACATCTGTCCTGAAGGAATGCCCTAAGCCCTTGTCTGAATGGCAGACTGCTAACAGAGGGGGCCTGCTCAGGGATGCTCCTCCCACTGTGGAGTTTAAGGCCACCCTCAAAAGGCAAGAAGTTCTCAGAGAACTGGGTGTTATACGAAAACAATGAATCATGGATCACTACATCAAAAACTAATGATGTATTTTATGGTGACTAACATAACATAATAAAATAAAATTAAAAAAAAAAAAAAGAAGTTCTCAGAGGAAACTGCAGAGTCCTGCAATGTCCTGAAAGGGATTTGTATTTATTTGCCATCTCTTAAAATAACACTGGTATCATTCTGGATGTGTGGTAGCATGAAGAATGAGATTATTGGAATAATTTAACAGCAACGGGGCATTTAATTTTTCTGATACTCTGTTTTTCATTTCCTGTTGATTTCATAAAAATCAGCAATCAAACACTGTCCATTGAGTCCATCTACCCACCTATTCATCCAGACCAACAGCAGCTCTGGTCTGATCAGTGCAAGATCCCCTGGCGGTTGACAGGACTCAGAAGAACCCTTGGTCATGCTTAAGAACCGGAAGAAAGAGGAAAAACACAAGCAGAAGAGCTGACGGTGGCGAAAAGCCGCAAGGGACAAGTGGGCACTATCTGCAAAGGTAGAGACGCTGTGGGATGGGATAGCCTGCTGGGAGGGGTAAATGTGTCTCCCCTGTAGTGGACTGTTAAAGAACCACCTTATAATGATGTAGACGTGACCAGCCATACTGGTGAGAGTCATAAAAGGATCTCTGGGTGATGAACAGTCTTCCCCTTCAGGTTGGCTGGGGGGTAATCTACATTTATTGAGCTGGAGGGAAAGCAGTGAGGGCAGCTTGCCTATAAGAACAACGACAAAAACAACAATAGTAACAGCGAATATGTGCTACGTGCCAGACACCGTTCTAAGCAATTGACATTTATTAACTCATTTAATCACAACAACAACAACCCTAGGAAGTAAGCATTATTACCATCCCCATGTTACAGATGAAGAAACTGAGGCACTGAGGTGCAGGAACTTCCCAAGGTCATCCGGTCAGTGAATGGTGAAAGCAGACTCAGGCAGCTCATTCTGAGTCACAAGCTTTAGCTTGAATCTCTGCTGCCTCTCGAAAGTACCAGGACTCATACAGTGAGCAGTGTTCTAAGCAGGCTCCAGACGTCCCTGCTTATAACCAGCACTCCATTCTACCTCTTGACATGGCTGACAAAAGTCAACTGAATATACCATGTCCCCTCTACCTTTTTCTTTTGTCCCATTATACTTGTTCTAACTCCAGAGTCGGCCGGAAGCCCTGTTATACTCCGGAGTGACTACGTGTTTGTGTGGCCCTGGGCTGTTAGATGGTGCAAATGGCGCCCCACCCTCAGACCAGGCTCTCCTTCTCTTCTCCAGGTTTTTCAGGCATTCACTTGGATCTGATTTGCGGATGATGAAGGCTGTGTGCACCCACATACAGACAAAGAAAGAGTACAGGCAATTGTTTTCTGATGATTCAGACTCAAGAAAAACTCCAAACAGCAGGATAGTCATTTACAGAGCACTTTCAATATATGAAATCGGTGCTTTCACATGTCCTATTTCCTTTACTCCTCATAGCAACTCAGGGAAGCAGCCATCGTTATCTCTGATTTTAGAGGGAAAAAGACTGAAGATTCAAACAAAGCTCTGTGACTTGCCCAAGATCATACGTCTAGTAAAAAGCACAGTCAGGACTCGAAATCCATGTCTATATCATGATGCTGAACACAAACCCAACTTTCCTTCAGCCCTTTATAAATAACAACAGCAACTAGAAATAAATAGAGATGGATAAATAAACAAATAACCAGAACCCTGCCCTCAGCTTATGGGATAAGAGAAATTAGTAGCTTGAATGGACCACCTTGACTGTATTCTTTCCTGCAGCCCAGACATCCACACAAGGTGGGGCAACCTCCTCGTAACGGCACGTCTTTAACCTCTCTTTCTGAGATGAGATCTGTCTCCACACCCCACCCTGGAGTGCATTTCTGGGGAGCTGGAAAGAGAGGGTCTTCCATAAGGGGCCCTCCTCCATAAAGTACCATTCCTCTTGTTCTCCTGAGAGCCCTGGTTAGCTAACCTTTCAGGCATGATGAAAGATAGATTTTTTTTGGTTTATTTTCCCCAGACAGTTGGAGGAATGTTGTTCTGGGCTGATGTTCAGTGGGTTTGTGTTTTTGTTGCTGTATGGTGCTTTGCTATAGTGGTATTACCATATTTTGGAAGTTTTCTAAACCATTGCCCATGCACCCAGGGGTGACTATTAAAATGATGAGGACATTTTTATAAATCACAAAAATAAATAAATGTTTAAAAGCACAGTTAGTAAAATGGGCAAAGCTAACTCAGCTAAAAAAACAACTGAAAGTGTTTTTTAGAATCTGAGTTTTGTGCCTAAAAAGAAGTCCATTGAAAAAAATTGTACATTTTAAGGAAAAAAAGAAGTATATATGAATAATATGATAAATGGTAAATGCTGACTTTGTGTATTTTATCTTTGTATTTAGATGGAAGAAATACAGATCGAAAAAAATTAAGCCTATATGTACTAGGAATAACTGCACTGTTATGTCTTATTGATATATAATTGTTGTTTTGCTAGAATCAAACCATGCATGACAATTTTTTTCTTTTTAAGGTGCTTTAAGAAAAATGGTCCTTTTGTTCTTTCTCATCTAATAGCTATGGCCTTTACCATATCTGAAGGCCTCTCAGCATAGGAGATAATGGCCAGAGCCTGCTAAGAAAATTCAGAAGCTAGAACTTCTGGATCACCTGCCCACCCCCTCTTTCTCCTTCTCCCCATCCCCTGCTTCCACCCACCCACCCACCCATCCACTGCTCTGCTCTGCCAGGAGCATGAACTTTACTAGTTGAGGGCTTCACTGACTGCACATAAACTTAATCCCTGTCTCCCTGGTCATCCCTGAAAATACACATAAGTGGTTTTCCAAAAGAGAAGAAACTGATTGCCAAAGGCTCCGTGTGCTAGGCAAAATGTCAATGACTAAATGAATATATATGCAGGAAATAAAAATTAAGTGCTTAATGATTCATTAATGGGCAAAAATTCAACCATTTATAGGTGGACAGAAGTTTTTAAATGTGTGTTTTACTTTCAATATTTTAGGGGCAGGAAGGTCTTTTGGCTCTCACACGGGAGAGGGAAACAGGAAAGTGGATGTGGGGGTGCTTCGCACTTGCGGGGCTCCTCTAGGCTCTTCAAGGTTACCCAAACAGTGGTGCTGACCCCGGTCTAGCAGCACAGAAGCTGGGCAGAGCCAGTTGCATAGGCTCCTTATGGATGATTACAGTTATAGATCTTGGGCAAGACTTAAAGAAAGCAGGCTTCAGACCAGTTGAACTTAAACTAGCTTTGTTTCAAATGCCAAAGTAGATGGGCTATGGGAGTCATCCTACTACATCCCACAGTATCGGTGGAGGGGGAACCTTGTGCCACGGGTGCAATTCTACGAAGAGGCAGGTGGTCAAAGGGCAAGCCTTCCGCCAACTGTGGAACTGATAAGACGCTGATCACTTATGGAACTTTCAGTTCTCTGTGTGTGTGGTCTGAAAAATCAAAGCCAAGTGTGTGTTTCGGGGAAGTGGGGGGAGAGGGCAGACAGAATCAAAACAGCAACCGTATCCGAATTTGTTTTTAACTATGCCAAATGTGTGTGGAGTAACAGAATCAAACAATTTTCTCAAGCAGAAAGAATTCTTTTGCTTTCAAACACCGACCAGGTAAAAGTGGTCTCAAAAACGATTAGAAATGCCGCCGCGATTCTGCTGGGGTTATTCTTTCTAATCACATACAAAATTGCAAGTACTTTCTATAAATTACTTGCAGATAAAATTAAGTCCTTTAGATTCATCCTGTGATGGGGGCAGTCTTATTGGGCAATGTTTGTCTTAGAACAGCTGTTGAGATCCTACCAGGAAAAAAAAAAAACCTGCATGATTCTTTAGCTCCTAATCCAGTTAGTTTATCTTCTCGAGATTACCTTCGGGCATCATGTTGATGCAAATAGCAAGGCAAGTAGCTCTGGGCTGACAGCCAGAAAATGGAGCTCCCTGACCTCACCACAGGTAGAGAATGATCAGACGATGCATTTGGCCTTTCCCTCCCCCACTGCACCCCTCCAAACACACAGACATACACCATGAGTTCCAGATTTGCCCATCAGTCATTTTCTTTTTTTTTTATTCTTATGTTAATCCCCATACATTACATCATTAGTTTTAGATGAAGTGTTCCATGATTCATTGTTTGTGCATAACACCCAGTGCTCCATGCAGAATGTGCCCTCCTCAATACCCACCACCAGGCTAACCCATCCTCCCACCCCCCTCCCCTCTAGAACCCTCAGTTTGTTTTTCAGAGTCCAT
>NC_138375.1:91673460-91730771 GCF_054177405.1 Leptonychotes weddellii | reverse complement strand
CCCTCAGTTTGTTTCCTGCAATTAAGAATTCCTCATATCAGTGAGATCATATGATACATGTCTTTCTCTGTTTGACTTATTTCACTCAACATAATACCCTCCAGTTCCATCCACGTCGTTGCGCCCATCAGTCATTTTCTGGTGCCCAATCCAAGAGCAGAAGGGGCAGGAAAAGAAGCACAAAGCTGAGCTAGGCCCCATCTGGCTACTGACTTCCTCCTCTCCTCTTCTAGTCCCTTCTCTGACATGACCTGAAGATCACTTGGGTCTTGGAAAGCTGGTGGCTTCCTCATTCTGTTCCCTCAGCAACGCTATGCAAGCCCTTCCTATTCCTCAATGGACATGGATATCCTAAGTTTTCTAAGGTTCTTCTCCCTAAGCAAAGTAGAGGCTCCAAAAGGGCAGGAAACACATTCTGTGGCCTTCATTATTGCTAGTACAGGGCTAAGCAGCAGCAGTCTCTCAAAAACAAGTTGTGGGAGGAGTCTCTTTGGCGTAATTTGTGGTCAGTTGTACTAGATGGGTAAGAAGGACAAAAGAAAAGAAACATCAGGAATGACAGTTAGTATGGCAAATTCAGCCACTAAGAGAAACCCTGTTCACGAAAAAACAAAACCCTGTTTTTATGATTTGATGATTGCCCAGAATATGTGATACACTGTGAGATAATTCTGTTGTCTTTCCTCATGCTTCGTGGCTATGCTGATCATGAATACAAAGTAGAATCTTAACCCTAGATTCATTCCTTTTCAGGACAAACCTTCCAGCCCATTTTCACTATCGACTAAAACTAGCTTCTAGAGTTGGGGTCCTTTCACACTCTTTGTAGATTTGTTTTTGGTAAAAGTACTGAAACCGCCACAAAATAAAATGCTCAAGGATCTCAAAAGAGAGACTGTCCCCTTATAATTTAGACCTATCTCCAAGTAGTTATGTAAATTCTCATTCTTTGTCATGAATTCATGAATTATTTGCTTTTTGAGTTTTCAGGGGTGAGGTAGGTTGGAATTTTCAGTCCTTTTACCCCCGGAATATTTTCATTTTTAAAATTTTTAAAATAATTGCCAGTACCTACTAAGTCAAATAATGTAGGGAATTTATGGTGGGGGTATGAATTCAGGGCTTGCCAGCAGAAGGGGGTGTGGGGGAGCTGATTTCCTTTCACCTTTATCTGTGGGGACACGGGTTCTGGCCTTAGACTTTTGTTTTTCTGCACTTACCCAGAAGCAGGCCTCGACCCCAACATAGTGAGCAAAGGTCACTTCTCAAACTCTTAAGATTTGGGTCTTCCTTTGCAGAGGAGTCATTTACTGATTTTACGGCTTCCCACAGAGGACTGTGACAGGGTCTACTACTAAGGTTTAAATGAACAACTGGATATTGCTCCCTTTGCACCTTCACCAAAACAGCCTTGGTTACATTTTGCACTGTGTGGAAATCCTTACGGTTTTCTCTTCTACCAACTTTTCCTCTCCTTGAAAGAGTCAGTTAGCATGGGATGCAGAGGAAATGGCTGATTTCTACCGGGACACTGGGATGATAACCCAAGCATCAGACACACACCCCGACCAGTCACCCTACTCCAGCCTGGGCTCAGGGTCTGCTCCCCAGACCAAACTTGGAAGAAGCCTGGCGTGGGAGATGAACCTGCCACCATCCTGCGGCTTTTCACCGCCCGCGTGGATTAAGTAACACCCGCAAAATCAGCATTTGCACACATGCCAGGCGCTGATTATGGGCCTCTTAGCCAGGGCAGCGGACGGGATTTCAGAGCAATTTCTCCGATTACTCAGCCCCAGGACAGCCGGACGCGACTCCAGCACACTCCCGGGCGCGCGGAGGCCCCTACGCGGCCACCTCGCGGCTCCAGAACGTGACCGCCACCCAGCAGCGCCGCGACCCGCCGGCGCTTCACGCTCCACCGCCCGGATCTCTTTGCGCGCCCCCAGTCCTGGGAGGGAGACTTCGCCCTCCTGGGAGCACCAACATCGTCTCCCTGCCGCCAGCGAAACGGCCAGATGGCCGCCAGGCCGCCTACGTCTCCACCCATCCTCCATCTGCGAAGGACACCGGTCAGAGACCATCCCACCCAGGCTCGCACCACTTCCCTGAGGGTTTGCGGTCTGTCACTTGGGAAACAGGGCCCACAGCTCGGGATGGTGGTGCGGAGAAAAGAGACACAATTGCATCTTCGGGACGGGAGGAGTAGCGGCTTGCGGGGGGGGGGGGTCACTCAGTGTCAGCCTAGCCCACCTCACGGAAACCAGAAAGCATCAGGGTCCCCCCCCACCCCCCGCGCGACACGACTGCGCCCCGGCTGCTTGACCGCCTCCCCCGACCCGTGCGTCTGCGTCTGTGGCCATCACCGGAAACCAATTGGTTTTCAAACAGTTAAGATAAGCCTAGGATCTTAATTTCCTTTATGCAAAGACCGACCACGCGGCTGTGTAAATGTCTCCTGACAGACGTAATGGAGGGTTATTAGCAGTACAAAGGCTGTCGGACCCGTAGCATTAGTTCAAGGGAATATTTCGGTGTCGCACCGAAATTGCTGTGCATGTAAACCAATTTCCCCGACAGAAGGGTAAACACAGACTCGTTTGAACCGCGAGATGAAAACAGATGGGATATCGCAAACAGTTCCCCCAAATACAACAGACTTCTGGGCCAATTACACGTGGTTAGCTCTGAATGGCAGAGGAAGTAGTTTTCCTTGCTGCGAAATGTCACAGAAGTCACCTAAAGGCACAGAAGGGGGCCGCTTTGTTTTTGCCAAACTTGCTAAAATTAATCTGTGCTGGAGACACTTGTGAAAAGCAGAACAACCTCCTCTCCCCTCCCCGCCGCGGTGTTTCAGGCCTTTGTGAAGGCCAGAACCCCCGGGTTGGGATCCCGGCGCAAGGGTTTCGAAGCGTGCATCTGCTAGCCGAGAAAACTGAGGACGAGAAGGAAAATCTAGCCGGCGCTTGCCAACCCGGAGGGTCTAAGGAGTGCGCAGGGAGGCCCCCACCCCCGCCCGTCCCGAACACGGATGGGGCGGAAATGGCCCCCCCTGCGCTGACGGGTCCGTCGCCTCTTCTCTCCACCCGGAGGTGTGCGTCTCTCCTTCCGCACGCCCGCCTCGGGCCTGGCAGAGCAAGAAAACGCGAGAAGGAGGCCGCCATCGATCTTAGCAGACGAGGTCCGGGCTGCACCCCGCGCAGAAACAGCACGGAGCCCGGCCGAGGGCTCAGGGGAAGGGCCGCTCAGCCGAAATCCTCCAGAAAACTCCCGAGCGACCACAGGGCTGGAGGGCAGAGGCCTGCTCGGAGCGGGTTAGGGCCGAGAGGGCGGCGCGCGGCAGCCGGGCCTCTCCGCGGGGGGGGAGCTGAGCTCCGGACTGGTGCGGGGCGCCGAGACTAAGGGGAGGCCGTGGGCAGAGGGCCGGGCCGGCACCCCAGGGACCGCATCTCGAAGGGGGAAGGCCGCAGAGACCGTCTGCCCGGCCCGAGTGCGACGCCTGCGGGGGTGGAGGAGAGAGGGCCGGGCGGGGTGCGCCCACTCCCGAGCCCCGGCCGCGCGCGCCGAAGGGCCCAGGTCACCGCGCCTCCGGGCTCCGGAAGCCGCGCTGGCGGGGCCGCAGGGCGGGAGGCCGGGGGTCTGGGGCCGTCCGGCCGGAGGAAGCAGCTCGGGTCGCGCTGCCCCGCGCTCGGGAGCCGCGTGCAGGGTTCAGCCGTGTTTCGGTTGCCCTCTGACCTGACCCCGGGCGCACAAAGGCCTCCTGGGTGCGCAGCCATGGCCTAGCCTTCCAGTCGCTGCCAAATTAATGAGCCCACGTCAGGTTGGGTTTACAGCTCGGCCGGGACGCAGCCGAGTGGAAAATGAGCCCGGGGCCTCTCGGGAGGTACCCGCACTAGTGCCCAGGCGGTCTGGCGTCCTTGAGGCCCGGGAAGCCGAGGCCCGCACGGTTCCGCCTTCAGTTCTGCGCTCCGCTTCTTGCGCGGTCTCGTGAGGGAACGAGTCTGCCCCGGGGAAACCTGCCGGCGTCTGCCCTGCTTCATTAAAACAACGCAGATCCCACATTTAACATCCCCGCAGCACAGGCCAGGCGTACTTGACGCGGGTCGTTGGGTTGTGACTCGGCGACCCTTCGGTGTCTTTGCAGCGCCCTTGGCTGCCGGGCATTGGGGACCGAGTTTGCGTTCCCGGGGAATCAGTTCCTCCTGACCACGGACCCTCGGCCCGGGGTGCCTCTAATGAGTATGTGCCCCCAAGGGAGTGGGGAGTTCCTCTCTTCCAAAAGCAAGGGTCTGGAAGGCCGACTTTGAGCGGAGTCATTTTCAGTCTGCTGTTGGGTGCCGGTTTTGAAAGCCAAAGATAAGTCAAAAAGGGATTTGGTGTTTATTTTGAGTAAGAGACGATCTGCTAAGTTCATCCTGAAGTCTAGAAGACCAGCTTTCTGTGCTAAGAGTTCTGCGTTCTTACTGCTCTTAAAACATTGTGGGGAAATCAGTCCAAGAAAAACGACTAAATGTGAAGCTGATCAGGCTTAAGGCATTGATTTACCTTATTCCTCCCAGATTTTTCAAATATACTAAAAGAAATCAGTTTTTAAAACACTCAAAAGGTCAGAAGAGGGATGCTCTTAAGAAAAGCCCTCTTCCCCTGCAGCTTTGTTTGCTGTTGAGAACTAAGAAGGTTAGGAACTGGGAAGAACTGGTGTGACTGTTAACGCTGAATCATATGTCACTCCTGCAACTTCCTCATCCTTGCTTCAAAGAGCACTGCCTTTCAGAAGTGGAGGGCCCTGCTACAGACCCCTTTTCTTCTGGTGCCTAAGCAAGGGCAGCACTAGATCATCTCTCATAACCCCCTCCCCAACTTACTCATCAGTTTCCCTTGTCTAGATTCCACTCACATGCCTCCTGCATCCATTGGGCACTTCTGAGCCTTGCAGACCTGGCTACCCTGTCTAAGCCCACACCTTCCTCTGAAACCTCAGTGTACTTAGAAGGTCAAGTTGCCTTTATGATGTCAAGCAGTCATGACCTTTAAAGTGTTAAGAATCTCAAAGAGTGCACACTAGTAAACTATGATGTTCTATAATTATCTTTTTTGGTAAACTACCTATCTCCTCAACTAAAAGTTAAACCCCTTGGGGACAATAACCAAGATCAATTGTCTGTATTGTCTCACAGTACAGTGCCAGATCAAGAAATGTTACCTATGTTGATTCCACAGCTAAAATTAATACACTCCCCTCAAAAATGCTAATAACTAGAGTGGTGATGGTGGGTGGAGATACCAACACTTCCCTCATCATTCCTGCTTCATTCTACTTTATGTAAATAAACTTGCTTCTCTTCTGAATCGGAAGTGATAGAGTACTGCTGAAGAAATTGAAATTTTTATTGGAGGAGGAGAAAGGGAGAGGGGAAAAGGGGGAAGAAACATGAGAAGGCAGAGGATTTTGAGAAATAATAGGGATAGGCATCAATACAAAGTGAAGGTACCTAGGGAAACAGGAGGGCACCAAGGAATTAGGGAGTGAGAAGGCCACTCAAAGGTGGGCCAGAGGGAGAGATGTGGACCAATGCCAAGGACAAATTTCACCTCCTGAGAGGCGATATAGTGTAGTGGCTAAGAGCTCATGTTCACCATTCTGTCTGTATGCCCCTAGACAGATTATAAAACCCCATAAGCTTCAGTTTCCTCACCTGTAAAATGAGGATGGTAATAATACTTATATCACATAGTCATGAGGATTAAATAAAATAACGCGCAACTTCACCTGGGGCATCAGGTCATTCCTCTCAGCTCCAAAATTACAATTTACCTAATTGGTAGATTGTGAAGTGGGGGAAAGTGCTTTTTTTTCCTATGAAATACTAGAAAGTGAAGAAGAATCACCAGCTATTTTAAGGAAAACTTTTACAAAAGACAAAAACCAAAATGGAAAAATAAGTAACTGGGAGGAATTAGAGAAAAGTTTAAAGAACACACACACATACACACACACTCACACACACACACACGAATCCTCCAAGTAAAATCCTGAGAGAGATGAGAGAAAGTATTGCATCTATGGAATTAGAAAAGGATGCTATAGGGATGCCTGGGTGGCTCAGCTGGTTAAGCGGCTGCCATCGGCTCAGGTCACGATCCCAGGATTCTGGGATCAAGGCCCGCATTGGGCTCCCTGCTCCGCGGGAAGCCTGCTTCTCCCTCTCCCACTCCCCCTGCTTGTGTTCCCTCTCTCACTGTGTCTCTCTCTGTCAAATGAATAAAATCTTTAAAAAAATATGGTAGCAGAAATAAATTCAGTAGAAGAGTCTAAATGAAGTTGAAGAAATCTTTCAGGAAAAGAAAAGGAGAAAGATGAAAAATAGAAAAAAAAGAAAACTAGAAAAATAATATAAGAAGTCCAACATTTAAACAATTCCAGGAAGAAAGTAAAGAGGTAATGGGGGGGGGCGCCTGGGTGGCTCAGTCGTTGAGCGTCTGCCTTCGGCTCCGGTCATGATTCCAGGGTCCTGGGATCGAGCCCCGCATCGGGCTCCCTGCTTGGCCGGGAGCCTGCTTCTCCCTCTCCCACTCCCCCTGCTTGTGTTCCCCTCTCTCGCTGTGTCTCTCTCTGTCAAATAAATAAAATCTTAAAAAAAAAAAAAAAGAGGTAATAGAGGGGGATTTTTTTTTTTTTCCTCAAAGAAACAGTACAAGAAAATTTCCCAGAACTTACTGGGATAAGTTCTCAGACTAGAAGGGCTAATTGGGTGCCTAGCACAAGGAATGATAAAAGACTTAACACCAAAGGACATTATCATGAAATTTCAGAAATTCATGAATAAATAGAAACTCCAAACAAAACTCTTCCAGAAAGAAAACTGGGTCCTATACCAAAAAACAGGAATCAGAATGGCATTGAACTTCTCAAAAATAACACTAGAAGTGAAAAGAAAATAGGGCAATGACTTTACAATTCTAAGGAAAAATTTCCAGTCTAGAATTCTATAACCAGCTGAATAGCCATCAAATATGCTGATGGAATAAAGACATTTTCAAACATGAAAAATTCTCAAAATTTTATCGCCATGTACTCTGCAACATACATTGCTGACCCACCCACAGCCATCCCCAACTTTCTTCATATTATTTTTTTAAAGCTTTTATTTGTTTATTTGACAGAGAGAGGCGGGGGGGGGGTGGACAAGCAGGCAGAGCTGCAGGCAGAAGGAGAGGGAGAAGCAGGCTCCCAGCTGAGCAGAGAGCCTGACGTGGGACTTGATCCCAGGAGCCTGGGATCATGACCTGAACTGAAGGCAGATGCTTAACCGACTGAGCTATCCAGGCGCCCCCATATTATTTTTTTTTTAAAGATTTTATTTATTTACTTGAGAGAGAGAAAGCACAAAGGGACAGGGAGAAGCAGACTCCCCGCTGAGCAGAAAGCCCATTCAATGAGGGGCTCCATCCCAGGACCCAGGGATCATGACCTGAGCTGAAAGCAGATGCTTAACCAACTGAGTCACCCAGGTGCCCCTTTCATATTATTTTTTAAGGCATCATATAGCCATGTGGTTCTGGGAAGCCAAACCTTTACCCAGCCCTTTGGAGTAGCCTTGAATAACTGAAGCCAACAACAACTTGTAATTCCCTACTTCGGGCCAAAAACTGGCTTAGAAATGGGCATGAACCCAACTCAGGTCAATTAAGTCTGAGGAAAAGTCTATTAGGGGTATAGGAAGATTTTCTTCACCTCCAAAAAGGGCATAAGGAAGGAACTTACTCTTTCCAGGCAGCCTCTGCATGTACTTGTATGAGGACAGGATGTTGCTGCAGTTATTTTATCAAGGAGAAAATCCAAATGCCAAGGGTGGCAGAGAAGAAAGGTGAAAATAACCTGGGTACTTGATGATGTCATTGAGCCACTGCACTCATCAAACCTGAAACTAGCCAATATCCAGACTTCTTGGTATGTGCCAAATGCAAACTCTGTGTACTTGTGCTCATCTCTCAAGCTGAACTGTATGATAAAAGCAATAATCGGGGTGCCTGGGTGGCTCAGTCATTAGGCATCTGTCTTTGGCTCAGGTCATGGTCCCAGTATCCTGGGATTGAGCCCTGCATCAGGCTCCCTGCTCAGCGGGAAGCTTGCTTCTCCCTCTCCCACTCCCCCTGCTTGTGTTCCCTCTCTCGCTGTGTCTCTCTCTGTCAAATAAATAAAAAAAATTTTTTAAAAGCAATAATCATTCATAAAAATACATACGACTGATTGAATACTTAGGCTTTATTCTATGGTCTTTTGATTAAAGGCTACAGAAAGTGTGAAGTAAATATGCTATGTCCGTTTTGCAAATGAGGAGATACAGGCTCAAAAAGTAGGTGAATGAGCCAGATTTGTACCCATCACTCTCTGACTCCAAGGCCTGAGTAACTGATTCTATGCTCAGAATTTGTCAGATGATACTCAAATAGATGATTGGCACCTATGTGAATCGGGCATGGGAGAATGTTTGGAAACAATATACTGACCTCAAACATGCACTTAATAACCACTTTTAGTTCACTTATTTACTTGCCAATATAGTTCAGATTTGTGGTAACCAAGCTCCAAAATAGCTTCCAACAATCCTGGTTTCCTGGTGTTCATGCTTTCGTGCATTCCCCTCCCATAATGAATTGGCTAACCAATAGGATATTATAGATATGACAATGTGTAACTTCCAAGGCTAGGTCATAAAAGACATTGTGACTTCTCCCTTGCTTTCTCTTGGATTATTCCCTTTGGGGAAAACTAGTTGCCATGTCATGTGCACTGAAAAAGCCCTCTGGGGAAGCCCATGGGTCAAAAAACGGAAACCTCCTGCCAACATCCAAGTGAGTGAGTGATCTTGGAAGTGGGTCCTCCAGGCCCACCCCGACCTTCAGAGGACTGCAACCCTGGTCAACACTTGACTACAACTTCATGAAAGACCTTAACAGAGCCATCCAGCGAAGTCGCTCCTGAATTCTTGACTCACAGAAATTGTGAGATAATAAATGTTTACCATTTTAAGCTACTTTGTTTTGGGGTGAGTTAGCACATAGCAATAGATAAATTAACACACCAGGTAATGAAGTAAACTTTCTCTTAACTTTAAAGGCAAAAGGGGACCTTAGATTTGTTTATTACATTATATTTTTCAAGAAGATATACATGGTCCTCCTTACAACACTGGGAAAGGAGTAGGGAAAGTGTCATTTCAGAAAACTGATCATCAGACAGACTTGCTCAGGGTACGTCAGTCAGCCAGGGACAAAATCAACAGAAAAGCAGCCTGGGTCTCTTTCACCGAGCCCTTCCAGTATCTCTGTTTAGAAGGTGGCTTAGTCAGAAAGACCCTAAGAATCAGTACAAAAGAAAAATCCCTGGAGAGTCCCTAACTTTAAAATATTTCCTAAGAGAGAGTTGGCATCATATAATCCTCCCTCTGCTCCCAGCCTCGCTGCCTCTCTGGTTCTCAAAACATGCAAGAGTTGATGGTCTTGGATCATGCCCCAAATTGTAGATAGTGATCAATTTTGAGAACATTCATATATTCTGAGCAGAGAAACTGTTAATGGTTATGGTGTTTATAGCCGGGGTTTAAATAGGAAACTAATGAAGATAAAATCTCTGCTTGATAAGGTGCTCGAACACCAGTCAATGGCAAGTTTCCTGTGGCACGGTGAGTTCTGTGAGGGCATCCCTGGGCCCTAGGTCCAGGCCCAGAAAATGCAGTTAGAAGGGTGTTAGAGCGAACAGGGCTAATGTGTTTTTCATAGAACTCACATCGAGGAGGTAGGTGCGACTTTTGGATAATAACAAGTGACTGAATGAGTGAGTGACTGGCTGAGTCTGCTTTTTGTTAAACATAAGCCCTGTAGAGTTTGTTTTGGTTTCCTGTTTGCTTTGAAAGAGCAAGCAGTATCTCTGGGCCAGACAGCTCTGACAGAAACCTCAGCTGATGCCCTTGGCTTGAGGTGGGGGCAAACGTTTGCAAATGAAGTCTTCTCTTTGCCCCAGGGGTAGTCAAGTTGTAGTGTACGTAGCCTTTCAGGAGTAATCATCGAGGACAACGGGAGCTTGGCAGAAAGGGAGCCCGAGTTTGGTTCTTAGAAGTAATTTGCAGGAACGTCTAAAACGGACTGCAAAGCACATACCCATCTGCAGTCGATGTTGCTACAGGTGTAGGATGTTGTGGTTTCTAACATCTTACATGTGTTCTCTAACAATACCTCAAGTGTCTTTTTGTTTCTGGCCTGTGTGGTTTTCCTGCATTTCCGGCAGCTCATCCTATGTAGCAAGGCAGCTGCCTGCAAAGTGTGACTGAAAATGATGTATAAAGACACACATGCAGAAATGGCGTTGGCTCTGAAAGCAGCTCACCCTGAGCCTGCAGCACGTGTCCAAGGAGCTGAGATGAACAAAGCGTTGCTGACGTCCAGGCCCAAGCGCCCCCGGCACCCTGAGAAATTCCTGCAACTCCTGAGCCCCAGAGCCCTGCAGCAGCCCGAGGAATAGAAATCTGAATTCAAAATATCAGAGGGTAGGGGCGTCTGGGTGGCTCAGTCGTTAAGCATCTGCCTTCAGCTCAGGTCGTGGTCCCAGGGTCCTGGGATCGAGCCCCACATCCGGCTCCCTGCTCAGCGGGAAGCCGGCTTCTCCCTCTCCCTCTGCCCCTGCTTGTGCTCCCTCTCTCACTGTGTCTCTCTCTGTCAAATAAATAAATAAAATCTAAAAAAATATATATATATATCAGAGGGTAAAGGGGAAGAAAGGCCCCTGGTAGGCAAGAGCTCTTGCCAACACTCCACAGCCTGTGCAGGGAAGGTCAAGGAGATTTTGTGGGAATCGTCCAGATAATACATCAAGCAAGCTCTGGCTCTGGAGCCGAAATCCTGGGAGCCAGAGATGGTACTGGGACACAATTAGGTGACACATGCCCAGGGTGTGGAGCATTAAGATACTAGACAGTCAGGTGGTACTTTAAAAGGCAAACACAGACAATCCTGAGGCCCGACTACATAGTCGGTTCATTTTAACTTCCATCCCATGTCTGCCAAGCTAAGGGTCCTCCTTTCCCCCCCTCCACAAACACCTCTCTTGAGACTACTCAGTCCCCGTTTTGAGGACTCTTTCCCGTTTCAGGTTTGCCTGGTATTCAGGTCTTACTCGCCTTATGTAAAATCTTCGAAGGGAATGGGTGTGTCTACGTGCCTGCATGAGTGTAAGTAGGTAGTTGGGAGCTCCACAACCTCCCCCCCACCCCCCGCCATGTAAACTTCTCTACTAAGAACTGACCCTGTTGGGAGCTCTTAGTTTTAAAAACTCTAAAATCTTTTTTTTTTTACTTTTTTCCCTTCCAAAAAAAGTGATGGAACTGTGAGACATATGAAACTATCTCCTTGCAGGGATGTGGTCATCCACTGGCTGCCAAGATGTGACCTGGCAAAATTCTAGTCCCTGACCTCACGGGCTGAGCAGCGCTTACTGGACAAATGAACTGTGTACTTCCCCCTTTTGTCCTGGAGTCGGGAAGGAGACCAGGGAAAGGAGAGCTCAAAAGGGACAGCGGGAGGGGCAGTCCCTGCTGTGCCACAGTGTAAGGGAATAGGCGCATTTATTGCAGTTTCAGTTCCTCCACCTCATTCCCAGTCAGTATCTTTCCCTCTGCCATTTTTAGCCTCTCCGTTGTTACCCAGCAAACAGCTGTGTGGATACAGTAGAGGGATAAATTGAGAGCCTGAAAGCCTTCCTGAGACTCTTATTAGTACAGACCCAAGGGCAGAGGATTCCTTAGGACTCCTGACCAACAGGGCAGTGATAGGAATCAAGGATTCAACCTACAAATCATATACTGGGGAGAACCGACATGTAATTTAGCAACTTACAGCAGGTCCTAGACTCTATGCATGTCAAGCACACATGGAAAGCTTTCTCTGTAGAACAATTTTTTGTCTTTAATAAATACTTCAGATTACATGGATTTCCAGTTTAGGATACCTAGCTATATACACAGATTTGTCTCCACTCCCTCCAGAAACTCCACTGAAGTGACAACTATGGGATTAAACAAAAACAAAAAGCAAAGGTAAACAAAAGGAAAAGGAGAAACGATAACATTTTAGAAGCTGGAAAGCATTTTGAGGAGAGGTAATGACTTAGCAGACCCAAGAAAGTAGGAAAAGCTGAGAGGCAATCTAATCTATAGGCACAGAATCCCCCAAATGTCTAAGAACTGGCAGTACTGGTTACCCCGGGAAGTGGACATAATGATGAGGCTAAAATCCAGAGGATTGGGTGAGCTCGTTTAAGAAGCAGTGAGACCCCCACATCTCCTCCACTACTCTAACAGAAAAGTGGAAACTTACTCCCTGAAGAGAATAAGACAAGGATTTGTTGGACTTGGGAACGACAAGAATAGTCAGGGTAGAAAAAGCTAGAAAAAGTGTCCTGAAAACAGGGAGAATAAGTGAAAACTGACACCATGTTGAAATTAACCCCACAGTATTTTGCCCCCCTAATTAGAAAAGACTCCTTTGGGGGAATCTGGTGAGCTCAAGAGAAAAGACCCAGAGACTGACATCAGGGATTCACCTGTGACATGGCCTAGCCAGATCACCGAGCTGAGAAGCTCAGAGTTTGACAAGCCCTGCCTTGCATACAGAGCTTCCTAGCAGCTTTGTGGTGCCCTACTCCTGCATATGAACAGAGAGCCAAGATCACCAACATTTGAGGAAGACTTCTAATAGGAAAGAAAGATAGCAAATCATCAAACAAATGTATAACACCTTGGAAGAAAATACTGCAGGAAGACGAAACCTTGAAAAAATTACTGTCACATACATGAAACAAGAACAAGATGTTATACATAAAAACAAGAACATTCAGAGAATTAAAAGTAGGAAGTAAAAATGAAAATCTCAATAAAAGACTTAAAAATGAAGTTGAGAAATATCCTTGAAGGTAAAACAAAGAGATAGAAAGTAGCAACAATATAGTAAGAAATTTAGAGGACTAGCCCAGGATATGCATCATCTGATGAGGAGGAATTCCAGAAAAAGACAAAACAGAAAGAGATCATCCAACAGCTCATTAAAGTCAACAGAGCTAAAGACCCACCAGGTATCGGCCACAATGGATAAAAATAGATCCACACCCAGGCCTATCACTATGAAATTCTAACATTTTACGACAAAAAAAAAGATCCTAAAATATAGGTACAGAGTGCCAGGAATCAGTACAGAATCTGATTTCTCAACAGCAACACTAGAAATATGAAGGCCAAGAAGAAATGTCTTCCATTCCTGATGGAAAATTATTCCCAACCTAGAATATATATTTTATACCTGGCCCCAACATTAATCAAGTAGAGTAGTAGAATAAAGATATTTTCAGAAGTGTAATTCTCAAAATATTTACCACTTATCCTTTCTCAGAAAGCTCCTGCAGGGTGTGTTCCACCAAAACAAATGAATAAATCAAGAAAGAGGAAGACATGAGGTCCACAAAACAGGGAATTCAATATAAGACAGAGGCTAAGTAATCCCCAAGTTGAGGGTGAAGGAAAATCCCAAGCCAACAAATATGTAACCAGTCTAGGGACCAAACAGTCAAGATTGCAGTGGTTCCAAAGATTCGTGGAGTAACTTCTGACAGAATATTTAACATGTCTGAACACACTGAGAGGAGATTTCCATACTGGAGGAGAGTTTGGGGCTTATTTGGTGATAAATATATGGAAAACCAAGCAAAGGAAAGGGATGATCATTAATGTCACAGTAAGTTTGGGAGGAAAAAAAAGCAATCATGGTAGACTACATAGCTAAGTTTGTCAATAGCACTTTAAGTGGTCATAAAATGGGAACATATATATTGATCTAACTAAAAGCCTGTGAAACTATTTGGGAAGGTGATTGGTCATGTGAACATGGGCCATGGGAAGGAATGAGAGTGTTAGAGCCTTATCTTCCATTGTAGAAAGTCAACAGATAATATTTAAAAGTGAAAATTCAAGAAGTAGCAATAAAATCATGTGATTTAGAGATATGGATGCAGAAAGCAAATAACTGTTTGGAAAAGTCGAGTGGGTTTGCCCTCAGAAAGTGAGAAAGTGTTTTTCGTGCATGCCTTATACAACTCCTTGCCTCTCTACATGCATGCACATTGCCTTCGATAAAACTCAAAACTATTTAAATAAAAAGCAGCATCATCTCAGGCTTCTGTTTGACACATCCTTAAAGGCTACTTGATAGCACAGATCAAAAGGTGCTGCTCTCTAAAAGCCCTGGTGGTCTCATGAATCCATTTGTTTTTGTTCTAGTGTGAAACTCATGTGATTTCCATGACTTCCTAATCCATCATGATTCTCCTCAGAATCCTCCACAAGGTGAAACTGATTAGTTAGAGGTAGCGCTGGAAGGTACAGCACTCAGCCTCTTCCCAGAGCAATGATCAGGGAAGCCAAAGAATGTCTCTTAAGCAAAAGATGGAGCAGCTATGGCAGGCTGTTGACAGTACCACAGTCAGAGCTGAGGAACTCTTCTACTTTCCACGTTTTCTTATAAAAATTCTCACATTTAGTAATCTTACCCTGAAAACCCTACAATTTAGGCTATTTCTGACTCTTTCAAGCATTTCCAACTAGTTTCAGCATTCCAAAATAGTTTACTCAAAAGCACAGTCGCTATAAAGTTGTCCGGTTTCGGGGCGCCTGGGTGGCTCAGTGGGTTAAGCGTCTGCCTTGGGCTCAGGTCATAGTCCCAGGGTCCCGGGATCAAGTCCTGCGTCGGCCTCCCTGCTCAGCAGGGAGGCTGCTTCTCCCTCTCCCTCTGCCTGCCACTCCCCATCTTGTGTGTGCTCTCTCTCTCTCTGTGTCAAATAAATAAATAAATTTTAAAAAATAAATAAATTTGTCCAGTTTGAGTTACATAAGCAATACATTCAGACATTAAACAGTCCTGACTGCAATGTGGTAAAGGCTCCAAAGATGGACTTTCCAGACTTGTTTCTGGTTCACCTGTGAGGAGGCAGTTACTGAAAAGCTGCCCCAAGGAAACGCACTTTTCCAGGAAGTGTGAAAAACAGAGTAACTCGCGGGAGAATTCCAATTTAGAAAGAGGGGCTTGGGGAAATTGAGGGAGGGTGGTTTTTTTTTTTTTCTTTTGAAGAGAAAAATTTAGAGACAAGACCCAAAAAGAGAGCCAGAGGAAAATCTACTTTTTCTTTAAGAGATTTGAAAGTAAACTTCAGGGGTAAACTTTATCCCATCTTCCAAACAAATCTGGAAATCCTATCTTCTTTACAGAATCCTCCTGACACCAGATTTTTGCAAGACATTATGCTGATTGCTCTGGGGTATATAAAAGTGATTTAAAAAGGGGCTTGCCTTAAGGATTTTACCTGGTCTGAAACTCCTACTACCTATCTTTGAAAATGGACTTTGTCTCAGTGTAGATTTTAGGTAATTACTTTCTGTGTATACTTCACATGGGCTTCTCCATCACCGATGTCTCCTTTGGGCTCTAAATTCATTCTGATATTGGGGATACTTACAACTTGATTAGGTTTGGATGGCCTTTGCTGGTTTTGGAGATGTTGAAGATGATTAAAATAACGAAGACCATTATTTTCCACAGGCACTAAATAAAAAGATAGTCATTATCCCTCAGCTGCCCATGTGTTAGTCTACATCTGTTTAACCTGGTACAGTTTTGCAGGATCATTTCTATGAACTAGTCTCTGGTTTCTCTCATTGTCCTTCTCAGAGCCACCCTGTGATACCACAGGGTTGGAATAATTTTAGATGATCACTTTTGCTTTAAATTTGAAGTCTACTGAACTATTCTCCCTCGCTGTTAAAACAAATTTTCACATCTTTATTTTCTAATCAGGTCATTTCATGGCGATAATAACATATGAAGTATAGGCCTGCAATGCATAAATAAACACGACTTGTTATTCTGCAGTTTCTGGTCCAAATTCATCCTTTGGGAGGACCTGGCACAATGCTGTGCTACCTTAGGGTCTAATTCACAAAGGCAAAGCCTATGACACTGAGGGCCCAGATTCTTCTGCATGGTTATCTTCCCAAATGGTCTTGGACTTTGTTCCCTGATGGGCAGGCAGGGCAGAGTGAAAGCATCCAGGTTCATTTGCCTACAAATGGCAAATGAAATCAAAAGTGGAAATGCTGGCCTGGTGAAAATCTACTAGAGCCGGGGAACGGAGGCTTTCCTTCCTGTGCTTGTGGAGAAATGTCTGGCTGGCAGCGCCCAGCAAGTACTCCGCTCATCACCGGCCCTGTCAGCACAGCATAGAGGCCGCCTTCCTGCCCACATAAGAAATGAAATGTGACTGTGATAGTGGGGTCTGGAGCTCACACTGAGACCTTCAGCTTCCAGGCTGGGGTCAAGGTTGCTGTTTTAAATTCTAAGAGATCAGAAGAATTCTTTGTCCTGTCCTCTGTCTGTGGGTTTTGAACACAGTTTTGGGTTTGTTTGTTTGTTTTTCCTTCTTGAATCCAGAGGAGTATTAGTCTGGATTTGTCAGGCAAAATATGTCAAGTTATTCACATTTTTAATTCACAAATGGAAGATTTGTATTATAAATTACTGGAGTTAGGAAATGTAAGAAAATGGCATATATACCTATGAGTAACTCTGCATTCATTTCTAATTTAAAACCGCTTCTTCACATCTCACGTCTTTTACCTCATCTTGTCTACCTGTCTGAGAGGATTTTTTTAAAGATTTTATTTATTTGAGAGAGAGAGAGAGAGAGCGAGCACCAGAGCAGGATGGAGAGGGAGAAAGAGAATCTGAAGCAGGCTCTCCACTGAGCGCAGAGCCCGATGCGGGGCTTGATCCCACTACTGCAAGATCATGACCTGAGCCGAAACCAAGAGTCCAACGCTCAACACCAACTGAGTCACCCAGGCGCTCCTGTCTGAAAGGTAGTTTAATGTTTCTAACTGCCAGGGCTGTTTCTGAAGTACCAGCAGTGTTGTTTTAGCAGAGTTTCTCCCCAGGTGACTATGGAAGTGAGCTAGGTTTGTACTCTCCCCAAAGCTGACGTGTTAGGGGGACTCACTCCTGCCTAGCAAGGAAGGCCTGTGTGGAATATACTGCTGATGTGTAGTATAATCTGATGTTCAAGTTTAACAGGTACCAGAAAAAAAAAGTTTTATTGAGTGTTAACTGCAGTGCTGTGGGGTTGTACTCTCAGAAAGGAATTTTTTTTTTAAGATTTTATTTATTTATTCATTTGAGACAGAGAGATACAGAGAAAGAGAGCATGAGCAGGGGGAGAGACAGAGGGAGAGGGAGAAGCAGGTTTCCCACTGAGCAGGGAGCCCGACGTGGGGCTCGATCCCTCATGACCTGAGCTGAAGGCAGACGCTTAACCGACTGAGCCACCCAGGCTTTCCTCAGAAAGAAATTTTTTATAACACACAGTAGGAAGATACCAGGAGGTTCTTCAACTGGATCCAATAATAAGACAGCCCTGACTGGGTCAGGAAATAGGCCAGAAGCTCAGGTGGAAACATCTAGAACCAGACTCCGAACAATGCCCCCAGCAACACAGGCTGCACCGAGTGGCCAGTTTTGCTGAGGACAGCTCCTGAACGGTGGCAGCTGATATTTAAACCAACTTGTATCCAAATTGGAGGGAGACAATGATCCCCTACCTCCCTCCCTCCATAGGTTTTTCATGCAGGTGTTCATTCATTCAGCAACACTTACAAGGCAGTGATTATATTCCAGGCACCGTTCTAAGATTGGGCATTCAGTGGTGATCGAAACAGGCTCAAACTCCCAGCCTTATGGCATGTATATTCCAGTGGCATGAGCTCAGAGAATGTCAGAACTAGAGCCTATAATGTTCAGAAGTTACAAACCCAAATGGCTTACAGGGGCGAAACCTGGAGTAAAAATGCACAGAGGTAATAGGAAGAGGTAGGGGGTAACTAGCACACCAGAGTGTATGTCCCAAAAGGTATCCAAATACAGTTTCTATAGTATACTGTGCAGTCCAAACCAAATACCTTCGGGCATGAGAGGCCTCTCGTGGCTGCTCTTTGACTCTCGAACATCCTCACACCAGAAATCAAGACCCAGACAGGATATGTGCCTTGCCGTAGCCAGGCAGGGGCAAAGCTGAAGCTGGAGCGCGTCTGCCCTGGCCCAGGCCTGGTTTGCTATGCTGTGCTCCCTCTGCTCCCACAGTTCGGCTCCTTGAGGCATCTCAGGAAGTTACTAGCATCTGACAGGGTCTTGGTGAACAACTCATTCATTCTCTCAGTCATTATTTATAAAGCTCTGTCATGTGCCAAACACCAAGGAAAGTTCAAGACTGTTGAACAAGACCAGCATGAGATAGGGACCTTAACCTCCCACAGCTTAAGAGCACACTGCTTCAGCCATCTAGATGTATAATTAATGGGAAACGATAAATTCCCTTTTTCCCCTTTGAGCACTTCTGAGACAGTAATTATGACTCCAAGCCTAGATACACACATGTGTTTAACCTGGAGAAGAAATAAATGTAATATTATATAATTGATATCATGTGTCCTTAAAATTAACCTAGCTCAACAATTGGTATAAAAAGATTTATTGTGGAATAGTACCTAGGTACACAGTAGTCGATCAATACAGATTTGCTGGCTGTAAGTATCATGTGTTATGCACTCTCAGCTGCTGAGCAGATGCATAAACTTGTTCTGCATTTGGCTACTTTCTAACAGGCTCAGCAGTTGCATAGGTCAAGTGCCAGGGCTAGCCATTCATTGCACAAATATTGATGGAGTGCCTGCCTACCCTGTATAAGACTCTGTATTACAGTGCATCTGTAAGTGCTATGGTATTCGAGGATTAGTGTTTATGAACCAAAGGTAAGTTGGAAACCATTTTTTGCTAAAAGTTTCCCAGAAGTGTAGTAGAATCCTTTGGAAATAGCTAAAGCTAGGTCTCCTAGGTCAGCAATTCAGTTTATACCACCTGCTACAGCTGGAAGGAGAATGGCCACAGGTATGATCTACAGTGATTCACGGGCTATGGCCAATGGTTTGGCTGGGTGATGAGAGACTTGGAAGGAACGTGATTGGAAAATTGGTGACAAGGATATCCAAGGAAGAAGTATGTGGATAGACTTCTCTGAATGGGTAGAGAGTGTGAGATATTTGTATCTTATGTGAATGCTCCCAGAAGGGTGACCTCAGGTGGAGAGAATGACCCGTTCTGCAGACATCAATCAGCATCATTCCCTACCCACTCTTGGCATTGCCCAGTGGGCTCATGAACAAAATGGCCATAGTAGGAATGAAAGGATAAAGGTTATGCGTGGGCTCAGCAACATGGATGTCCACCTACCAAGGCTGTTGATTGCCCAAACTTCTGATGGCCCTTTAGTTCCTAATATGCCACAAATTCCCCAGGGGAATCAGCCAGCTACTTGATGGCAAGTTATTTACATTGGGCTATTTCTATAATGGAAGGGGCAACACTTTGTTCTTACTAGAATGGATGCTTACTCTTCTTGCCTGTGATGTTTCTGTCTAAACTATTATCCATGGACTTACAGAATAACTTACCCACTGTCGTAGCATTCTAAACAGCCTTCTTTCTGACCAAGGAATTCATTTCATAACAAATGAGGTTACAGCAAGGGACCCATGCTCATGAAATTCACTAGTCTCATCAAATTCCCCATCATCTTAAAGCAGCTGGCTTAATGGAATAGTGGAATAGCTTTTTTAAATTTATGTTTTTAACCCAGTATAATTAATATACAGTATTATATTAGTTTCAGGTGTATGATATAATGATTCAACAATTCTGTGCATTACTCAGTGCTCATCATCAGCAGTGTACTCTTTATCCCCATCACCTATGTCATTCATCTCCACACCCACCTCCCCTCTGGCAACTGCCAGTGTGTTCTCTATATTTAAGAGTTTGTTTTTTGGTTTGTCTCTTTTTTACTTTATTTGTTTTGCTCTTAAATATACATCTGAGAGGGACGCCTGGGTGGCTCAGTTGGTTAAGCGACTGCCTTCGGCTCAAGTCATGATCCTCGAGTCCCGGGATTGAGTCCCCCATCGGGCTCCCTGCTCCGCGGGGAGCCTGCTTCTCCCTCTGCCTCTCTCTCTCTCTCTGTCTCTCATGAATAAATAAATAAAATCTTTAAAAAAAAATTCACATCTGAGTGAGATCATATTGTATTTGTCTTTCTCTGACTGACTTATTTCACTTGGCATAATACTCTCTAAGTCTATCCGTGTTGTTGCAAATGGCGAGATTTCATTGTTTTTTATGGCTGAGTAATATTCCATTGTACAGCCTTTTGAAGACTCAGTTATGGTGGTGGATATGTACCAATGCCTTGCAAGGCTGGGGCAACATCTTCCAGGATAAAATATATGCTCTAAATTGATGTCCAATATATGATGATTTTTCTCCCATAGTCAGGATTCATGGGTCTGGGAATCAAGGGGTGCAAATGGAGGTAGCTTTTATCACTATTAACCCTAGTGATTCACTGGCAGCATTTTTTTATTAGCATCCCTGCAGTTGGACTACTGGTTTAGGAGTTTTAGTTTCAAAAGGAACTATTGGTGGAAAATGTTTCCACCAAGGGACACAACAAAGATGCCACGGACCTAGAAGTTGAGACTGTCACCTGAACACTTTATGCTCCATATACCAGTGAGTCAACAAGCAAAGAACAGGATTACTGTACTGGCTCAAGGGATTGACCCTGATAACCATGGGGAAATTGGGATGACTATACCATAGGAATGTAGGAAATCCTCTGGGGGTACCTCTTACTATTCCTATGTCCTAGGATTAAAGTCCATAGGGAAATGCAACCCAATTCAGGAAGGACCGCTAATGACCCTGAACTTTAAGGAACGAAGGTTTGAGTTTCCTCCACCAGCCAAGCAACCATGACCAGCTGAAGTGCTTGCTTAAGGTAAAGGGAATGGGGGCTCCTGGGTGGCTCAGTTGGTTAAGCGACTGCCTTCGGCTCAGGTCATGATCCTGGAGTCCCTGGATCGAGTCCCACATCGGGCTCCCTGCTCGGCAGGGGGTCTGCTTCTCCCTCTGCCCTCTTCCCTCTCGTGCTCTCTCTCATTCTCTCCCTCTCAAATAAATAAATAAAATCTTTAAAAAAAAAAAAAGGTAAAGGGAATGGGTAGTGGAAGAAAGAAATGCTATATCAGCAATCACCATGTGCCCACTGCATAAACGAGGACTGTAATAGTTTGAGTGTTTCTCCCTCATTTAGATATTTATATGCTTGCATATATATATATTTTAAATGTTATTTATTTATTTCACACAGAGAGAGAGAGCAGGAGCAGGGGGAGGGGCAGAGGGGGAAGCAGACTTCCCATGAGCAGGGAGCCGGACACAGGGCTGGATCCCAGGACCCTGAGATCAGGACCTGAGCCGAAGGCAGACGCTTAACCAACTGAGCCACCCAGATGCCCCTGCATATATATTTATATATATATATATCAGCCAAACATTTTGTTCTCTTGCCCTTTCTCATCCCCATATCACCTGACTTATAATGTTTTATATGCTAATTAACTATAATATAAAAATAAAATATAATTAACTATATACCAATATTTAAGTTACAGGGATTGTGAACCAGCCAGAAGAAAAATTAACCTCACCCAACAACAAAAGAGGGACTTGGCATCCTCTTCCGAGGGAAGGATTATGTGCGTGGTTGCATCATGCCAGGCTGAAGCACGACTTCATTGTGGTTTTCCTCTGGATATTAAATGTGGCTTAAGGAGCACTGTGGACTATAAGCTGATGAAGGGTTGACTGAGGTGGCTTTATAATGTGGCAACGTGACTAGACTGGATTCTCTTGCCCAGAATGTCACCCCTGCAGTTAGAATGTGTCACAAGAGAGATCCTCGTGCGCGATCTGGAGGCTGGAAGCAGCTGCCATTGCTGCTGATGTCCTGGTTCGTCCTGCTGGTGTTTGTGGCAGCCAGGCCTTCTCCTGGCTCCTCCTCTCAGCGTCTCTGACTCCTGGGCCAGATGTGTGTTAGGTCCATGAAGAACATCAGCTTCCCCCGCAGACACTCCTAGCACCCAGGCCAGAAGCAGCCACAACTGGCTCTCGCCGTGGGCCCCGCCTTCTCCGGCCCTGCCCCGCTTGGCACGCCCCCTGCCTTCCCGCCTGTCCACTCTCTGGATCTGGATTTCCAGCACCTGTCCCAAAGATGGCCTTACAGAAATGGCTTAACCAGCTCCCACGATTGCTTAAGATCAAATACCTGTAATGAATCCCTCACCACACATGTATCTTCTTGTGCTTTCACTTCTCTGACTGAACCCTGACTGATACGGTGGCTTCAAGAATAGGCGGCTTTATTTCCCTCACGTGTAACAGGTGGAAGGGGGGCAGCCCAGGTGGGCAGTACCATCCCACGCCTTAGTCTTCATGCACCCAGTCAGAGCTGTCTCCACAGCCAAATTCCAGGGAGCAGAAAGGGACAAGAGGGTGGGGAGGAGGCCCACTCCACCTGTAAGATCTGGCCCTGGAGGTGGCACACATCACTTGCATTCACATTCCATAAACGAGAACCTCATCACATGGCCTTACCCAACTCCAAGGAAGACCGGGAAATCTGTTCTACTGAAGTGGGCATGCGCCCAGAAAGAAAGAGAGAAGGTATTCTGATGAACAACTAACTTCTTCTACCACACGCACATAGACTAGTTTTAATTATGTAAATATTACTATATATAATAAATAATATTAACATATATTACATATGCATATAATAAATTATATAATAATACTATATATACTATGTATAATAAAAATATACAATATATAGTAACAGATAATATTATATATTGTGCTGCTGATCCCCAAGTCCTAAAAATAGAATAAAGGAACCACTAAAAATGAGCCGAGTTATCCTGCAAACCAAAGCCAGGAGCAGCCAAGTGCAATGAAAAAATGAATTGAATGCTTCCAGATTTAAGATTCTTTGTGCCAATAAATAAATAAACTACTACTGTAATAACAAACCCCAGGATCTTTCCCAACTAAAAATCATAATTGATTACAAGCTGTTGCCTATAGCATCGAGTTACATTTTGCCTTACCAACTAAATGCCTCAGTAGTTAAGATGATTTTGTTTGAGATTCACATGGATTAAATAGCCTAGAACACATCCACCCTAGACTTAATCTAAGAGAGAGGAGATTTGGTTCAAATGTTACTTCTCAGCATGTCAGGAAATGTTTTCTTCAATTAAGTAATCTTATTTTAGAGTTAGCTCTGTGCCAAGAAAATAAACAATATATCTTTCATGAACACATCCACTCTGTTGTATAAAAACTTTTATTTTCTGGGAGGCTGCTCTTGGAATTTGTACACATAATGAGATCAGAGCTGGAAAAATCCTGTTTTCTTTAGTATTTAATGGCTTTGGAAACTATAAGGGAGCCATGTGACAAAGTATATTGACAGAGCTCTGTGAACAAGTGAGTATCAAAGATCAACAGATAATCTTCTTTTCCTCCAAAAAAATTGCAGTCTTACAGGAACACTGCATTAAGTACAGTGGGATGTTTCCACTCAGACTTGAGCTGCATAAAAATTAGTTTCAAGAGAATCTGGTGCCGATCACAGACCAAATGCTGTTATGCTTTCAACACATTTTAAGGGATTAGGCATTATGGCTATGTACTTCCAAGATCAAGTTGCAAGAATGGGAAGTCAGGCAAAACCCTTAAGAGCCAAGGGCCTGCCCGCCTAAAGGATGGCATTGTAGAAGGCAGAAAGCTAGAGGACCCCTTCTTGGAGGTCTCTGCCCCCCACCCCCAGAGGACGGCTCTGGCTGGAGACCTGGACCAGGACAGAGAGTCGAGCTCTCCTGCTCCACCTCCTGCTGTTCCCAACATCCTCTGTTCCCAACACACTCTGTTATGCTCCAGCAATACCAAATGATTCACACATCCCCAGATGCGCAGGGCGGCTTCTCTCTTCCATGCTGTGTATATGCTGTTTTCCACCACGAAAACTCTTCATTGTCCTACACGACTCAGCTCCAGCATCACCTCTTCTATGAAGCGCAGGCAGTTACTCTCTCCTCTTAATTTTTTTCTTACTGTCTTCCCTGCTAATGAGCTTCTTAAAAGCAAGAAACCCTATCGATATTATCTTACATTCTCATTGCCTAGCAGATCCAGACTCATGGTGGGCACATAATATGTGTTTATGAAATAAACAAGAAAACATTAAATCTAAAAAGGTGGGATAAGGGAACTTCCTGATTAGCCGACTGTGGCTCCCTCTCTGACATAGTAAAGGGCCAGTCCCAGAGCTCATTGAAGACGAAGGAAAGAGAAATTGCTCTGATCTTTCACATTCCCTCCTCCATCTGTACTCGGGTCAACCAAGACGAATAGTTAGCTCCCCTCGTATTTCCTTCATCACCCAGGGAATGCATTAGTAAACATTTGCTAGTAGGAACTACACGGGAAACCCTCCACCCTTAGAACCGTGGTGGTACATTCCCTTTAGGGACATGTCCCAGGACAAGCACTAGGTGAAGGGGCAGCACAGAAGAAAACTTTCCCAGACTTTCTTGGAAGGGCTTTAACCTCTTCAGAAGTAAGAGTTGACTTTGCTTTGCCTAGTTTTTTTAAGCACAGAGTTTAGATGGAAAATTGGGACAGAGCACTCCCAACAACTGTTCCATGGGTCTCTCCAAGAGACAGTGACCAAGATGGAGAGCACAGAACCCTGGGGTGGGAATCAGGGGATCTGCATCTAAGTCCTGGCTCTGCAGCTGTTTGTACAACCTTCGGCCATCCTCTTAATTCCCTGGGCCTCAGTTTTCTCACTTTTAATGGTAGCTACAATATCCACTCAACCACTTTATCGTCAGGTGCTAAGCTTTGAAAAAGTTAGTTTCCACAAAAGCTTTTAAAATGTAAAAGGGCCTTACTACTGTGTGACTTATCTCCTACTTCTCCCTTGCAAGTATCCTACCTCTCAGCCATCTGGGCTTCTCACTAGTCCACAAACACACTGTGCACACCCACACCTTGCCCACTCAGGCCCCTTTCACTGATGGAGCCATTTCCCTCATTAAAATTCTCCTGCTTGGCTAACACAACCCATGACATCATGCAGACATCAGGTACCCTCCGGGATGGAGGGGAAAAAGGAACTCCAGGGTGACGTTCTTCCCCAGAACTCAGAACTCTATTCTAACCATGAGAAAAACATCAGTCAAACCCAGATTGGGGGACAGGATATGAGGCTTCCAGGCCCTCAAGGTCGTGGAAATAAGCAAAGACTGAGAAAGAGCCTTAGACCAGAGAAGACTGACGAACCACGACAACTAAAGGCAATGTGACTCCCTAAATGGATCCTGAACCAGAAAGAGGACATTAACGGAAAAATTGGTGACATCCCGAAGAGCGTGGAGTGCAGGTACGAGTAATGTATCAATGTTGGTTTCTTGGTTTTACAACCGTACTGTGGAAATGTAAGATGTTGAGAATGGGGAAAACCAAGTGAGAGACATGCGAGAGTACTCTCTGCTATTTTTATAAATTTCTGTGTATTTAAACTTGGTCTAAAATTTTAAAATGTATTAAACAAAATCCTACACTTCCCGGTCAAGCTTCATCCAAAAGAAATTTGGATGGAGGCGCTTTGTGGTGCTTTACTGAATCCTCCATTTAGCTCTGACCTTTCCTTCTTCTAAACCCTCCTCATACTTTGCTTCCTCCTTAAATGGCATCTTATATATTATAGTTGTTTGTGTACTGTTCATATGCACATACTGATATCCGAGCAACTTGAAGGTGATTTTTTTTTAGTCTGTAAGGTCTAGCAGAGTTCCTGACACGTGATAAATATCTCATGAGTGTTTACGAATGGGCGGATGGATGGATGAATTGCAGCAGCCCATGCTGTCAAAGTGTAGAGTTCCTGCAGCCTGTTCATCCTATCCAGGCTTAGCCACACAAGACATTTTCTCAAAACAGAATTTATTCTGTGGACTAAGGCAATGTCTGTTAATAGAAGCATAACCATATATTTGCAAAACACCTTGCATTCTAGACTTTTAAGGCGATTTAGAAACCACGACTTATTAATCTTCACACACACCCCCCTCACATGAAATGCTTTTGGCATAATTTAGTAATCCAAACTGTACATACCACAGGAGATTTGAAAAGTGCCTAATTAAAGATACAATGCTGTGCTCACCTTATCCTGGGCTTAAATCCACTGAAATTAGTGAGCATTTGGATTCGGAGAAGGAAGAATTGAGGCATTTTTATAGCTGCGGATTGAAAGGATTTGGGGCATCAGTACACTAGGTTTGAATGAGAAAAACAGGCTAAAAATCAGCAATAAATAAGATGGTTGGAAGCCAAACAGGATGTCAGAATTAAGAAAGAAAATTGGAAAAGAATGAAAGCGTCACACTGAACTGCTAAATCAAAGACACAGGAGAGGCCAGCATGCAGGGAGTGGGCAGTGTAAATGTAAGAGAGAAAAAATGTTGTTTTAGCCTGATTTCCTCCTTTCTAAAAAGCAGAGTTTGAAGTGTTGCTTTGAATGTAGGTGGTTTACTAATTTTTTAAGGTACTTTACTTTTATTTTTTTAAGATTTATTTTGTGGGGGGAGAGAGAGAGAGAACGCATGCGCACAAGTGGAGCAGAGGGGCAGAGGGAGAAAGAGAATCTCAAGCATGACCAACCCCACCTCGCTGGGTGAGCGCTGAGCACAGAGCTCCATCTCCTGACAGTGAGATCGTGACCTGAGCCAAAACCAAGTGTCAGGCCACTCAACCGACTGAGCCACCCAGGCGCCCCTAAGGTGGTTTACTTTTAGATGTGAACCCAAATAACAGGAATGGAAAACTGAGAAGCATGGACTTGGCTGCTTCATGTTCTCATGGGGGAGAGAATTCAACTTCGAATGTAACCTGTATTAACTGGGAATGCACATGATTGGGATAAGTTGCTATTACAGTCACGCAAATGGTAACCGTCCAGAGCAGTTCAGCTACATTTTATGTGTTGTAAAGAAAAGTTCCAAAAGCAAATTTTATAGGTCAGAAAATCCTATGACAATGAGTACAAGGTAAACGTTTAACTCCTCCAGGTTACTTCGGTGCTGCTTTAAAAGTTGATGTACTGGGGTGCCTGGGTGGCTCAGTCATTAAGCGTCTGCCTTCGGCTCAGGTCATGATCCCAGGGTCCTGGGATCGAGCCCCGCATCGGACTCCCTGCTCCGCGGGAAGCCTGCTTCTCCCTCTCCCACTCCCCCTGCTTGTGTTCCCTCTCTCGCTATCTCTCTGTCAAATAAATAAATAAAATCTTTAAAAAAAAAAAAAGTTGATGTACCTATCAGCCTGCCAGGTCCAGAGACAGTAGTACTGTTTTATGACTAGCAGCATGACTTTCACTTCTAAACCAACTAAAGAAAAGCACAGCCCTTGGAGAAACAGCAATTACTACCACTCTTGTGTTAGTGGGAGGGGATTCATTTGTCCTCCCAGATTCTTGTACGTCACAGTGACCTGCTCTGTGACAGCTTATTACACGATTGTAACAGTTGCTTGCTTACATTGCTTCAGCCTTTTCCTCTGAGCTGTTCATCCAAACATGGTCAGATTAGGGGGCTTGAGGTTTCAGAGGTCAAAAAAGAACTCCAGCTGTCAGAAACAGAACTCTTCAGAGATGGCCGTGGTGGTGGTCACGGTGTGGGGCGATTTGAGAAAGGTGATTTGAAGGAGTTCTCCGCAGCTGCTCTAGCAGTCAGAACCCAAGCCACCTGGGCAGCACAGCCCCAGGACTAGCGCATTGGGCCACCAAGGCACTAGGAGTTAGTGCTACGATGCCTCAAGGTTCACCAGAGACCCACTTCTCCCAGAACTTCCCCACACGCGTGCGCCCTGTGCAACATGCCCTTGGAGTTGGCGACCCATTTCTGCTTCCAAATGGTCAAGTGACCTCACGTAACCCGTAATCTCCCCAGACCTCAGTTTCCTCTTCTATAAATTGTGACTGGAGGATTAGAAGCTCTTTCAGCTCCAAGATGTTATGATGTAAAAATCTTGCCAAGACAAATCTCTTAAGTTTGTTTTCTTGTATGTCCACACCTCCCTCTTCTGTATTTGTTCTGCACATGGAAAATATCTGATGCCTCACCCTTCCTCACCCTCACCAGACACTTGAGAAAATCTGGAATGTTTCTTCTATAAAAGAGCTTGAGCCATATTTTCTACACATTTGGCTCTGCTTTGCCAGTAAAATCCTTGCCACTTCTTCAAATCATAGGAATAAACATTGCATCCAGAAGATAGCTGCTTCTCATCAAGTTCCTTCAACGTTTTATCAGATTTGGTTATTTCAGACGTCTTTTTCTCGGGGGACCAGAAGATGGATGCCAGCCTATCTATTTACCTCTGATTTACATCAAGGGAATTTGTAGTAGGGTATTTCTCGTGGGGAAAAAAAATCTTTGTTTTGAGAATTCCTTTGCCCATTCTGGCCCAACAGAATTTCATTTGGCAACCTTTGGGCAGAGTCACAAAACTACATTTCCATTTCCATATATGTTATTTATTATCAGAAAGTTGTGGGGAGTTGGTTGGGGGATGGTGGTTAAAAGTATCTCTTTTGCTCCAATCTTAAAAGAAAGTTAAAAACTAACTCTTTAAGGGCGCCTGGGTGGCTCAGTTGGTTGGGCGACTGCCTTCGGCTCGGGTCATGATCCTGGAGTCCCGGGATCGAGTCCCACATCGGGCTCCCTGCTCAGCGGGGGTCTGCTTCTCCCTCTGACCCTCTTCCCTCTCGTGCTCTCTGTCTCTCATTCTCTCTCTCAAATAAATAAATAAAATATTTAAAAAAAAAAAAAAACTAACTCTTTAAGATAGTTCTCTTCATTGGGGCGCCTGGGTGGCTCAGTCAGTTAAGCGTCTGCCTTCAGCTCAGGTCATGATCCTGGGGTCCTGGGATTGAGCCCCGTCAAGCCCCGCACTGAGCCCAGAATCAGGCTTCCTGCTTAGTGGGGAGTCTGCTTCTCTCTCTCTCTCCTTCTGCCCCTCCCCCTCCACTTGTGCTCTCTTCTTCTCTCTCTCAAATAAATAAAATCTTAAAAAAAAAAATAGTTCTCTTCATCTAGGACCCACCAGAAGTATGAATTCTGATGGCCACGTCAACCTGAAGATACAGAACATCACAATTACGAGGACGTTTTCCAGTTTAGTGAGAATCCTCCCTGACCTGCTTTCCTCCGAGTTTGGTACCTTTTTGGAAGCCTTACAAATGGCCCACTACAGCATGTGCTCAGTTCTGATGTGTAGTGTTGTTTGCTGCTTGGCTGGTGCTGGACTGATCTTAATTATCTTCCTGAGCATGCAAGAATAAAAATGCAGTTGTTAAAATTAATCATGTTCACTGGGACAGCACCAATGGTGAAGTTGCAGGGAGCAAGACAGTCAGTTCGTCACAGCGTAAGTGGTAAATTAGCAGGACCCTCTGCTTCGGCACACGGACACCCTGGCTCTTTGGGTCAGAAAACAGTGAGTGTAGATGCCAGGAGGCCCTGACATCAGAATATCTGAGGGCTGGTGCTGAAGTGAGGAAAATTAATACGGAAGCCAGTATTTTATTAGAAATGAATTTAAAAAAATCAGTGTGAGGTCTTCCTTATTTGTGTCCCAATTGGCTCACTGATGATACATGAAGAAGTCTCTTTTCCATATGAAAGTGAAAAGCATTTCTCTGTGTTTGGACACTTTGGATGTGAATTCATTTTGCAGTTTTGACCCAGAGGAGCTGGTTCTATTCCTGGCTCCACCAAGCGAGTCATTGATCCTTTCTGGACCTTATTTTGTCATCTACAAAAACACGAGGGGTTTGGAATAGACCATCTCTTGTGGCACTGGCTACATAATTTGCAGGCTTCAGTGTAAAATAAAAATTGAGGGCCTAAAGCTCAGAAATGATTAAGACTTTCAGGAGAACAACAATAGAGTATTAAACCAAGTGTGGGGCCCTTCTATGCTTGGGGCCCAGGTGACCAAACAGGTCACACACACAGGTCAAAGCTGGCTTTGATCTTTCCCGTGCCTTGTCCAGCACCAAACGTTTCTGATATCAAGGCATTTTTTTTTTAATCTCCATAGCACAATCTTCATGAAAAAAAAAAAGAAAAAGCAAGAACAAAAATCTTGAGTGGCATTTTTTTGCTTGAAATCTATCTCACTTTTACTTTTCATGTTCTTTTGACCATAAGTTGTACCTCAGCCCTTCCTGACTTCATTTTACTCTCCGTGATGGATTTTCTTCTTTCCTGTCTAAAACATACAAATGACCTTTGCTTTGGGCTTTTTCTAAATCACCATATGTTAGATAATTGTGCCCAAAGGAATTGCTTCCAGAGTGGCCTAAACACAAAAGAAAAACACACAGCCAACTTTTTCTCTAGAGCAGTGCAAACATTTCCTTAAACCTAAGTGTCTCAAGAGGAAAATTGACAGAATAAACCTTTCACCCAGCAAGTTGACTGCATAGTGCTTATATAGAATCCTTCTTGCATTTTTACATCCCTGATTTATCTACTGTTTTGCCAATAAAAGCAGTCATGTTCTTTGATTTAAGTTTTTTACAATGGAAAAGTGGCCAGAGAAAATGACTCAGTTGAGTGTTTTATTAACGGAAAGAACTGATATGCGAGCAACAATCCAAGTTCTTTGCCCCTTCTCTATCATGTTACACCATAATATAGCACCTATCTGAAAAGTAGATTGCAAATTAAATGCTAGCAAATCAATGGCTTTTCAGATATTAGGTTCACCAAAGTGCCAACCATAAAACATAAAGAAACTTCAGCACTGAGAAGCGAAATCTATTCATATAATTTAACAATTACAAAGGAACTACCCAAAATGAGGGGATTCTCTCAATACCTTCCTTACAAGGAAATAAGTTTGTTTTCTTGCATGAGTTTTTCTGCTAGGTTCAAATTACTGAAGTCTCATCCAAGTGGATAAGCTCCCTGTAGAAAATTTCACCATCACTTCAAATCAATGGAAAATCAGATTTATTCTTCAAGTTAACTTGCAGAATTTTAAGAGGAGGAAGTGACTTCAAATCCATTCCGACTAACAACACAACCTCCAAATGAATTTATTTTCTGTTTAGAAAGTTTGGGGTATTCTATTTATTATCAAAAACCAGTACCTTTACTCTCTTTCCTTAATCATATAAAAAATCAAAAGCCCCTTTGTCTCAAATATTCAAGGATCATGTATGTTCTGTTTTAAGGGACAGTTTAGGGCAAGGATGTTATAAACACCAATAAACCATTGTCTAGTTTATGACAGCTCCAAGTACTTGAATACTCATATCCTTCAGAATACGGGCAAACAAGTCTGCAGAAGAATTAATGTCTGTATTGAGAACTCACTTACTTCTCTGCCTAATGGCAGGATTATATCTAAACCCCTGTATTAATTGCCTAGGGCTGCAATAACAAAGTACCAAAACTGCTTGCCTTCAAACAACAGAAATTGATTTTCGTGCAGTTCCAGAGGCTAGAAGTCCAAAACCAAGGTGTCAGGGGGCCCTGCTCTCTGAAGGCTCTAGAGAGGATCCTCCCTTGCCTCCTCCAGCTTCGGGTGTTATGGCACTGCATCACCCCAATCTCTGCCTCCATCGTCACAGGACCTTCTCCTCTTTTTACGAGGACCAATCTGCCCAGGCTGCTCTAACAAAATATGATCAACTGGGGGGCTTAAACAACAGACGTTCTTCCTCGCCGTTCTGGTTCTGGAAGCTCGAAGTCTGAGATCAAAGTGCTGGCCTATTTGGAAGGACATGAATTCGGAGGGACACTTTCAACCCCGTACATTTCCCTAAACAAATGGTAATCTCTTCTCTGCTTAAATGAAATAAAACCAAAATGTTGTTACAAGATGTTCCAGAAAAGAAAAGCTCGGTGAGTCCCCTACAAATTCATTCCATTCAGTCATCCAACTCATCAGTTCTCAAAGTATCATCTCAGGACCACTTGCTTCAATTCAACTTTGGGAGGGGCTGATTAAAATGCAGATTCTTAGGCTCTACTCAGGTCCACCAAGTCAGAACTGCTAAGTGTAGAGGCCGGGAACTTGCATTCTAAACAAGCTCCCGGGGAGGGAGGGGGTTGTGCACGCTACAGTTTAAGAACCGCTGATCTGTAGAGTCATAAAAGTCTGCTTTACAGTCCCCACGGTGCTTCTTAAATTCATTCTTTTTTTTTTTTTTCATTCTTCTCAGGTGAAATTGAGAACAGCTGGTCAACAATTTTTTTTAATATTTGAACACCATTCTAAAGGTACTCCTCATTCCTTTCTCCCCCACATGAAACCAAATAGTAGAAACTCAAATAATATTCCTTAGGATGTGTTTCCTAATCATTAAATCATTTACAAACTCTGGTCAAATTCTTGCCATCTCCAGAATCACAGACAATGCCTTTGGCCGTGGAAAGAGATACCACTGTTTCATATTTCAGATTAGAAATATCTGAATGCTAAAGAAGTCACACTAAAGCCATCCTAATTGAAGTTATTTCTAGCCAGGAAAAAACGGTACATACTTAAGTATTAATAGCCCACGAGGTAGAGACTGCCTCTAATTCCTCCTTCCTTCCTGTCAGCCCTTTGTGTCAAATTTTATGAGCGAGGAAACAAACCTGCCAGCTTCTGGGCCGTCTGTGTTCTGAGCCCTGTGGTGGGGCATCAGGAGAACAAGCAGATGATGAGACTGGGAAAGGGGGTCAAGAGGGGAGACAAAAGCAACTTGGCATCTGAACTGGAACTTTTGCAAGTCTTAAGAACCAGTCGTTTCTTCTTGAGCAACACAAAAAGAACACTTGGTGAGGGCCATGCACAGCATTGTGAGTCTGCTGAGCCAAAACGTTTGCAAACTCTAGTGGTGATACCTACTACTTCTCAACCTTGAATTTTGCTCTCACTTGAAATAGAACTCTATGCTGACCATTCACATATGCATTCATCAAACATCCATCAACATCCCCTGAGTACTCACAGTCTAGACATGGAAAACCAGAGTTACAACATATACTATGAATAAGGGAGCTTCCAAATAAGAAAGAAATTCGATGACTTAGAGGGGAGGAAGAAAACAGGAAGTGCTTTTCCAATCTAAAACCACATTCAGCAGTGAGAAGAAATTATTCAAGTGAGCCCCTCTTTGCGTCTGGAGGGCAGGGGTGGTCATATCACCTCAGCTAGTGCCATTCACATGTTTTCCATTCCACAGATAATTGTGACATTTTACTGAGAGTGTCTTTCTTAGTCTACCTAGAAAATTTAATGGTTTTAATGGCTTATTCAAGCCAGAAAGCACTTATTAAGCACCCATAATGAGCAAAACATTTTTTAAATTAGGAATTGCTTTAAGACTTAGAGGACACAATCAGCTCTTGAAGATTTTACAGTTTATTTAGGAAAGAAGATACTTGTATTGTTAGAGAATGCTACAGAAATTCAAGTTATCATAAATGAAAGATGCCATATAAGTGGTATTTGTTAACATGACATTAAAAAAATTGCTCTATTATTTTAGAAAGAAAAAATGTTAACTTCTCATACCAGCAGAACACAATTAAAGGTAAATATCTTAAATATTATCCAGAAAAATAACATGATTCTAGTATAACAAGTATCAATTTCCAGCATTTCATCTTCATGTCAATGAAGTTATACTTCAACATAAAACATGATTGCTCACAGGAACCATAATAAGGAAGACAGTCTAGAACCGAGTCTCAAAGGAAATGGAGGATGATATTGACAAGAAGAGGAAAAACTTACTAGGCAGGGTGAACTACACAAGCAAATGCAGAGCAGGAAGGATGACGTATGAAGAAGACTCTAATAGGGCACCTGGGTGGCTCAGTCGTTAAGCGTCTGCCTTCGGCTCAGGTCATGATCCCAGGGTCCTGGGATCGAGTCCCACATCGGGCTCCCAGCTCGGCAGGAAGCCTGCTTCTCCCTCTCCCACTCCCCCTGCTTGTGTTCCTGCTCTCGCTGTGTCTCTCTCTGTCAAATAAATAAATAAAATCTTTAAAAAAAAAAAAAGACTCTAAGAAATCTGAACAGACTGCACAAGAGATCATTGAGTAGAACTGAAGCTGCAAATAAAAAGGTGAACACAAGGAGTGAAGTTCTTTGAAGACTGGCCCAAGTATTAGGTTGACCATATGAAACTTCCCTTTCTTTGTAAGTCAGCATAGTGCATTGCTTGGAATTTCATATAGTTCAGTGGAACGATGGAGTTTTTGAAATGACACAGCGAAGAAACTGATGTTTTGGGAAGATTTATCTGGTGGTGGATAGGTGGGCACTTGGCTGAACTTGGGACTGGGAGACAATTAGGATCTGCTCTAGTAACCTGGGCATGAGATGGTTGGAACCTGGACTCGGTTTGGCTGTAGATATGGAAAGGAAGAGTCAAATCTCAGAGGCAGCAGGTATCATGAGAGGATTAACAGTCTCTGCCATGGTTGCAGCCTAGTGGGAAAGTCTTCTGTAAAATGAACAGTTGTTTTGAAAATAATAATTAAGGGAAAATCCAGATTTTCTAAGATCAGGTTTCCTGGAACTGCCATGTATCTACAAAGGGAAAGGAATGAAGAAAATATCACTCCCTTTTCCCCAAACCGTGCTCCAGTCCCAGGGATTTGGAACCAGTCAATGAGTCAGGAAGGCACTGAAGAGCTGTTGTGTAGATAGACTGGTTGTGGAATCTTAGAACTGGAAAGTATCTTATAAGAGTACCATGCATCTTATTAAACATAGTGTGAACTGAGAGATTGTCTGGAAGGAGACTTCTCCTAGAAATGGCTGTCTAATTGAATCTTCATTTCCATCTGTGTCTCCGAACCTGAGACATTTCTGGAGTTGCATCTTCTCCTGGAATATCACACTTTGATCCCTGGAGTACCCTGTTCCTCCTTTGAAATTCAGCTTGGGCACAAGTAAACCCTGTTTCTTCAGTGTCCTCTCATGCAGCTAAGACAGGCTGGGATTCAAAAAAAGATTTAGCTGAATATGATGGGAGAAGCAAAAGAAAATATAGGCCACATAACAACAGTCAGCTTTGGAAGGTATGGGGAGAACTCTGAGTCAATACTGACCACAGTGGAGGGACTAACGCTACATCAAAAATGCCCTCCTGCTCAGTGTCCTGTCCATCTTTGTGAGGGCATAGCTCAGGGCATAGCTTGTTTCTTAACCTCCAGGAGCCTGGTCCTCTCCTACCAAAGTGGAGCTTCCAAAGACTAACCAAAAGACACCAGTCTCCTAAGTCAGGCACTGGGGGGGTTCCATGGACACTCACTATTAGCAGAGCATAGAGTCTGTTCTTCCTTGTTGCCCCCTTGCCCAACATAATACCTGGCACATGTTGGGGTTCGATGTAATGTCTCCTGGGAGAAAATTGCAAACTTTTCCACAAACAAATGATCAGAGCAACTCAGTCTTCCCACTTAATTCCAGCTTCAGATCTGAGGGCCATCCTTTCCTCAAATTGTTGGGATTGTGAAGACGGGCTTCATGACTTTGATTAGCTGCCTCACCCACTTATGGAGCACTTTTGGGCTTTTCCTTCAGGAAAAGTTCCTTCTTCATAACCCAGACAACTCTGCTTCTCAGAGCTCTACAAACACATGTCCACAAAGCAGGAGTCCTCACACAGTCCGAAACAGGGGCTGACTCAGACTTGACCTGAGATCAGCAGACCAACCAGTTCATTTTGAAAGAATGAAGCCAAGGCCCAGTGAACGATCAGTAACTTTCCTAGGATCTCATGGCCATTCCATGACAGAGATGCCCCTGGGGAACACCCAGGTCTGTAATGGTTTCACCTCACCATCCTCACTGCTTTGCTCCTCTGCTTGTTTTTACTAGAATGGCAACCTCAGAGCTGAGTGGTCCCCACTCTGCCTAGCCTGCCTTCAGAATCGGATGGGCCTCTTGTTAGTTCCCAGATGCTATAGCACTCCTTTGTGGTCACCCAGAACTCTTGCTGCTTCAGATGTAAAAGCAGATACTGCCCAAGCCTGGGCTCACCTGTGGAGGCCTCTGGACACCGGAAGAAGGTAGAGTTGTTTTCTGTTGGGTCCCAGAGAGCATCGTAAATACCAGAAAGCACCTGTTGAAAATAATGCTGTCTTATTTGTGTGTGTATGTCTGTATTTTACTGTTTTTCTGTTTTGTGTTTTCTCCCCATTGGCCCACCAATAAATATTGGCAGGCCCTCTGCATGCCTAATCCCTAGGTTTCCAACACATAACCCAAGAAAGCCAGTAACACTAAGCCTTGGGGTTACCTTTACTGAGTATGGGCCGTGCTAAATTGAAATTAGTGCTCACCTCAAGAGGACCAAGGTTGTTTCAGAAAAACCTTTTAATACTTATTTCATCCAACTCTAAAAATAACATATGCTTCTTGGACCAAAATTAGGGGAAAAGGGTGTATGAGAAAAAGCAGAGAAATATAAAGAAGGCTTTAAAATATAATCCCACCACCACTGTTGATGTTTTAGGGTATTATATCTCTTCTATCATTTTAGGCCCACACACACAGACCTATCCTCTAGCTTCAGGCAAAGTGATGGTTAAAAAAGAATCCAAGTCTCAGGGCACAAGAACAGGCAGAAAAAGAGGCCTGCACATGCCAGGAAGTGTTGGCACAGGTATAAAGATGGGAAATGAGAAAGCTTCATTTTTAAGCCTGGCAAAGGAGAAGGCAGGTGGGATGCATGTGATCACCGTAACCTGGCTCCTTTCAATGGAGGAAGTGGTATTAATTGATCCGTTGGTCAGAACAAGCAGTAAGTGTTGCTGTGGTTCTGACTACAATCAGCTTCTGTTCCTCCGCGTGGTGGGACATACACCTGTCGTACGAGTCGCTGGGCTCGTCAGCTGGGGCTGGGACAGAGGCAACCGTCGCCGCCATATGAAGGCAGGAAATCACGTTTGAAGGGGGAGCTCCGGACTGGCCGAAGTGTGTTAACCTTTCATCCATGTCATTGGGTTTAATATGTTCGCTTTGTAGTGAAAGCTGCTTCTTTGAGCTCAGGGTTCATAAAAAGTGTCACTGGTCCTTGATGTTCCCAGTTGAGGATAGTAAGGAAAACAGAACCCTGAAAGCTCACATTGAGTGGAGCAAAGACGGAGCCGGGGGGTTCAGCCCAGGGCCCCAACTCCTCCTCAGCCTGACAGAACTGAACAGCTATTCATAGCGGCTGGAGCCCTTCCAAGCTGTGAGTGTAAATTTACTGGGATCATCGTTGCAGAGAGGAACTGTGTAGTCCCCGGTGCCTCCTGGTTGATTGGGATCGACTGTTTATTTGTTTAGTCCTGTAATGATATTATCCACAGGCTAGAGCCACACAGGGCGGAGGAGGAATTCCTGGAGGAGGGAGGCTGCCTGTGTTTACTGCCCTGTCAGCCCCTTCACGACAAAAGACAAAAGTTGCTGTAATCTGTGTGTCTCCACACGCATGATGCATATGGACAATATCGAGTAGAGGTGCTGATGAAGAAAAGAAAGGATTACCAGAAATCAAGATACCAGCAGCCTTGAGAGAAGTGCCCAGGCTCACAGTGAGCCTCTGATTAAACACCACAGTTCCAGAGCTGGAAGGAATTCTGAGATGTTATCCATCATCAGAGGAAAAAGGAACCACCAGCTCTTGACTGACTTAGGCCTTGTGTTGTCTTGGAGCTTGAGCCTGTTTTTCTGTGGGTTTTTCCCCCCTTTTCTTTTCAAACTCAGCAGTTCCTCTTGCCTTAGCAGGTTTCCCATGGCAATGCCTATTTGGGGGTGGGGTTGGGGGGTACCATGATTTCCCTTTTCCTCAGCACATTTATTTATACCTTAGTATGAATACAGTTCTTGGCTATGGGCATATTATCAGTGCCAATTCTAGTTCATCTCCTCAGTGTCAGATTGAAACCCCTAAAATGTGCTGCCAGTTGGTTCCTGATTGTTTTTCTGGAAGCTTTGCAGCTCTGAAAGCTTTTTACCTCAGGAACATGCCCCTCCATCCAAGAAACACACTACTGGAAAGAAAGGACAAAATAAATCAACAGAGTCAGCATGTCACTCAGTGGGCTGGCAAGTGGTGATCTGCTGAGGGACAACTGTGCCCAACCTTCTCAATGACTGTGGTCCCACTATGGCCCTGCCCCACTATCGATGCTACCATCACAATTTGATCGGGGCCACCTGAGAGCCTCACACAATTCACTGACGCCAGGATGGCGAAGGACACTGCACTGAGGGCTGACTGGAAAATGGGATGGGTGGCTGCCACAGGCCTTGATGAAGAACACTTACGGACATGCTCAAACCACCTCAGCAAAGTGAAGCAACACTGCCACATTCTAGTGTGGCAGGATGGCCCAGTGGGGAACCTCGAATGGCCTGAGCCCATTTTGAGTAATGCGCAAGGCAACCATGGGTAACAGATCACAAGCAGCAATGGGCCCTGAAAATAGCCATCTGTGGTTCCCAAACAATGGAGACATTTCATGACATACAAGATGGAAAGGAATGTAAAGAGCCAGCTCTGTCTTCCTGGCAGCAGTATTCACTATAGCAGCCCCACCGAATGAATGAACGGACATCTCCAGTCTACATCTGGTGAAAGCCAAACTGTGTTTATATTAATTACAATATGAATAGTGGGATAAGGGGAAAAAATACTTAAAAAGTGAACCAAAGGTCCACTAGTAATCCTTAGAGCCCCACGATTCATGGAAGAGGTAGCAGTTGAGAGGCAGATGCCCCTGTGATTTGGTTTTAATGTCAGGCTGGTACCCACCAGTCTCCGTGGTTGCCTTTTCAGTTCCTCTAAGTAGGAAAGAAAACCTAGAAGAATCACCTCACTTTGCTTACTGGATGTGAATGGAAGGTGGGGATGGGAGGGGAGGGCATAAACTTGCCCCAGAACAAAGCAAACAACCAGATTAAACAGAAGGGCTGTTAATAAAAGCAAAATAGAGACCGCGCGTGTCTTTTTTAATGACCAGGACTAGGGTGCCCTGTGCAAACATCAACAGCTCCCTGCCTGCCTGCGGAGGCCTAGAAAACCTCCAGTCATGGAGTTTGGGTTCCCTGCCACCCCTCCGAAGGGTGCCCGGTCCTGCCAAAAATCATTTACAAATAAAGAGTTCTCAGAAATGTGCCCTACCTTCGGCCAAAGAGGAGAACCTCTTTTCCAATAACTATTTGGCCCGGAATGGGGGAGGGGAGCCAAGAGTAACAAAGGGAGCCCGCGGCCTGGGTTTGTTTGGCTTGCCCGGCCGGCGCAGGGGCGGCCGGGCGCAGCTGACCACGGGTACAGCTAGGTTAATTTCCACATGGAGCTGCAGAAACCCTATCCGCGGGTTGCGAAGCGTGGGTCAGCCAAGGCATGTTAATCTGTTTAGCATGTGCGCCGCGCCGAGGAGCCAGACCACCAGGGCGCAGGAGGCGCGGCCGTAGCCGCGCTGCTCCGGGGAGTTAATAAAGAGCTGCAGGCAAGGAAGGGTAGCGAGATTGTGGCGGCTCGGAGCCAGCCGCGTCCGCGGGCCCCGGGGAGGGCGAGGCCGCCTGCTGCCAGCCGCTCGCGGCCCGCAGGCCCCCGGCTCCGCCCGCCCGGGAGGCTGAGCGAGCCCCGGGCCCGGCCGAGGCTGGGCGCGCAGAGGAGCGGGCAGAGCACGGGGACCCAACCCGCGGGGACCCGAGAAAGCCGCGCCGGCTCCCCGTCCCCGGGGGGCGGGGGGGGGGACTCTTCTCCGCCCTCGCGCCGGTGGGGAGCAGGGGAGCGAGGGGTTAGCCATTTAGAACATTTTTAACTAATCAAAATATTTGCTGATGAGTATTTATTTTTACAAGAACTCGGCTTGGCCGGAGACTTCCCGAGCAACAATATGGGCTGCCGTATTAGGTTTGTGACGCAGCCAAGTGCGGTTGGGCTTATTGAATTTGCGCGCCAAGAGATCACCCGCTCCAGAGATGTTTCTCTGTTCTGGGGAAGAACCTTTCCCAAGACCGTCTTTCTTTCTGCAGATGGCGTTTAGAACACAACCACATGTACCCCCCCCCCCCCCACCAACGGCACGGGAGGCTTCATATATTACGTTTGGGCTGAATGAGAAGAGGAACGCACGCCCTCCCCTAGTCAAGCAACAAAAGGGGAAATAGAGGGAAATGTCCCAATCTTGAGAAAGGAAAGCCAACGCTCAGAGGTTCCCGGGTAAACACAAACAAAACTGGATTAACACAACATCTACCTCAACGCGTCCATCTAACGGGCTCACAACCTCTCTTACCTCTTTTTTTCTTCCTCCAATACTCGAGCAAGACTCGCTTTTAACTTCACTAAAGTAAAGTTGTTGAGTCTAGTCAATATTGATTAAACCATCTACTTCATTCAAGTCATTGCAGAGCCACTGGGCACTATCTAGGAAAAGTCATGAAAGGTTAAGTCGAATCAAGTTTGAAAATAGACAAATGAGAGTTCATAGTAAACAACGCTGGACTATAAAGATAATTGCAAAAGTACCAGACCACAATTTTTAAAATGCTGTTGACTGAGAACTGGATTGAAATCTCCTAATTCATAGCAGTAATTAAGAAATTGGACTTAGGTAATTAAGAAAATGGGCTCTCTGGCATGAACTCCTAATGGTTAACCTGAACAATTTAACAATCCATTTGAGAGTGCTTCCTAGAAAAGACTCCTCAGCGCTTTCGGGGTGGGGGGGGGGTGTCCGGGCAAGGGGGGCGTGGCCTGTAGACCATCACCAGCAAGAAGTGCCTGCAGAAAGTGTAAGTGAGCAAATTTACATGAAGCTGTATCAGAGAAGCAGAAAGCAAATTTGCCCATCATGAAAAAGAAGACTTCCCAAGTGCAGGATGACACAGGACTGGGTGGAATGTGTATATAGAAGAAAAATACCTATAAAATTCTAGAAATCCTAAGCTAAGTATCACTTGACAAGGCAATCAGGTAGCTTTCAAAAGCAAACAGAATACTAGGGTAATGAAAGCTAAATAAACTGTTACGAACCATCAACCCACTTCACTCTTTATTCTCGATTAGGGCTTTTTGTCAGTTTGGGGAGCCACAAAATGTGGAGAATTACAACAGTCTCCCTTCTCTCCTGTACTTCACTTGCTTGGTTTGCACTGATCATTAAGTGTCCTGATCTTAATGACTTAATGACAGTTGCCACCCGTCATTAAGTCGGACCAAATACTCCCCAAATCAAAGTTAAATGATCTGTGTCTCCAAGAAGTGTGAGGGCTTGTGGCTTCTTTTAATCAAAGAAATCCATGGCCCTGAATTTTAAACAGAAAAGGAAAGACAGCAGCACTAATAAAAGTTGCCTGCACTCTGAATTATTTTGAAACTGGTTGGCAGAGATGAAGAGAATAAGGAAAATAAGTTTCAGAGAGCAAAAAAAAAAAATCATAGATGAGGAACTTAAATTCTTCAGAATCAAAGGCAAGAACGAGTTTCAATATTTCCAACTCAAATTTCCTTTATTCAGTGACTCCAGCCAAAAGGCGACACCTTGCTCCTGCCAGTCAAGAAAAAGACATCAATTCAGTGCCTGGATGTCCAGTAAACCAAGGAGACTGCCTATCTGGAAGGTGGCATGTTCCATGCCCAAGCTGAGGCTTCTGATGCCCCCCTCTCCTCCATGTGAGAGTGTCTTGGTCAGATCCGGCTGCTATAACAATATACCACAGACTGGGTAGCTTAAACCACAGACATTTATTTCCCACTGTTCTAGAGGCTTGTCCAAGAGCAAGGTGCCAGCAGATTCATTCCTTGGTGAGAGCCCCCTTCACAGCTTGCGGACTTCTCTGTGTCTTCACATGGACACGGAGAGTGAGTTCCAGTCTCTTCCTCTTCTTGTAAGGACACTGACCCATCATGGGGGAGCCCCCTCCTCATGACCTCATCTAAACCTAATTATCTCCCAAAGGCCCCACCTCTAAATACCATTAGGGGTTAGAGCTTGGACATATGAATTTGAGGGGATACAAACATTTCGTGCACAACAGGGAGGCACTACCATGTTCGTGCCACGCAGCCACAGAACCGATGGGACACTGGGTGGCAAAGGCCACCCTCCCTTCAAGGCACAGACCAAGCCCTAGAAAGGACCCACCTCCCTCTTTGAAGCTTTCTCTGTTTCCTTTTTTTAAACCCTGTCATTCCTCTATTAAAATTCGTACAGCACTTACTTTTGCCATCCTTGTTTATTTCCTAGCATAAGCTACTTTGGATTAGTTTGTTTTGGGGGGTTTGGGTTTTTGTTTTTTTTTTCTTGGATTAGTTATTTTATGTGTGCCTACCTGCCATGTCATAGCAATAACATCAGTGATATGATGATGACAGCAGTTACCATTGGATTTGGCCTGTCGCTTGTGCCAGTGCTTTGCATGCATCGTATCATTTAATTTTCATAGTAAATCTATGCGGTAGGTATTATGAGTGCCCTTTTACAAATGAGAAAACTGAGGCTCAGAGAGGTTTGTAGCTTACTCACCAGGTTAGAAAGTGGCAGAGCTGGGTCTCAAGCCATTGGCCTCCTGAGCCTGAGCTCCTCACCAGTACTCGGTCATATAAGCCCCTTCTTAAGCACACAGTGCCCCCCCCCACAATGTTTGTGGAGGATGACAATGTAATATTTCATTTCAACTCCCTGCAATCAAAAAGAGCCTAAAATTTGGAAGTATGAACATTTCCTTACTGGGTAAAAAACACAAAACTGTATTCCAGTCTCTACGACATATTAATTCTTGTTAAAACTAGGGTATTTTCCATCACATATGATTCTGTTGTGCACCTTCCCTGAGCCTGCGTCATTCTGTTTGCTGCAATGATGACTGATAGCTTTAATTTTTAAATGTATTAAACACCACACTGGTGGGAAAATTTACTTACACCATTTGTCATTCTAAAAAATTTAAGGCTGATGAAATACAGAAAAAAGAATTAGGCTTACATGGAACTGAGTTTCCCAAGGCCTCCAGTAGGTAGGTGGAATGGGGCAGGAAATGAACCCAAGACTTCCTGAAGAGCTCCAAGGGAGGAGAGTGCAGAAACCCAGTTAAAATGCCCAGCGGGTCTGGGAATGACCTCTTCCTATATCAATCCTTGGAGTAAGGGTTGGATATCCATCAATCAGAGAAGAAAGAACAGGGCCAAGGTCTTGATTAGCTCATGGGTCTCACATCTATAAAATGAAACTGGTAATACCGGTGCTTCCCTTCTAAGCAAGTATGCTGTCACATTAAGGGGCAAATCTGGTCAAGTACCCTGGGTGCCTCCAAGGAAAGCACCGTGGAAAAATTCTTTTCTAAAATGAGGTTTCTCACTCTACCACCGGAAAGTATTTTTTCCCAAATAGTATGATTGGTGAACTGAAGAGCTTTCATGTCATTTAATAAGCCACTTGTCTGGGGTTCCAAATGGAAAAGGGGATCAATCCCCCAGAATTCCTCAAACACCAGGTGCCCTTCCTCGGGCCAAACTTGCCTGGAAAGGAGAACCAGAATGACGTTGCCCAGTGAATTCCCCCAGGCTTCACATTCCAAAAGCGTCCCTTAAATGAGTCCAAGCAGTTGCTTCTGAAATCATAAATTCCAAAAGACAATGAAAGTTGCAATCACAAGGGGGAACAGAAGCCAAACACATTAGGAACATGTTCCTTGAGCAAATAGCATAATTCCGGACACGCGGGGACACATGGTTTGCCTCAAACATGTTTCATTTTGTCATCGCACTGAGTGCACAGTATTTCTCTTTGGGTGCAAGAGTGATTGATTTCGTTGGGAGAATTGTTTGTAAGAACATGAAAGTTGCCAAAGCAAACACGTTGGAGGGAAGTGTGGAGAAGGGGAGTAAGAGTATTTGGAGTAGATCTGGGTTTGGGAAGTTCATGCAGAGGTGAGACACTGAGATGTAGAACAAATAAAAACATTCTGCACACTTCATCTACATAAATTATGTTCAGAAATTCACTGTGTGTAGACATTAGCTGTGCAGCTACGACGCTCCGTAGGGTGCCTGCAGAATGTGGGCACAAAGCCAATTTTTAAGTGAATGATTTGTAACTTTTCCTCCACATAAATTAATCTATTAATATTTAAATCATCCTGATTTTAATCCACAAAAGTCATGTAGTCATTGTTAAAAAAAAAAAACACACATCCTATAATCTATTTGTCTTTTATGATAGAATTCTATTACTGACTTGCATTAATAGATTGTCTCCAGATATGTTGACAAAATGGGCAACATTAAGAATATTTCCTTTGATCTGTTTTTCTCCCATGGGAAAAAATAAATAAAAAATACAAATCTACCTAAATAATACACAGCAGCATTTACAGCCATATGATTTTGAAATGTTCCTTTTGGTCACTTACTTTACATGTAAGTGTTATGTTAGACATGAGATTTTTTTTAGCTCTTCTCTGCCTCTAGGTATTAGCTTCAAAGAGGCGTCAATGTGTAAGATTCGTGATCCTTTGACACAAAATTACAAACTAGCAGACGGGATTTTTTGTTTACTCCATTAGCATTTCCTTTTTCATACAGCTATTCTTAGAGTGCAAAAAGAGACCTTCTGAGAATTAGCAATACACTATCTGAATAAACATTCTCATTTAAAGATGATACTCTAAGTACAAAATGAATAATTTAAAAAATGGGAATAGAGACTTTTGAAGTGATCTTGTGCAGAGCCAGCCTAGCTCTGCACACAGGAAGGTTCTCATCACTCATGCTAAGGCACAGGCTCTCTCCCACCTCTTGTCCTTCTGCCCAGCTAGGACCTCATGGAAGGGCAACAGGTCACTTGTATTAGTTATCTATTCCTGTATAACAGATTACCTCCAAACTCAGCAGTTTGAAACCATAGCATCTATTATCTTCCAGTTTCTACGGGTTAGGACTCCAAGCACAGCTTAAGTGGATCCTCTAGCTCTGGTTCTGTCATGTGGCTACCATCAGCTCAAGGCTTGACTGGGGAGGATCCAATCCCTAGCTCATTCACATGGTTGTCGGCAGGATTCAGTTCCTTGCTGACTGGTGGGCTGATGCCTCAGTTCCTCCAGGGATGATGGCTGGAGGCTGCCCTCGGTTCCTTCCCATGTGGGCCTCTCTGCAGAGCGTCTCACAACATGTCAGCTGGCTGCATCAGAATGAGCAAGCAAGGGGAAAAGAGAGAAAACCAGCAAGAGAGAGAAAGTGCCAGCAAGATGGAAGACACAGTCTCTCACACCTTGAGCATGGAAGTGACATCCCATCACTTTTGCTGCACTTTCTTTGATGGAAGCAAATCACTTGGGGGATTACATCATTGGGAGCCGTGTCAGAAGCTGCCTACATATTCCTGATGACTATTAGGGGTATACTTTGCTTGTATCCTCAGCCCCACTTCATACTCCTGAATAGTGGTTCTCTCAGTGTGATTCCTGAACTAGCAGCATCACTTGGGAATCTGTTATAATTACAAATGCTTAGGCCTGATTCAGACCTACTGAATCAAAAACTCTAGCTGATCCTAGGTGATTCTGAGCATGCTAAAGTTTGAGAAGCACTGCCTTTAAAATGAAGGAAGCAGAGCTGATTCGGATCTCCCAATTTCTCTCTTACAAGAGCTAGATTTCAATGATGCAAAGGTCTGCCCACATTGTCAGCATACTCATAGCTACTGATGGTTTTGTAATCATGGTGATTTGCAACATAAACCAGGAGCATGTTACAATGTACCTAATATGGCATATCCAGAAGAGGTTTATTTTTATTTTTCTGTGTCGTGGGCTTAAATTTTTCAATGTAGTGGACCTCATGCTCCTAACTCCACAGACCAGTACTTTGTAGGTTTGGGAACCAAAGGGAACTAGTTTACTTGAACAAAGTTTCAAAACAGCTAATCCACAATTTAAAAAATTCATTTAGTTGTTTAAATGCCAGATTGTTCAAATACCTTGATTCTCTAAGGGGGTTCTTCTTAAACTCTGTACATGCTCTCAAAGGCAAAAAAATTTTAATGGCCACAGGCGTACTCCTAAAGTGTGAGGAGGCTAATAAGGCTAATTTTATATTCTAGGTCCTTCTAGTATGAATGAAAACTCTGAAGTGAGTTGGCATCATAGCCATGGAATGCTGTGGCAAAATCTCCACTCTTTCACAGTTGTGACCCTTTGGTTTCTTTAACATTCTCTCAAACTCATCATCTTTGGGAGGCCTCCACAGATTACAGAAAGAATATAGACTCTGGGGTTGGAAGATCTGGATTCAAACCTAAGCTCGGCTACTTAGTACTTGTGGGCCTCAAGTAAGTTACTTAACCTCTCTGAGCCTTTATTTCCTAATGTAAGGGGCCAAACACCTATCTCATTGGTTTAATGTGTAAATTAGAAGTGGTTTAATGCAAAAAGTTCCCAGGACAGAGCAGGTGTATAATAAATGTTATTCTACCCTCACTTCCCTTTGCATTCCCCTTAGTGCTTAGCATAACATCTTGTACATCTTAGGTTTTCCATAAATGTTAAAGAATCCTGGGGTGCCTGGGTGGCTCAGTTGGTTAAGCGCCTGACTCTTGGTTTCAGCTCAGGTCATGATTTCATGGGTCATGAGCTCGAGGCACCCCCCACCTCCATCGGGCTCCGCACTCAGCGGGGGAGCCTGCTTGAAGATTCTCTCCCTCTACTCCTCCCCCAACTCTCTCTCTCTCAAATAAATAAATAAATCTTAAAAAAAGTGTTAGAGAATCCAGAGCTATGCCCTCAGACAGGCTGGGCATTTTCAGGAAGTAGACAGAAGAGCATACAATATAGCCAACAAATGTACTAGTCAACTATTAATGCACAGAATGAGTAGATTCTTAATATCGTAGTAGGGTGATTCTCCCAAAGAATCATTCTGATTATTTACATGATGTATTAAATTTATTAATGTGAATAGTTAATTCAACAACCCCATGTAATTGTATTGGTGATACTGTCCTGTTCCCTATAACACAATAATAATGTATCTAATGATACCTCCAGGTAGTAATGCCTAAGACCTCAACTGCCCCCTTGGTGTATGGATGGTGAATATGGGAAAGAACTCCACTGTTGTAACTTGACACCTCTTTCCCAGATTTCTATGGATATAACAGAGTTTACCCACACTATATATACTTTAATTTTGAAGAGTATGGCCCTCCTTTGGCAACTCTGTGGCTACATGCTGAGGAAAAGGCCAAAATGGTAGGTATTTCAATCCTCCTATTGATTTACTGTAAGTTAGCTGTATCAGTAAAAAACACATGCGAAAGTGACCAATACAAAAGAAAATACAGTATGGCAAATCTTCTAGTCCAGTTTTATAATATTCTTTTATTTAAAAAAAGATCTTGTAGTAGCAATTCCCTGCCTTATAGGTTAGAGAACTTTAAAGTATTATAATGCCCAAAATACATATGTTGAATAGTTTTCAATTATTAATTTGTAAATGTACGGGTATAACTTCTGCTTGCTTAATAAAAAACCAACTTGGGGTGCCTGGGTGGCTCGGTTGGTTGGGCGACTGCCTTCGGCTCAGGTCATGATCCTGGAGTCCCGGGATCGAGTCCCGCATCAGGCTCCCTGCTCAGCGGGGAGTCTGCTTCTCTCTGACCCTCCTCCCTCTCATGCTCTCTGTCTCTCATTCTCTCTTGCAAATAAATAAAATCTTAAAAAAAATAAAATAAAATAATAAATAAATAAATAAAATAAAAATAAAAAACCAACTTGGGGCACCTGAGTGGCTCAGTCGGTTAAAGGTCTGCCTTCAGCTCAGGTCATTATCCCAGGGTCCTGGGATCAAGGCCCACGTTGGGCTTCCTGCTCAGCAGGGAGTCTGCTTCTCCCTCTCCCTCTGTGATCTCTCTCACTCTTGCTCTCTCTCAAATAAATAAATAAAAGTAAAAAATCAACTTTTGGCAAGCAAATAAAAGTGTGAAGAAAAGTATACTCAATTCAAATGGAAAGACCTTTCAAAAGTCATGTACCAGAAATTAAAATAAGAGGTCTTCCCTCACATCAGATAAATGGAGATTATAGATACATCTACACTTGTCTATGACCAAAAGTCATAGTCACCCAGCATAGCAGTCAGATATCCAGGGGAATGGGTTACTATAACTCTACCACTCTAGTTGAACAGTGTAGATCCAGTAGGCTAAATTTTATGGCAGTTTCTTACCTTTACTGTTTTGCCTCATAGACAAAGCCAATCAACTCCAAATTATTTTACCCAGATTATTCACCTAGTAGATTGGTCAACTTATTCATTAGTCAAAAAATACTTATTGAATGATAATTATGTACAAGGCATTATGGGAAACAAAGAATTACGAGGAATGGCCATACTTTTAAGCAACGTAAAACATAGCGGACACTTAATAGTGGACACTTCACAAAAGCTTCTATAGAATTAATGCCAATTAAGTAGTACTAAAAATAAATTCTTCAGGCTTAGAGAGACAAGTCCCTCACTGGGGACAAGGAAGAGTAATGGAGCCCAGGTTCTGGGATCAGAACATATCCTAGCTCATCTACTTACAGATATATGACAGTGACAAATTGCTTAACCTTTCATGCGTTAGTTTTCCTCTGTGAAAAACAGGGATGTCCCCTTGTAGGACGTTTGTGAGAATTAAATGAGATAAGTCACATAACATATTTAGTAAAGCACTTAGCACAAAGTGCACCATACGTATTAACTACGTAGTAATAGTATTCACGTTGTATTAGTATTCAAGGAGAGGGGAAACATCTCAGCTGGGTCATGTGATGGAGACTACAAAGAGAAGAAGAAAAGATATTACAGGTATGGAGAATAATATTATCAATAGTGCAAAAGCAGGACAATTACAGGGTCCACTGGGACAGTTAGTTTGGCCCAGGTGTGAAAGGTCTTGAACACAGGGTAAACTTACTACTTCATCACGTAACCAATAAAGAACCACTTCTTGAGCAGCAGGGTGACATGATTAAGAGGTTTTGGGGGAAGTTCATCTGCAGTATATATTGCACCAAGGGGATACTGGCAACAAGGAAACCAGAGAGGGAAAAATATTTCAGTGGCACAAACACAGGGCAATAGGGACCTGCTCTCTGATTATAACAGTGGAGTGGAGAAGGGAGAAAAGACAAGTCTTAGCAAAGGAAGGACTGACCAAATGTGGCGAATGACTGGATGGGAGAATTAAGGTGATGAAGGAATAAAAGATGATTCTGAAAACATTAAGCCTGGATTTATAGGAAAATGGAATACTATGGATAAAAGTAAAGCAGTCAAGAAGGGAAGCCAATTATAGAAGGATACTGATCTTAGAAATGTCAAGGTTGAGGGGCACCTGAGTGGCTCAGATGGTTAAGCATCTGCCTTCGGCTCAGGTCATGATCTCAGGGTCCTGGGATCGAGTCCCGCATCGGGATCCCTGCTCCTTGGGAGCCTGCTTCTCCCTCTGCCTCTCTCTCTCTCTCTGTCTGTCTCTCATGAATAAATAAATAAAATCTTTAAAAAAAAAAAAAAAAGAAATGTCAAGGTTGAGGCTTTTAAGTGGATTTGTCTAGCAGGAGTTGAAAATTTGGTACTACAGCATGGAGAAGGTGGTTATCATTTGAGTAAGGGAAGGGCCTGATGAACTGCTGTAAAGGGGCACCACCGTGAATCATCACAATTAGTTCTCCCTATGCCTCCTTCACTGTCTTTTTCACTTTTCCCAGCTGGCCCAGCTGGTAGCCTCACCTTCTACCTCTTTATCCCCGTCCACCTTTATCAGGATGGAAATTAAAAACAGACTATAGATGTCTGAAACCCGTCTCTAAAATCACTGTTCTTCTTCTCCTTTTGCCATTCAGAAAGTTACATAATCCATAGAGTTTTTCCATGTTGGAGTCAAAATAATAGAAATACGCTGGAAGGGTTAAACATATTTCAACAGTTAACCACATAACTCAACTGAAAGGACCCCTAGTCCACCTTTTCCTTCGCTTTACATCCAAAATAACTATTTTGGCACAGCCAGAGAAACCTCAGACATGGTGATCAGACTAGGAGTGTCTGTTGAGTACTTTATATGCATTTGTATATACTGGGCACTCGGTATGATGAGGCTCCAGTATTCATTTACCTGCTCACTGAAAACATTCTGTTCTTTCATGCTGCTGTTTTTTAATACATTCTATTCCCATGTATAATTTTTCTTCCTTCTTTAAGACTCATGTCAAGCATTACCTCTTCTGCAGAGGCTTCCCTGACCCTTCCAGACACAGTTATTTCTTTCTCTGTGATCTTCAACTAATCAGTTCACACTTTTTTTAAATCACATCATATAATATTTTAATTAGTATACATATCTTTCTCCAACCACCCCCAACTTGATAACTTATTTTTCCTTGTATCCATAACCCATTACACCATGCCTCAGCACAATAGGTGCCCACCAAATGCCAGATGAATAAATGGGAATGAATGATCAAGTATAGGTCTTTGGTTTCCCTTGGTCATTTGTTTTAGTTACAATATTATATTTTAATGTGATCTTTATTCGCATTTTCTTCAACCCTTATGCTATTTTATGCCTATAATGCTATATAGACCCAAGAATCTGGTAACAAATTCCTAAGTTTTGACATTATATAGGCATTTCATAGGAAGTGATTTTAGTTTGTGACTAATTTTTTGTGTATTTCATTGAATTTTTAAATGAAAATGTTTATAATTTTTTCAAGAATTTCTGTTCAAATTGAGAAAAGTAACATGTCTTAAGTTACTTTATTTTTAAGATAATGAACTATTTTCAGGCAAATCAAAAAGTGAACAAAAATTTAATATTCATTACTTGAGATTTTTCTATCATAAACCCACATTTTTGTCAGATACCCATGTTCTGGTCCTTCTGCTCAAGTGTCTTAGATTCTGTGTGGTCCCTTCTGGCTTATTTAAAAAGAGGGGGGCCCATCTATGTAAGCAGGTACATGAATGGGTGAATAAAAGAAGCCAGTCTCTCTCTCCATATACAGATCTCCAAAAATAATAGGATACATGTGTGTAAAAGTGGTAAACCACTAATAATATTTAGAACTCCACAATTCCTAGTGGAAATAAAATAATAAAGCAGTAAAGCATTCAAGAAAAAGAACAAGCACCATGGTTAAAACATTGGCATCAGAACTCAAAGTCCGTCTGAAATCCAATCATTCATGATTTGGCCTGCTTACACTAGGAATTTAGATTCCTTTTATGTTATGGTCCACTTAGAGATAGGCAGGCCAGACCTCCTGACCAGGTCTGCCTTAAGACTGTGCTGTAATCGGGCACCTGGGTGGCTCAGCAGGTTAAGCATCTGCCTTTGGCTCAGGTCATGATCCCAGGACCCTGGTATCGAGTCCCACATCCTGCTCTCTGGTCCGTGGGGAATCCCTGTCAGTGGGGAGTCTGCTTCTTCCTCTACCCCTCCCGTCTGCTCACGATCTTGCTCTCTAATGAATTTTAAAAATCCTTTTTTAAAAAAAAGACTGTGCTGTAATTATGCAACTGCTGAACACACTCATTATCAATGGAGATTTTTAACAATTGAACTACCAGTAGTATTGGTTGAGTCACCCTTAAGCTTTGGTAGAGGGAGTAAAAGAGCTAAACCATGTCTAAAGTTAGTAAATATTTCACTTGCAATAGTTCAAAATTACAAAACAGGTAAGGTAAGGTGTACTGCTTTGCTTAGAAAGAGATTAATAAGTGCTACTCTTTAAACACTCAATACCTTGTTTAACATACTATTTCCAAAATAAGGCACACATTTCCAAGAACCATCCTTAAAGACTGACCCTAGAAAAGAGGCAAAATTTCTAAACCTTCACAGGAACTTCTGTATGCAAATGAGTGTTTCCTTCTAAGCAATCACTCTGGGAGGCCATACCAATACTAATGATGTTATCATTCCCAAGAACATTTTGAGAATTCTCCTTTTGTAACTACTTTATACAAGATGATAAATCATCAAGGACATTTTTGGTTTTGCCAAAAAAAACTATTTGACCCAACTTGGTCATCTGTTTTATTCACCATATTTGACTCTCACTGACATTTGGCTATTTGTAAAAAATCAAATCCACCTTCAACGAATGAAGTTTGTTTAACAAATGGGCAAAAATGCTTATGTTCCAAAAAGTATTCAGCATTGGGCCTATCAATAGAAAATACAATTTAAAATGATCAGTCTTTTAAACATCACTTATAAAATACCTGTTGGAAAGACAGGGCCAAATTCATTGCCATAATTAATTGTGAGCAATCAACCAATGAAAGCTCTTGTCACATCAGAGAGATATATCAATGAAATATTGACTGGTTACTTATTTTTTAAAACTTTTTATTTAGACAAAATTATAGATTCACAAGAAGTTGCAAAAATAGCACATGGAGTTCTATATTCCCTTCACTCAGCTTCCTCCAGAGGTGATATTTTATGTAACTGCAGTACAGTATCAAAACCAGGAAATTGACATTATCTAACACTGTTAAGTAGGTTATACATTATAAGAAGATTTATTCAGTCTTCATCATTTTTTACATGCATTCATTTGTGTGCATGTGTGTAGTTCTCTGCAATTTTATCCCACGTAGAGATTCACGTAACCTACCACAACAACCAGGACACAGAACTCTTCCATCACTACAAAAGAACCCCCCCACCTTGCTACCCTTTTATATATGGACGCTTCCCTAATTTCCCTGTCCCTGGTAACCACCAATCTGTTTCCATCTCTACGGTTTTGTCATTTCAATAATGTTATGCAAATATCATACAGTACGTAACTTTTTGAGGTTGACTTTTTTCACTAAGCATAATGCCTTTAAAATCCAGTTTGTTGCATGCATCAGTAGTTTATTCGTTTTTGTTGCTGAGTGTTCTTCTGTTGGGTGAACATCCCAGAGTTTCACCTATTGAAGGAAGTATAGATTGTCTCCTTTTTTTTTGTATAACAAATAAAGCTGCTATGGACATTTATGTACAGATTTTTCTGTGAACATAAATTTTCATTTCTGTGGGATGATGCTCTAGAGTATGGTTGCTGGGCTGTATAGTAAGTACATATTACGTTTTGTAAGTAACTGACAAACTATCTTCCAGAGTAACTGTACCATTTTACATTCATACCAGTAATCTATGAGAGATACAGTTTCTCTGCATCCTCACCAGCAATTGATAATATTGCTATTTTTTAAGTGTGCAGTTCTCCTTCTTATTTTCAGAAATCAGTGATTCAGTTTATATGACTGGTACTATGATAATTCAGTAGGGATGACTTTTGTCTTCAAACTACCTTCCTGAGCATGAACTTCTAGATTTATTTTATACTTATATTCATTTTTAGATTTAAGATTACAAAAATATGTTTTCTCTACTTCAAATTTACCAAGATCCAGTAATAAGCAATCAAAACCCACTTCAGTCTCTTCCACTTGGTAGAGACTGAAGTAATTTCTCCCACGGCACAAACATGCCCACAGCTTCCTGCCCTTCCTGGGTAAGTGCTCTCCTTCCTGGGGAAAAAAAGTCCTACTAGCTGCATTGTCTTGTTTTTACTGGAGGAGGGGAGCACTGGTTGTCTCTGGTTGAATTCATGAGAGAGCTAGCTTTGTGGCTGCGTTGCTGGGGATGCTGGGAGAGAGCAAGACAACCATAATCCTGCAGGTTTGCTGTGCTTCTTTTATTTCTAGAGAACAGCTTTTCTATGGTCAACATTAACTGGCCTGTATAATGATCCATAGAAACAGTACAGACACTAGGTTAGTTACAAAATGAACACTTTACTTCAAACAGATTTCAAAGCACACTTGACAGGCTGTTACATTAAGTACTTGCGTGTCTGAGGTAGAACAAACTAGATGTAATTCACTTTTCCCCTCAAGTTCATGCCATTCTTTGTGAAGAGGCCCAAAGTACTTACTACTAGCATTAGGGGCTAAAATGGCAAGTAGGAAATAGAATCCAATTACCAAAGCAGCTTATGGCTTCTGCTCTCCTTACATGTACCTACAACTGCACATTGAAAATGATGTGCCTAATAGTTACTCCGCCTAAAACACTTCATCGTATTTACTTACTTACTTCTAATCATAACATTACCTCTGCTGGTTGATAATGATGTGTTTTGGTGGGGGTTGGAGTTTGGGGGGAGAAAGAGTGTTTGTTTTTAATTTCATTTTGTTTGTCTTTAATTTCAGAGTAAGGTAAGACTTTCCAGTGTCTGCCTCCTCTTCTTGACCTATATAAAATGACTTACCATTTATATTGTCTTATAAATAAAAGTTGAACAGATGAATCTCAAAAACATACTGATCAGTAAAAGAAGACAAACAAAAGACTGCATGTGCACTGTATGATTTCATTGATATGAAGTTCAAAAACATTTAAAATTAATCTATGGTGACAGAAATGAGAATAGTGGTTGGGGGTAGGGTAGTATTGATTGGAAACAAGCATGGAGGAGTTTTCTAGGATGGCAAAAGTGTTCCATAATTTGATCTTGTGTGTGCACACACACACAAAATTCACCAAGTGGAATGCTTAGGAGTTGAATACTTTACTGTGTTATTCTTTAAATAAAATTTTAATTAGCAACGGAAATGAAAAAAAATAAGAGGTTTGATGATAAAATCACAGACAGAATAGATTTTGGTTTTTCACTTCAAAGGTTCCAAGAATTTTTAAATTTTGCAAATTATAATTTTCAATGCAAGTGAACCACTTTTCTCATCTCTTATTCTTCTCTGTCCCTCCCAGCTTCTTAACTAATGAGATTTATGTTGCAAAGTCATGCATATTGTAACTGTTAAATTAAAATATAGTGAGGCAGGCTGTGGAAGCAATAAAACTCTATTAAGATTCACTTAGGCTTTTAAAAATTCCACAATTCCTTTCACTCACATGACATCTTTCATTCCTTTTTTTGAAGTTTGGATCCAAGGAATTTTGCATGCTGTGGATTGGCATTTAGTTAATACCATCTTTAGCTGAGGTTCCATTTTCTAAATTAACAAGATCAAGAACAGTGACCTGATGATATTTTTTTTGTACATTTGGCTCTTTTCCAAAAAGGAGGATTAGAGAAAAAGAAAGAAAGAGAAAGAAGGAAAGAAAGAAAGGAAGGAAGGAAGAAAGAAAGAGGGAGGAAGGGAAAGAGGAAATCTAACCCTCTTGGTCACCTTCATTCTAGGGTAAAATGTGTCTCAAATTTTTGTTAAAGCATCACATTTTTTTTTTACCCTCTCATCAACAAAATGAACAAACAACCTCACACACATACATATAATCTGCATTTGCACTATATCTTCTATTTCTCATTTCTATCTCTTGTATCCCTGATCTCTTGTGTTTTGGGTCATTCCTAACCAATCCATGAAAAAAATTTAAAAAATCTCCATATAAACCATGGGGATAGAATCAACAGCTTGCTTAAGGAATTGAACCAAGTCAGGTTTAACTTCTTAAAGCGTATTTGGGAATGGGCTAAGAGGGAAAAAAGAAGGCTGAAAAGTATGGTAAGAATCTGTCTAGGCACATGTAGATGCTCAATATATATTTCTTTTTAAAAAGACTGGTGACAGAAAGTACAAATTATGCAAGTGAAGAACTCCTACAGCAAAATGTGCAACCAAGATAATGGATCGGGGGGCATGCTGAGACTCCCATTCCCAGATGCTCGTCTTGGAAATACCATGTTTAAAAATAGGGTGGGGAGAGGTAAGACCAAGCTATTCACAGACAGTGTGAGAAATAAGGAGGAAGACAGATGGAGAGAAAAACATGGAGCCTACCGAAAGCAAAGGGGTGCTTTCCAAGCTGGGAAGAGGGAACTAGGAGCCTCTTTCCACTTGGCTGCCCCCAACCTCGCTGCTGTGCTGCGCATTCTAACGCAGTGGGCTGAGCCTTCAGCCTGGGACGCGGGCGAACCGACTAGGGCCGGCTGGGAAAGCAGGGCCGGGCAACAGGTGGGGAGGTGGTGGACTTTTGTCTCCGGCAAGGAAATGGGCTGCGCTGAAAGGGCGGAGAGCAGTGGCGCACAGGGCTTGAGTCCGCGGGGTCCCCGGCGTTCTCGCCACCACCCCGGGCTTCTCTAATTAGAGAAGGGATGCAGGGTGGCATTAGTTCCCAAACGTTTTAATCGAGCCTCTTTTCAACGGCCAGGGATAAATGTAGCCACTGTTACTCTGTGCTGAATGGGTCGCAAAGGCTCCCGCTCGGCCCCCAGCGTGGCCATTCAGGGCTCTTTTCACAACCTCTAAGCGTTTCAGTCCCTGGGCCTAGCGACACTTCAGAGCGCTCCTAATTAGTCTAATTAGAAAGGTGGATTGATAAATGGGAGGAAGACAGAGTTGGGTTAGGAAGATGCTCAGTGCTGCCAATCTCGGCTGGGTTGCCACTTACTCTCTCCGGAAAGAAAAGGGCGCAAAAAAGGAGGTTGGAGCCGGAGCCCGCCCGCCCGTGCGGAGGCTCGGCTCTAGCCGCATCCGCGGGCCGGGGGGTCACAGACCCCGCGCTTCCCCCCACCCCACACACACAGCCGGAGCCCGGCAGCGGGCACCACGGCTTCTCTTGCGAGCGCCTTCGCGCCGCGCCCTCCTAGCTTTCGCCGCGCGAGACCGGGAGGAAGGGCTGCGGACGAGCAGCGCACGGCCTCGCGTCCCAGGCCGGCGCCTCTCCGCCCCGCCGGGCCCCGCAGCCACCCTTTCGTCGCCGGGAAAATCGCGCGGAGGCGCGGCCTGCGCAGCGCAGTGGCGGGGCCCGAGACGCTAGCGCCCTAAAGCTCCGCGCGGGGCCTCCGCGTCCGGCCGCGCCACGTGGCCGCTCCCGCGCCCTCCCGCCACCGGCCTTGCGTGTTGTCTGAGAAACGCCTCATCCCAATGAAGCCGAAACCCCAAGAAGGAAATAACTTTCCCCTGCGCGCGGCTGCGGGGTGGTGTGCGTGCGAGGTTTCCGGACGGTTCTCCGCGAGCAGGCCCCTCACCCGCGCCGCCGCCCCTCAGGATCCCGGGCGCGCTCCGCGGCCGCGCGCGCCAGGGTGTCAGGCGCGGGCCGCCTCCGGCCCCGCGCATTCCTGCGCTCGCGCGGACCGCGGGAGGCCGAGAAGGGAGCAGTGCGGGTGGCTTCAAG
>NC_138375.1:91625586-91673360 GCF_054177405.1 Leptonychotes weddellii | reverse complement strand
GGGGAGCGCTGTCACCCAGGGCCCGCGCGCAGAGCACAGAGGCCGTCTGCTCGGGGAAGGCAGGCCTCTCTTGGTTTTTGTCTGGGGCTTTGAGGGCGGCGGGGTGGGGGGGGTTGGGGAGAGGCTAGGGAGGAAGAAGAAAAATTCCCTCCCTTCTCGTCCTCTCGCGTTCAGCATCGCATCCCAATGGACAGAGGGCCCCAGAACTGTTAGACGGTGAAGGTTTGGCGAGGGCGCGCTGCCTCGCCGACTCCGGCTACGTCCGGGTGCCTGAGCTGTGGCCGTCCGCGGGCCTGGCCGTGGCGCATCGGTCGCGCGGCCCTCCACGATCAATGGGTCCCCGCGCCCCCTCCCAGACACGGCGCCGAGAGACAAACCACGGGCTCCGGCTTCATTTCAGGGACTGACGTTGGGAAAACACTGCCGCGCCCCTGGCCGAAGGAGGTAACAAACCAAGTAGAAAGAGCGATCAAAAATTAATTCGGTGCACTGCTCGGGAGCAAAAGCCTGTCAAAACCGTATCGAGACGTTGGCACAAGCAGCAAACGGATTCACAGACAAAGGAAAACAATACAAGTCTCGTTAGATCATTTTTCTGGACATTGTTTAAGGTCTGAAAGGGACCAAATCGTTGCAAAATGTTGCCAGTAAAAATTATCCTATGTGGAATGCAACTAATCCTTTTACGTTCCTGTCAACTGTTTCCACAAAAGGAATCCGATTTTTCAAATTAAAGATCCAAAAGTCTTAGGGGAGAGATTTATTACATGCCAGAGCTTTAGTTACAGAATAGAGTTACAATAACAACTCGCACCCACCAACTCCCTAAAATGAAGGATCCCTTCCCAGATAATTCTAAAGAAGTGTGGGGGATGGTTTGCTGGAGCCCTGCTATGTAGTGGGGGAGGGGAGGGCGAGCGAGGGAAAGAGAAGAAAGGCAAAGAAATACTAAATTTCTTACACAGGAAAACAGAACACAGAGTGCCTCAGCATTTTATTTTTATCCTCTGTACCCCTAGTTACTTTTGAAGAAAACAAGACCGAAACTTGGTGACTTGCCCTCACAGTTCCTTGGTGATGACAACTTAAAGGTGAGGTTAGTGCTTGACCTGAACACGGGGGAAAAAATCTTGGTGCCTAGGCACCCCCAGTGGTCCAGGACCTGGACTCTCTGAGTTTGCATACTGATGTGTCTACAATTTCTGCAAGTGGAAAAATATTTATTTTAAGGTTTATAAAAGAATACAAGAAAAATAGACTGTGCTTTATTTTTTAAATTTTCTTTGATTTGTAATAAAATATTTAAGCATGAGGGGGGCAGTATCCTAGGGTTTTTCACTGTGCCTCTATTTAACTCTTCACAAACCCATGTGAACATAAACTCATTCCATGTAGGTCATAGTCTCAGTTCACAGTAGTATGAGCATTTCCTGATGTGCTCTTCCTCCCTCTCAGGTCTTCACAGAGAAGAAGCAGTGGCTAGGGATACCACTAATAGGTGATCTATTAGTAAAAAGCCTTAAAAACTTGGAAGGAAACTCAAATTTATAGTTTTCTGCACGGAAGAGTTTGGCACTGAGTTATCTCCGAACCACATAGATGCTTAGGTGTTTTAGGCGTTTTGTGAGTAAACTGCCAAACTAGAAAGATATTGTCAAGAACCAGACAACTTCTGTTTTGTTTACAGACTATCAAGATTTTTTTTAAAAAAAGTTCTGTTTAAAAAGAAAAAAAAAAACTGAAAAAAAAAATCTTCCTACTCTTCCCTCCACCCCCACTGTTTTCCTGCTGCAGTGGCTTTTTCTCCTGTTGCTCCCTGAGTGTATGCTTATGTTACTAGAGGCAAATTGGTGGCAGGGATTCTTTCACTTGTTTCCTATATTTAAAGTAGGAAGAAAGGGATTTGCAATGTAGCAGGTGCTCAATAAATACTGCAGACTAATCCCACTTTTCAAAGCTTAGAGGTTAAAGAGATGATCGGTAGATAAGTAACTAGAGCAAGAGACTAGAAGAGTGGATCTAAAACACTGTTGGTTTGTTTATTTTAGAAGGGAGGAGAAAGTTAGCTGTCCAAATACACAACCAGCTGAAGTAGGAGAAAACACAATGCCATCTCTTCTCATTATCTCTAGGAAGGGTTAAGTAATGATTTATTTCATACATAGAGTGGGAATTTTGAAGAAAGGTGAGTTTTTACATATAGCCAAAGACTTCCTTAACTAATGTATCCTCCAAAGTTTAGAAGTTTTACTTTTTATTTCCTGGAAGAAAAAGGATGTGAGAAAGAAGTCACAAAGGAATCATCATTCTATACATTTGTACAGGTTTTATGTGCTCCAAAATATTTTCACAAAAATTGTCTTATTTCATTCTTACAACCTATCCCCACACTCCTCAAAACTACAAGTGAGTGTAAAAGCTGATCTAACATTTAATTTCAACTAGTCCTATTTATCCTGTTGTGGGCTCTGGAGATATTTTTTGGTTTGTGATTTTTTTTCCCCTTCTCCATAGTCAATCATTTATTAAAAAAACACACATAATCTTGTCATGGTCATTTTCATATATATGAAGCTCTGCATTAAAATAATAAAAAATAGAAACAGAGGACCAAGTTATTTTTCATTCATAATAATGCTTCATTGTTGATGTTTCAGAAAATATGTTGTGTCCTTTTATTGCTGAAAATATCTGCCTTTTATTTATATTAATGGGAATTCCTAAGCAAGTATGCAAAGAAGCTTCTGCTCTCTGCCATAACTAATATGTGCCCCTGCTTTGTCTTCAGTAGTCTGTTATTAATCAGTAGTTGCAAATAAGAGAATCCTCAATTTGTGCCTGGTTCCCCCTGGGACACAGAGGGCCAGGCAAGGCCCCAGGGCCTCAGATCTATCACCCTGGGTCTGCCAGATCCTCTCCTGGTGCTCAACAGACTCACTGGGCCTATGGACACATTCCATATAGCTTGTATTTTTCTTAATGGTTAGACAGATCCTTCTTTAACTGTAAGATCCTACATCCAGGGAAACACCCCATCTTGAAAAATCAAGTCACTCTCATTTTAAGAATAGAAAAATAACCTTCCAGACTGTCTCCTGATTTCAAATTCAGAATCAGAACTTTCCAGTTTCTCTAAATAAAGCCTCTGATATTAACTGATGGCTTTTCTTCCTGAAATGGGCTTTTGTTGTCTTTTACCGTGTAAAATCTAAATGAAAATTGTTGGGGCGCCTGGGTGGCTCAGTCATTAAGCATCTGCCTTCCGTTCAGGTCATGATCCCAGGGTCCTGGGATCGAGCCCCACGTTGGGCTCCCTGCTCAGCGGGAAGCCTGCTTTTCCCTCTCCCTCTGCCTGCTTGTGTTCCCTCTCTCACTGTGTCTCTCTCTGTCCAAAATAAATAAATAAATAAAACTTTAAAAAAATAAAAAATAAAAAAATAAAATAAAAATGTTTCTGGTTTTACAAAAACACTCTTTCTCTAGAAAATCAATGTTATCTTGCATCGAGCACTGTCCCTTAGAAAGTGTTTATGCACCATATACACTTTCCTCTGCGGTCTGCAGTTCACAATTAGTCAGATGCAATCCTTGCCCTGACTCCAGCTTGGATGTCCTCATAAGGGACAAAGCATTGGCCCCAGCAACTGCCTGAGGAGGCTGGGCTTCAATAAGGATTCTGGTGACAACTGGCAAGGATGCATTGTTCCCATCCACGGAAAGATGTGATTCCAGCAGGTGGCCTGGAATTCCCTCCCCACAAAATCATTTTAGGGAGACCTCTAGCAGGCAGGTCTCAGCTCCAGGTGAGACTATCCTTTGGGAGGCTCTACGGCAATTGGTTAATTGTGCAAGGGCTAAAAGGACCTGCTAACTCATATCATACACAGCTGTTTAAAGACAGAAAAATCTTCAAGAATGTGTCTGGACTGGGGGGGCAGATTCTGAGAAAAATGATGTCCTTTCTCATTAAATGTTAAATCAGTTGATCAGACTCTTACATATTCTTCCTTTTTTCACATGGAGACAATGTGACCTTAAGTCTGGTTATAAAAACAGGCTTAGCAGTTTAGCAAAAAAATTCTGTCAGTTTGGAAGATTTCAACCATTAAAAATTAGGGAGAAAAGCAGAGGAAGTGGACAAATAGTACAAAGGTGAAAAGGTGAGGTAGGTGTGTATGTAATATTTTAGAGACTGCTGATGCAAAGAAGATTGGAAGAGTGATGCCAGGGGAGTGTCATATAGAACTAGGTAGACAAAGCTGACACATGTGAAATAAATGGCTACAGATTCCAAATGTATCTACAAGAAGGGGCTGGGGTATCTCCTGAGTAGAAGAGACAGAGAGCAGGATCTAGCAAGGAAGCAAAAGGTGTATGAGAAATAAATGACTGTTCTACACAGTGACCTCTAAGGCAATTGCCCTGCCACAGTGGGTGTTTAATAAATCACAATGATGGCCACAAAGAGGCAGTGTGATGTAAAGGAAACAAAATGGGATTTACATACTCAAGTCCCAGTAGCTATGACCTTGGGCAAGTCATTTCATATCTTTTGAACCTTAATATCTTTATTTGTAAAATGGGATCAATAACAATTCTTGTCCTCACTATTTCAGTGTGGGTGAGAGAATATTAGTGAAAATCCTTTTTAAAAGTTGGTGTGTGCTGAGGGTAGTGAATGGAATGGACAGATAAGTGGTTCTGACAACTGATGCTGTTACAAGGGTGTGTTCACCTTGTGAAAAGCAATTGAGATTTGTGTATTTATCTGTATGTATATTATATTTCCTAAAATGTTTATTTTTAAAAGTTAGACTAGCTCAAAACAGTTTCTAAAGTCAGGATGAAGATGATGATGATGATGATGATAAAGACAAGGAAATTATAAATGTGGGCCAGAAACTCATAGTCTTTATCTCGTTTTTTTTTCTAGCCATCTTATCCCACCTGGAGGCTCAGAAATCAAAAAGGGGGACTGATGATAACAATCAGTTCTTTTCTATGTGTGTTTCTGCTTGTTACTGAATAGTATTTTCCTGGTAAAGAGGCAGGAGGAGTGAACCAGGAAGTTTTCTGCGTGCCAGAGCGGTCAACAATAAAAGGGAGCCCAAGCTGTTCACATCAAGGGAAAGATGTGATTAGAGAGATGTGACATGCAAAGAAATTATCTGAAAAAGCATTCATTTGGGAAAGTACAAGTCCCAAGGAGCCGAGAGCAGCTGGTCATGATCAGATTCTCCATCTTTCTGTCAAATGTAATCGTATCCAAATTGGCAGGGTATTTATTGCTAAAGTCGAAGGGCCAGATTTTACACTAAACATATTTACACATTTACATTCGTGGCCTTATAAACACTCCACATTTCACTGGCCGTGACATCAAACACATTTACCAACAAAAAGCATATGCCTAATTACAAAATCATAGGGCAGAAGAGAGGCAAGCGGCAGCTGATGGGCAATGAGCGTGCGTGCGCGCGCGTGTGTGTGTGTGTGTGTGTGTGTGTGTATGTGTGACCCAGCTGTAACACCAGGAAGCCGGGAGAGACAGGAATGGATGCTGACAATGCTGGGCCCACTTTACTTGTCCTCTGCTTCCTGGGCCTGTCCTTGTCTGGCTCAGCTCTAAAGGGGGAAGGGGACCTCTGACACTCCAGTGTGTCCCATGGTTATCCCCTTGGAGGAGCCCAGAGATACTGGAGGATTGCTGGGCACATTTCTGATTTAGATTGAGTTTGATGCGGATATGACCTTAACGTTGCCCCCACATGACTTTTCTCAGTCAGTGATAAAAATAGGTATGAGCAAAATGTGTAGCCAGCAGAGAATTTTTAAACTAGAACTAGAGACCTTAATTCCTGGCTTTGGGTAGTAAGATCAGATCCCTACCCATCTCTAGCAGTTGTAATAACACCATTAGCTGCTCCAAGCTTGGTCCTCCGTCAAGCAAGGAAATCAGAGCCACCGGGGCCAGAGAGAGAAAAACAAAACAAAACAAGCACAACCACTGGCCTCAGACAGCCCTTAATAAATGACACAGGCTGGTATTCCATCAAAATAATCACCTTCTATCAGAAAAAAACACCTCCCCCAGTTCTCTCAGAGGACGGGCTACAGGAAGAAATTTGGTAGGCTCTCAAAAAAAAAAAAAAACCCTGAAAGGCAGAAGCTTTTTCCCCAGATGGATGCTTACTACATTCACTGTAAGCATTTTGGTAGTAAATATACCCCCAAATTCCAGTTCCACCAGCAGAAAATTTGGGCAGGAACAGGCCACTGAGTAGGGGGACAGGAAAGGAGAGATGTGCAAACATTGAGAGGGCTCAAGGAGAGAAAATGGGAAAGATTCTCACAATTTTCCCCTTCTCCTCCCCAGTTTCTTTTTTTCTTTTTCTCTTCTTTTTTAAGAGGAAGGGAAGTGACTCTTTAAATAAAGGCACAGGATGGGGATGGGGAGGAAACACACTGTTGAGCAGAAGTGCTAGCTTCTTATTTTAAAGAAATAAAATAATTACCCAACAGAGAAAAAAGAAATCAACCAAGAAACGATCTAAGGTCATGACATCATGTGTGGTACAAGGAGCAATTCAATCCATAAGGGCTTCATTACCCCCGCAATAGATAACATTTGGCTAAATCTAGCTGCAGAGTAAATCTCTGCAGCACAACAGAGCCCTGAATGGGGAGGCTCCTTTTTGTGTGGTCCTTCTCCTGGAGCTGCCTGAACCATTAGCCCCAATATATCCCTCTCCCTATTAACTGCAATTCCCTCCTGACTGCACTTCGGTCATTTGTCTCCAGGCTCTACGGGGGCGTTTGATGAGCAGAGAAACAAGACGAAGGGGAGAAAAGCGTCGGGTTAATGAGTTGTAGCAAATCCACACTTTGTAGTTGGGAGGAGGAGAGCTGGTGGCCAATGTTTGTCCAACTGGTTTATTTTTCGAGACCCAGCCTATTGAGGAAGGCTTGTTCAAGCAAGCTTCGTCCTTACAAACACACAAACATCCTTCTGTTTGCCTTCAAAGAAAAGAGGACCAGAGCTGGATTTGCATGCGAATGAGGAGCCCTGGGAGGAGACGTCCTTGCCCATCAAAGGCCGCGGTAGCTGGGCAGCCCTGAGGCCTTTGTTCTGGCACCTGCTCGCCCACGCAGTCTGACTGGGCGAGCCCTGCGCTCCTGGCCGCCCGGTTCCAGGCTACCGCTCACTCCCTGCCTGCCCCCGCCGCCTTCGCTCCCCACTATCTTGTCCACCCGCCGCTGAGCCCGCAACACCTCCGGTGGAACCTAGAGCCCGGAGGGTGACGGGGGCAAAACTGGAGAGTGAGCAGGCGGGTTGGGCTTCCTTTTTCTTCCGGCTCAGGGGCTCACCGAGCACTTGCGGTCTCTCAAGCCGGCGCGGGTGATTCGGAACCCCTCCTCCAGACCCCAAATGAGCCCAGCGCTGGATTGCACAGTGCCTTCTTACCATTCTCTTAAAAGCACTGACAACTTGGGGGGTAGAGCCCATCCTGGCACTTTTTTTTTACAGATACGGGAATGTGAACAGAGAGGATTAGCTGGGATTCCCTGCTTTCAGGACATCCAAGCATCATGCAAAAAATAATAATACCCACGGTCTTGTTCTTTCACTCTCTCCTCATAATGACTTTCAGCTCTAAGTTTCAGATCTGTGACTTACAGAAGGCTGCGAGGCACGCCTGCAGGGCCCGTGCCGTTTGGGTTCCGCGTGCTAACGCCTCTCCACCCCGGTGCTGCTTCGGCATCCGGACGTTCTCCGTTCCAATGTCTCCTCTCTTAGCCGTGCTAGGGTAAAAATAACTTTTGCATATAAGATCTTGGTCTAACAGTATTTCAATCTGTATCTCTATATTTAGTGGTAAACTTTGAGGGTATGTTTAAACTCTTATTTAATCTCCTCCAAATGTTTGATAGGAAAAAACCCAGAACTTAATTTTGAGGCTGAGAGAGTCCGTTTTTCCCTCCCTAAAAAGGGACATGAGGACAGGGCATCAAGGGTGAATGTCACTGCAAAAATACTGGCCTAAAATTCAGTCTTCATTAACCTGATATGTTTAGTTGTGCAGATCTTCAGTACATACCTGTCTAGATTTTTGAAAAAGAATTTACTAAACGTATTTAACCTCCTCTGCAACTCACTAAGCATTTAAATTACATATTACATATGCTTTGGTTTTATTTGGAGCCCACGATAACATCTATCAAAACTAGTCTCACATTTTTTTTGAAGAACTAGAAATTGCCTGCAACAAGTAGTTAATGAAAACACTCAAAAGTTGAAAAAAGATATCCTAAATCACCAAAAATTGTATAACTACTTCAATAAACACCTGATACATTTTCATTTTTAAAGTGTGTGCTACCCTAAAATTGAAGATTTCTCTTACATACCCTAAGTTACTCATTTAAATTAGAATTTCACTGTTTGCCTTTTAGAATAAAAATTTCTTTATGCAATTACTGGAATCCCTTCTGTCAAGAAAACAGTAGCTTTAAATACTAGAGCTTTCAAATAAAGTTTCCTTTATATATGTAAATATTATTCAGGACTTCAAAGCCACTTGAGTGTTGATCATATCTATTAAATTTTTTAAACTAAAAATTGCCTATTTGCTTGTGCTTTCATTACAATATAATGTTGTATTGCAGACTTTTTATAGATATATACAATATTGCGCTCAAAAGCAAGTGGAAATCAAATGAGGTGGGAAACTCAAAAACAAAATTAAAAGTTCTATAAAATTATCTGAGGGTAACTGTGGCATTAATTTTAATAGCCTCAATGTTCTTCAAAATGGAACAGAATGATGTTTGAAAATGAACACTAAAGTAACTTCTATGGTAATCATTTAAAAGTAATTTCTGATTTTTTGCAATGGTTTTGACCTAGAAAGTTTAAATGAAAAATCATGGCATGATGCTTTTGTTAAATTCTCCTTGAAAATAAAATTTTCTCTTCTATATTGAGTTCCTACTTAACTCCCATAGAAATTTTTTTTAACAGAAAAGAAAATAAACTAAGAAGGGGACGACTGAAGCCCATTTTTTGGTGGATTTTCTTTGAAAATTAAGCATTTTATTTCTGAAAAAGTGTAAAAATCTTACATTAGAATAGTACAATAATTGCCAGTAAAATTTACAATACTCCTTGTAAAGAATACGCAGTAAGTACAAAATAAAAATTCCGCATATCTATTATGATACAAAACACAGGTTAAAATAAGAAATGGTAATTTTGACTTTTTTCCTTGTGTAAACATGTTAATTATTTTTCCTTTTCATGAAAAAGTACACCAGACGAGTGTCCTCAAGTAAAAACTATTGCTTCTTCGCTGGCACTCTTCAGGACCTTTACTATTTGTGTATCATTCTTTTGAACATTATTGATACTTTTACGCCTGGACCTGAGAATCTCTAGACCTCAAAAAGGCTTAGATTTAAAAAAAAAAAAAATTCCCACAAGTCAAGGAAGCCCCTTGCGCTTATACAAGGGAGGGCACCCACCAGCACCCTCTTCCTCCCCACCCCGGGTCGGGGGGCTGCAGCATAGGGCGACTTTGCATAAATAGAGGGACCCGCAGAGCCGAAAACCGCGCCTCAGCTGCTGCCCAACACAGTCTGGTCTGAGAATCCCAAGCGGCGAAAATGGGGGCGCGAGGTCGGGAGGGGCCGCGCCGGGAGGAGCGAACAAAACACCAAACCACCAAGATGAAAAAAAAAAAAAAGGAGCCGGGATTCCTACCTTCTCTCCCAAGCGCGCTAACATAGCGTTATTAACAATTTGAAATCCTAGCAGTAAAGTTCTCGACACTGGACAGGGCAGTCCCTTGGTGCAGAGTCCCCAGGGCGGCCGACGAGGAGACCGAGGAGGCGGCGGCTGCCGCGGCGGCCACGAGAGAGCGGGTGAGCGCGGCAGCCGGGCCCACGGCCGCCTGAACCGCGCAGCCGCCGCCGCCGCCGGCGGATCCAGGCGCGGGCGCGGACGGCGTCACCGGAGAGGGTGAGGGCGAGGCCTGCACGGCAACAGCGGCTTGCGCGGCGGCGGCGGCGGCGGCGGCCGGGCCCAGGCTGCCCCCGATGATGCTCTCGATGGAGAAGGGCGAGCGCGCCAGCGCCGAGGCGCCCGGGCCGCCTGCCTTGGCAGCCGAGGCCTGCAGGGGGGCGGGCAGGGCGGCGCCGAGCGGGTGCGGCCGGTAGCCGAAGGCGGTCCGGGCCAGCTCGGCGGCCGCGCCGTGCGGCGGCGGGGGCGGCGGGGGCGGCGGGGGCGGCGGGGGCGAGTGCGGGTGGAAGGCGGCGGCGGCCGCGGCGGCCGCGGCGGCGGCGAACAGGGCCGAGGGCGGCGCGTAGGGCGGCAGCTGCAGGCCGTAGCCGCAGCCGTAAGGGCCGTAGCCGTAGGCGTGCGGGGGTGGCGGAGGCGCGGGAGGGAAGAGCGCGGCGGCGGCTGCCGGGTCGCCCGCGCCCGCCGCGCCCCCTGCGCCGCGCAGCAGCAGCGACTCGGCGGCGGCGGCGGCGGCGTTGGGCGGGAGCAGCGGCTGCCTCTTGAAGCGCTTCCTCCGGCGCAGGAAGCTGCCGTTGTCGAACATGTCGGCGGACTCGGGGTCCAGCGTCCAGTAGTTGCCTTTGCCGGGGTTGCCGGGCTCGCGGGGAATCTTAACGAAGCAGTCGTTGAGCGAGAGGTTGTGGCGGATGCTGTTCTGCCAGGCGGGGAACTTCTCCCGGTAGTAGGGGAAGCGGCCGCTGATGAACTCGCAGATCTCGCTCAGCGTCAGCCGCTTCTTGGGGCTCTGCAGGATGGCCATGGTGATGAGCGCGATGTACGAGTAGGGCGGCTTCACCAGGGGGTTCTTGGCGCCGCCGCCCGCGGTCGCGCCGCCGCCGCCGCCCGCGCCCGCGCCGCCGCCCCCAGCCGCCCCGGCCCCAGACGCTGGGGCTGGGCCCGGGGGCGCCGGGGAGGCCCCTGACCGCGGGGCCAGCAGGATGTCATCGTCCTCCTCCTCCTCCTCCTCCAGGTCCTCTAGCTCGTCCTCCCCGGCGTAGGAGCGCCGCCGCCGCCGCTGCGCGGGGACCGCCAGGCGGGACACGCCACCGCTGCCCTCGTCGTCGTCCTCCTCTTCTTCGTCGTCTTCGTCCTCGCCCTCCCCTACCACGTCGATGTCTGTCTCCTCCGCGAGGCCGGAGGCATCGGACATCTCCGTGCTCAGGGTCATAGCTGTGGCGCGGCGGCGGCGAGGCGGCGCATAGGGGCGCCGGGCTCCGGGCTCCCGCCGCTCCCCAGCCCGGGTCCCGGGCGGCGGGCCCGGCACGGGGGCGCCACGCTGGGGGCGCCGCCGCTGCTCGAGCTGTGCCGGGGGCTACCCGGGGGCTGCCCGGCGGCTGCGGAGGCTCGCGCCGCGACTTTGTAACTCCTACGCTGCCGCCAGAGCCGCACGGTCTCTGCACTCCCTCGGCTCCGCGCGCACCGGTCCTAGGCGGGGGACTTGACCTTCCCCTTTTGGAGCGGCCCGCGCCCGGGTCAGTGAGGAGGGGGTGGCGAGACCCCGAGCGGGCCAGTCAGAGTGCCGGGCGCCCGGGAAGGTGTGGGACGGGTGAGAGTCTAGGGACCGAGCTCGGCGAGGCGAGGGCTGAGTCCAGGAGAGGGCGGACCTTTCCTCGGCTTATAGTAGGCCTGTCACATGGTGTGCACGTCAGAGCGCTACCGAGGGAAGGGAAAGAATGCCTAGGAAATCAGCCCTGCTCAGCAGAGAAAGTTTACCCGGAGGAGGGAGCAGCAGCTGAGAAGATGGGGGGCGGGGGGGGGAGGCCGAGGAGAGAGGACCCCACCACTCCTTGTCAAAGGGGTTGAGACCTGAATTACGCGCTGGCCCGCGGTGGTCTGGACCTAGGGCCGCTTCAGAGGTAGAATTCCCAGGCTCCTTCTCTCCAATTAGCCCTCAGCCCTAGCCTCAGAAGCACTCTCGTGACGCGACAGTTTGACCACTCGATGGCCTGTAGGAGCCGTCCAGCCCGGAAGTAACTCCCCTCCCCCAATCGTCCGAGGTGGTCCCTGGGGAATGGCTCTGAGATCTGTTGGGTTGTCCCGTCTCCCTCAGACTGGGCCAGCGGCTCCCCATCAAATCTGTTGAGAAACCCCCAGTTTAAGCACAATAATAATTGTTTACTGACCTTTTAACCTGTCCCCCTTCGGTTCTTCTCCAGAGACGTTTGTTTTCCGCCATCTGTTAATAAAAATGTGGTTAGGCTGGCGTTTTAGTCACTTATTCGCAATTGAATGCCCTAGAAACTTGACAGCTAAACTAAGCCACTCTAATGAGAGGATCTGACAAATTTCATGGGAATAAAGAAAGTAATCATGGAATGCAGAAAAGAAATAGAAAATGTTAGTGAAAACCCAAATACACACACACAAAATGCACCTAGAAACAACTCAGAAAGTTCTTTTCGTAATGGGTTAAGGGACTCTATAGTTCTTAGTAAGAGGAACATTCTAATCAACACTTCACAGTAATCTCAAAATGCTTAAGTAACTACAACATATACACATACCTCTACTCAGGCTTAATAATAGGAACTATATTAATTAAAACTTTCAAACCAGGGCGCCTGGGTGGCTCAGACGGTTGGGCGTCTGCCTTCGGCTCAGGTCATGATCCCAGGGTCCTGGGATTGAGTCCCGCATCGGGCTCCCTGCTCCTTGGGAGCCTGCTTCTCCCTCTGCTTCTCTCTCTCTCTCTCTCTCTGCCTCTCATGAATAAATAAATATATAAAATCTTTAAAAAAAAAAACTTTCAAACCAGCTTTTAAAAATGTTTTTGGAAAATCTAAATATTTCCAATAGCTGCTACTGGTGGAAAGAAACGAAATAATATTGTAAAATAAGATTTGAGTTCTGTTCAGCCCAATTTTCCTTTTCAGGTAACAAGGTAGTAGAAATAACTCAAATACGCTATTTTAAGTATTCCTATCTTTGTCGTCAACTCAAATAATTGTGGCTAGTGTAAAAACCTTAATAGCTTGTGGAATTCACACTCACATAGCCATTCATTTTGGATTTTTGCATTTCCCAAAATGCTTCTATTTCAAAGTGGGGACCGGCCTCAAATTTTTAACTTTCTGATTAAAATGACCACTTAGCAAAAACTATCAAAAATCAATGGCTTTCTGTAGGAACAATCATCAGCTGCCTTTGTATACGTCTTTTTATCCACCAAGTTTTTCACGTTTTCAAACGTCTTACTCCCCTTATCAATCAGAGTCTCAAAAATAAACTGACCCCCCAACCTAAGAGTTCTTTTAAAATCGAGTTTTTGTTGCAGAGGACAACTACCTCCCAGTTACACTTACAAATGACCCATAAAGTCCATCACAGATCTCTGAAAGATCTATGAGAACGCCTCAAAGTTCTAAATAAATTATTTTTCATTGATTCTCGTCTGAAAAATGGCTGAACCATTTCATTATTGTAATGGGCTCAGCATTAACCTGAGCCAACATTAATCAGCACTATTAATCAGGCATTACATTGCTTTGTTGATCTAGCCAGGAGTCCTTACTAAGGAGTTCACTTTTACATTTGGAAGCTGAAGTTTTATAAGTACTCAGTCGATAGCTAAATAAACACCATGATTTTCACTAGACTGAGGACTGGTGTGTGGCGAAGTATTTGAAGATAAAACGGAGAGGAAGAATTTGTTCGCAGACCATTAGTTACTTTAGATGATCAGTTACAGCCTTCATTCCATCACCCTGAACTTGTCTGGCCAAGGAGGGCAAAGAGATTGACTTTGCGTTCCGTTTTTGTAACTTTGTCCAAAGCTCCCTCCCCAAAGGGTTCAAGGGGTCTTCCCTGGAAACGTTTGAAAAACGTGGCAAATTATCTTCTGGCCACTCATGGGTAAGTGTTAGGATTTAGTGAAGGTCAGAGCGGAAGATCAACCCAGGAGGAGCGCTGCAGGGACAGTGTTCACAGAGATTTGGGTGAGCTTTTCTAAAGCCCCACATTGGGGCACGTCACTTGCTTTGTTTGCTTTCGTTAAGCTACACATCCGTATGCGACCTTTAGCTCCGCGCTCGCGAAATTTCCGGAGCGCGGAAACCCAAGTGTTTCATTTCCCGCGTGTCCCCCTCTTGCCCCCCTCGTGCCCCACCTCCGAGCCTCCCTCCCAAACGCGTTCCCAGTTCTCAGCCGCGGCTGGGAAATATCCACCGCCACCCACTCAAGCTAGCACGCGGGATGAGAAACTATTCTGTGAGGCGGGCTGGGGACCACGCGGCGATCGCCCTCCCGTGTGCTCCGCTCGCGTGGACGCGGAAAGCGCCCGGCGCCTGCCTGGCCAGGTGGTGCCCACGTGGGGGAGGGCTGCCCCCTGGCGGCAGCGCGGCGCCCTGCTGGCCCCGGCTCAGGTCGGGATCCGGAGCTGGAGAGGCAAGTGTGGCGGGTGGACTCCCGGACTTCCCTCCCACTGGGCGTCCGGCAGCAGAGCTTTACGTTTCTTGAGGCCCTACTTCTTCTCTGGGACGACTGAGCAGAAGCAGAGGTCTCTCTTTGGACCGCAGGTTTCTCATGTTTTCCCTTGGACGGTTTGGGTGCTCCAGCAGCCCCCGGGGGGTTATCGGGATTGAGTAGCCACAGAAATCGAGGAAGCGGCGGAACTCTCGGAAGGCGCCGCCTTGGCCCCTTGCATTCGGCCCCCTGATTGAGAGCTCCGTAAGATCCAGGGGCCTCCTTCGATGGGTGAAGGCTGGCAGAGACCTGGGGGATTAAACTCCCGGGTTGGGAACTTGGACGCCTCTCTTGGCCCCAGAGCATCCCAGGAGTTTACCCATGAATGTGAATACCAACATGTTTCCAAACTCGGCGGGACACTTGGGGCTGCGTCCCTCCTCAAAGTCATCCCACAAGCCTGTGCTGAGATACTACTTTGTGCCTAGTGAGGTGCTCATAGTCTCTTGGGGAAACCAGGTAGATAACTGTTATGCCCAGTGATAAGTGCTTTCTCATTCCCCCACTCAAAACTGAGTGGTGCCTCGGGGTCCTTGCCTAGCCTCAGAACCATTCTTTCACCCTGCGCTGCCCTTCCTTGGGGCTATATGCATCTTCCCTTTTCGTAAACTCAAATGTCTAGAGGCCAAAGGGGGCTCCAGTCCTTGTTTTTTGTTTGCTTGTTTTTCAGTGTGTGTTAAAATACACATAGCACAAAATTTACCACTTTATTTTTACCTTTTAATTTTTTTCTTGTGAATAGGCTCAATTAGAGGCTTATATGTAATTAAGTTATGTATAACATGAATATACATACACACAAACATCATATCAGTAACATAATACAGTAGTAAAAATTTACCAAAGTGTACAGTTCAGAGACATTAAGTACATTCACATTGATGCAACAATCATATTATCCATATCCAGAACTTTTCCTTCATCCCAAATTGAAACTCTGTACCCATTAAACAATAATTCCATTCCTACCCCCACCCATCCCCCAGCCCCTGGCAACCATTACTTCACTTCCCATCTCTATGAATTTGACCATTCTGGCTACCTCATAAAAGTAGAATAATACAACATTTGTCCTTTGTGACTGGCTTATTTCACTTACAGTGTCTTCAAGGTTCATCCATATTACAGCATGTATCAGAACTTCATTCCTTTTTAAGGCTGAATAATATTCTTTTCTATATATAGACCACATTTTGTGTATCCATTCATCCACCAGTGGACATTGGGGGTGTTTGCTCTTTTTCTGTTCCTTTCTGAACTTCCACTCACCTAGCTCTTTGTAACACTCTGTATGCAGTAGGCACTCAATAAAGGTTGGTCATTTTCCTACACTTTTTTCACCCCAGAAATCCTCAAAGGAACCCCATTGTCTTAAGAGAGCACACACATTAGTGAAGTCACAGCCATTGTTTTCCTGCACCCTTCTGGATTTGTAACCTCAACTTGCTCACAATTTTGAGACTTTCAGACTCACACTCTGCACATTATCTTCAATTTTAAAAAGTAGGAGTTAAGACTCCACCAGAATTAGTTCGAAAATTGTGAACATTTTCCACACACACACACACATACACACACATAGTTTTATATCTCTTTTCTGCCTTACCTGTCCTACATCCTTGGAGGTCTGAGATGACCTTAAAATATTTCTCTGGCTGTCCAGGTCCCTCCACTTCAGCATTCTCTAGTGGTTTAATATTCTGCCATGAGGGTTGGTTCACACATGCCACTGAGCTAATGTCAAGGTCACAACAAGCGGTGAAGTGGGTACCCCCATATGATGGCTGAGGAAACAGGCTTGCATAGTTGCTGTCGGGTGTTATAGAGGCCGCGAGGGCAGAGCGGAGCTTTCTGTCATCATGTCCCAGTTCCAGCAGCCTCTCCCAACACAGGACTCCATGGGCCAGGCTCTTTCCACCCCCTAAATCTGCTTCTCTAGGGCCAGTTAAGTGGTCTGAAAATAAGTTCAAGGCAAGGTATTACTGGCTGAGAGTAGTTGGTACCTCTCCCAAAAGTAGGTACATTTTAACCTGGGAATTCTGTAGATAAAATGTCATAATCCAGTTTCAAATTGTGGGTCTTTAGACAGTGTAGTTGGGAGTTGAGTTTCTTTCATGAAGAAGATATTTTAGTGGCTTCTGGGTCTTACTAAGCAGTCTATGCTTGCGCAACAGCTCCTTAAAGAAGCATTTCATGGCCTCTGAGCAGGATTCAGAAATCCTCAAGAATTCAGAATGTCAGCAAAGGTCTAAATCTGTGTTTTATAACAGCGAAATTATTTACACTGACTCAAGAATTTTCATTACCACAGTTAACCTGGACTCGCCCTCCTGCCCCAACACACACCAACACAGAGACTTATTTAGCTCTGATCTCAGTGGTCTGCAGTGGCGCATGTTTAAATTTTGTATCCCCAAATCAAAAGTTCAAAAAATAGGGTGCCTGGGTGGCTCAGTTGGTTAAGCGTCTGCCTTCAACTCAGGTCATGATCCCGGGGTCCTGGGATCCAGCCCCGCATTGGACTCCCTGCTCAGCGGGAAGCCTGCTTCTCTATCTCCCACTCCCCCTGCTTGTGTTCCTGCTCTCACTATCTCTCTCTGTCAAATAAATAAATAAAATCTTTTTTAAAAGTTCAAAAAAATATATTTCTCAGGAATTTAACTGCAAAATACACACATCTCCCTTCCAAAGAGGACTCCTCCATTTAGGAACCACCTTCAATACTCCATCTCAGGAGTACATGCTTGTAGTTCTGTAATCTTCTAGTGTTTACTTACATTGTTTAGTAAGTTAATTTCTTGGAAATAGACTTATTATTTTTAATTCTAACACAAGAATTGAAAAAAATATTATTACCATATCTAGAAAGAGTGTATTTTTTTTTTTTATTTGTAGTTCATCCACGGGCTGTCTGTGAAGAGAAATCTCTGCTTGGGAAGAATGGGGCTCTCTAAAGTGATTTTAGAGGTGCAGCTACCCAGACATATTGAAAATATAAAGGATCCTTTATAAGATCATGAGAAAGCCTTGTCATTAATTGCAATTTTTTGTGTTTAAAATGTATACAGTGACCAAAAAAAGTATACAGTGACCAACCTTATCCATCCCACACACAAACACACACGTGTACACATTTATACTCTGTTGCTTGCTGTCCAGGCTTAAACCAAGACTGAACTATCACCCCTCTGCTCTACATATGCAAACACAGCAAAACATCAAGATGTCCACCCTCAAGGGCAACCCTTCACCTGACACCATGATCTGGCACCAATCTGGTGGGGGCATCTGGGAGGTTAGTTGAAGTGGGATATAAACATCGGGCCCTGTGTGTGTGGAAGGCAGTCTCAGTATTTTCCACTAGAGGAATGTGTGAACAAATTGCTTTGCTAGAAAGCTTTGGTTGGCTAGCCTTCTAGAGCAGAAAAAACTGAGAATGGGCCTGAACCCAAAATTAAAGAAGAATAAATAAAAATAATGAGTGATTACTGGTAATAAAAGACATGCAAATTAGAAAAAGGTGAAATGCCACTTTCTTCTATCAAATTAGTAAAGTTTGTGAACATAATGGGTGTAATGGAAGGAACTCAATCATACACTTCCTGTGTAAGTGTAAAGTGATACAAAGCTTCTGGCAAACAGTTTGGCAATTGGATCTTAAGTGTCCATTCTCTTTGAATCAATCATTCTAGGATTGCATCCAAGAAAATAACCAGAAATGTGAAAAAAGATTTATGTACAAAAAAATGTTGCAGTGATATTTTAAAGGGAAAAAATTGGAAACATTCTAAATGCCCAAGAGTTAAACATATTACTATATATCCCTAAAATGGAATCATTTGCAATCATTAAAAATTAGGTCTGTGACTGGAAGTCCTAGCCATAGCAATCAGGTAAGAGAAAGAAATAAAAGGCATCCAAATTAATAAGGAAGAATTAAAATTTTCACTCTTTGCAGATAACATGATATTATATATAGAAAACCCTAAAGACTACCAAAAAACTATCAGAACTAATAAATTAATTCAGTGAAGTCACAGGATACAAAATTAATATACAGAAATCTGTTGCATTTGTATACACTAATAATGAAGCAGCAGAAAGAGAAAGTAAGGGAAAAAAAACCATTTACAATTGTTCCAAAAATAATAAAATACCTGGGAATAAACTTAACCAAGGAAGTGAAAGACCTATACTCCAAAACCCATAAAACACTGATGAAAGAAATTGGAGATGACACAAACAGAAAGCTATCCCATCCTCATGAATTAGAAGAACCGATACTGTTAAAATATCCATACCACCCAAAGCCATCTACAGATTTAATGCAATCCCTATAAAAATGCCAACATTTTTCACAGAAATAGGGCAAATAATACTAAAATTTGTATGGAACCACAGAAGACTCTGAATAGCCAAAGCAATCTTGAAAAAGAAGAACAAAACTAGAAGTATCACAGTCCCAGGTTTCAAGATATACTACAAAGCTGTGGTAATCAAAACAATATGGTACTGGCACAAAAACAGACACACAGATCAACAGAACAGAAGAGAGAACCCAGAATTAAACCCATCCTTATATGATTAATCAATCTAAGACAAAAGAGCCTAGAATATACAATAGGGAAGACATTCTCCATAACCCATGATGCTGGGAAAACTGAACAGCTACATGCAAAAGAATGAAACTAGACCACCTTCTTACACCATACACAGAATAAACTCAAAATGGATTAGAGACCATCAAATGTGAGACCTGAAACCATGAGACTCATAGTAGGAAACATGGGCAGTAATTTCTTTGACATCAGCCATAGACACATTTTTCTAGATATGTCTCCACAGGGAAAGGAAACAAAAGCAAAATTAAACTATTGAGACTACACAAAAATAAAAAGCTTTTGCACAGTGGGGGAAACCATCAATAAAACAAAAAAGCAACCTACTGAATGGGAGAAAACATTTGCAAATGATATATCCAATAAGAGGTTAATATTCAAAATATATAAAGAACTCATACAACTCAACACCAAAACAAAACAAATGCAATCCAATTAAAAAATGGGCAGAGGACCTGAATATACATTTTCCCAGAGAAGACACAGAGATGGCCAACAGACACATGAAAAGATGCTGAACATCATTCATCATCCGGGAAATGCAAATCATATCCAGAATGAAATATCACCTTACAACCTGCCAGGATGGCTAGAATAAAAAAGACAAGAAACAACAAGGATTGGTGAGAATGTGGAGAAAAAGGAACCCTTGTGCACTATTGGTGGGAAAACAAATTATTGCAGCCACTGTGGAAAACAGTGTGGAAGTTCCTGAAAACATTAAAAATAGAAACACTATATTATCCAGTAATTCCACTACCAGGTATTTTTTCAAAGAAAATGAAGACTAAGATGCACCCCTATGTATATTGCAGCATTATTTACAATAGCCAAGATATGGAAGCAATCCACCTGTCCATCCATTAATGAATGGATGAAGAAGACATGGTATATATGTACAATGGAATATTATTCAACCATAAAAAAGAATGAAATCTTGCCATTTGTAACAACATGGACGGACTTAGAGTGCATAATGTTCAGTGAAATAAGTCAGTCAGAGAAAGATAAATACCATATGATTTCTCTTATATGTAGAATTTAAGAAACAAAACAAATGAACAAAGAAGAAAAACCAAAAAACAGATTCAAAAATACAGAGAATAAACTGGTGGTTGCCAAAGGGGTAGTGGGTGGGAGAATGGGTGCAATAGATAAAGGGAATAAGAGTACACTTATCTTTTCTTTTTTTAATCCAGAATATTTTTACTGCGGGGTACCAGGCTGCCTCAGTTGGTAGAACATGTGACTCTTGATTTTGGGATTGTGAGTTCAAGCCCCACCTTCAGAATAGACTTAAAAATAAAATCTTTTAGGGGCGCCTGAGTGGCTCAGTTGGTTAAGCGGCTGCCTTCGGCTCAGGTCATGATCCCAGGGCTCTGGGCTCGAGCCCCGCATTGGGCTCACTGCACAGCGGGGGGCCTGCTTCTCCCTCTCCCTCTACCTGCTGCTCTGACTATCTGTGCTCTCTCTCTCTCTGTCAAATAAATGAATAAAATCTTTTAAAAATAAATAAATAAAATAAAATAAAATAAAATAAAATCTTTTAAAAATGTGTTCATTGGGATGATTTCCTACTCCTCTTGATTCTGGGTGCTTGTAGCACTGTGTCTGTCTGAAGGAGCATCCTTTTCCTTCTGTAGACTGGCAACCAACACACAAAACTACTGTTTGTGCATGGCTAAAGACAGTGGTGATTTTATAGCATCCTGGGCATTTCACATCCATGCAATAGGAAGTGGGGCTACGCACCAGGTGCTTCTTCTTTGTGCTTCCCCTCCTTCTCTTCTGGGGATGGGTGGAGGAGGTCCTTGGAGAGGGGCATGATTTCATGGGGAGGATGCCACTGCACGAAAGGCCAAGTACACTTACCCTGACGAGCACTGAATAATGTGTAGAGTTGCTGAATCATTATATTATACACCTGAAACGAATATAGCACTGTGTATTAATTATACTTCAATAAAAACATTAGGTCTGTGAATTACTTTAATAACTTGAAAAAATCTTAAGACTAATGTAAATGAAAAATCCAGATAGAAAATTACACATAGTATTTTAACAATTTTTTAATATACTGTACATGTAAATAGCATGACTGGAAGGAAACACAGTAAAAAAAGTCAATTGGTTATTTCTGGGCAGTGGGACTGTGGGTGGTTTTTATTTTGTTATTTCTATTGTACTTTTCTGTTTTCCTAATTATTCACATGGTGCAATTTCCAAATTGCTAAGTTGTGACACCTGAGGAGCACAATTAGTGTAAAAGACTACAAACTGAACAGTTTATATCATCTGAAGCATGATTATTGGAACGGACACTGAGAATTTTAATTTTTTAAAAGATTTATTTATTTATCTGAGAGAGAGAGAGAATGATCTGGGGGAGGGGCAGAGGGAGAAGCAGGCTCCCCACTGAGCAGAGAGCTCGACGTGGGGCTCGATCCCTGGACCCTGGGATCATGACCTGAGCTGAAGGCAGACGCCCAATGACTGAGCCACCCAGGTGCCCCGACACTAAGAATTTTAAATAAGCATGATAAATATATTAAGTAGAAACAGGAACTTATTAGTAAGATCAAGCAAGAAAAATAAATACTTTTCAAAAAAACCCAGGGGAAGCATTACGCATGGAGAATGCAATAGATGAAATAAAGGACAAGCAGATGGAATAAATAGTGGAATGGATACAGCTGAAGAATGGATTGAGTTTCAATATCAATTTGAGGGAGTCTCCCAAAAGCAGCTGGAAAGGGCAAAATTCTAGTTCGAGGAGTTTTATATATTAAGCAGCAGAGAGACAGAACATAAGAAATAAGCAAAACAAGGGGCGCCTGGTGGCTCAGTCAGTTAACTCTTGATTTCAGCTCAGGTCATGATCTCAGGGTCCTGGTAGAGGCCCACATGGAGCTCCCCGCTCAGTGGGGAATCTGCTTGTGTCTCTCGCCCTCTACCCCTCCCCCTGCATGCTCGCTCTCTCTCTCTCTCAAAAATAAATAAATAAATATTTTAAAAATGAATACATTCGGGGCGCCTGGGTGGCTCAGTCGGTTGGGCGGCTGCCTTTGGCTCGGGTCATGGTCCCAGGGTCCTGGGATCGAACCCCGTATCAGGCTCCCCGGTCGGCTCCCAGGGAGCCTGCTTCTCCCTTTCCCTCTGCCTGCTGCTCTGCCTACTTGTGCTCTCTATCTCTCTGTCAAATAAATAAATAAATAATATCTTTAAAAAAAAATAAAAATGAATACATTAGTTAATTACTTCTATAGTATGCTAGAAGGTAACAGATGCCATGGGGGGAAAATAGAAGAGGGGTAAAAGGGTTGGGAGTGATGGGTATAGTGTGGAAAGGGACAGGTAGTTTACAGTTTTAAATAGTGAATGAAGACTGGAATAATGATACAGTTGGATATTTCGGGGAGGAGAATTCCAAGCAGAAGGAACAATTAGGGCAAAGGCCCTGAGGCAGGAACATGCTTAGTCAAATTTAAGGAGTGTCAAGTAGGCCAGAGCAGTCTAGTGGAGTAAGCACGGGGGAGAAAGGAACAAAGTCCTAGAATAGGAGATGAGGTCAAAGGGCTGTGGGATGGGAGGAGGTGATTGTGTAGGTGGCATTATTAGGACTTGTGTTTTTACTCTGGATGAAACAAGGAGCTATTGCAAGGTGTTGAGCAGAGCGGTGACCTGTTGGAACTCACATCCTTAAATCCTGTAAAGGATTCCTCTTATTGCTATATTAAGAATATCCTGTATCGGGGTACCTGGGTGGTTCAGTCGGTTAAGTGTCTGCCTTCAGCACACATCATGATCTCAGGGTCCTGGGATCGAGCCCCAAGATTGTGTCTCCAGCTCTACCTCATTCTGTATTCTATGCCTTGTTGAGATCATCTACCCTCATAGCATTATCTGTTAATTATCCAAGTAATTTGAAAATCCCTATCTCCCTCCTCATTTTTTCATGCACTCCAGGGTCATGTCTGCCGGACATGTCTACCAAACTCTGGGCTAGGAACTCAAATGTTTTTTTCTGACTCTGGAACCCACTATTCCTTCTGTAAGCCTGATCACTTCTACATTAATCATCTTGCCATTTTGCCAGCGAGAACTGGGCAAGACGTCAGGTTACCATGTACTCCTTCCTCACTTCATAATGTCCAGTTTGCTGCCCAGTCCTTCTAGTCCTACCTGCTACACGGCCTGGCTCAAATGCCACATTCTCGGTGGAACCTTACCCAATCTCAGTATTTTAAAGTAGTTTCTCCTCAGAGCTTTAAAGTTTTAGGCTTTACATTTATCTAGGTCAGTGATACATTTTAAGTAAATGGCTTTATATGGCATGCAGGTAGAGGCTTTTTATTTTTTTACATATGTATATCCAATTGTCCCAGCACTGTTTGTTGACAGGGTAGTCACTGAATTTCCTTAGTATCTTTTGGTGAGAAGGTAAAATGGTACAACTATTTTGAAAAACAATTTGGCAGTATCTTAATATCTTCTAGCTATGTATCCAAGAGAAACAAAAGCATACGGCTATTCAAGGACTTGTATATGAATGTTCACAGCAGCTTTACCAGCAATAGCCAAAAACTGGAATGTCTATCAACAGGTAAATGAAAAAACAAACTGTGGCATATCTATACAGTGGAATACTACTCAGCAACAAAAAGGAATGAACTAAGGATACATGCAACAATGTGGATGCACCTCAAAATCATTATGGCAAGTGAAAGCAGCCAAAAATGAATATATTCTGTATGACTCCATGTATAGAAAATTGTAAAAAATGCCAACAAATACAGAGTGACATAAAGTGTATCAGTGGTTGCCTAGAGATGGTGGGGAAATGGAAGTGGAGATTACACAGGGACACAACGAAAATTTGGGAGTGATGAATATGCTCACTATCTTGACTGTGGTGACAATTTCATAGATGTAGACAGGCCAAAATATGCCAAATTATACCTTTTTTTTCAAATTGTACCTTTTAAATTCATCTCTTCTGCATCTTCTGTTGCATCCATCATGTTCTGACTTGGGTGAGCTATAGGTGACCTCTATTAGAGGACATATAGTAGCTATCTTTGTATCCATATACAGTGTTTAACACGTTCCTGGCATGCTGTGTTTAGCAAGGCTTTGCTGGTATGAAACAAATACAGATAAATCATGGCTCTGCTTTAAAAAAACCTGTAACTAGTTAGGTGGAAATATGACTATTTTAAAAAAGGTGTTAACTTTTCTTAGCTACATCTGTGAGTTTAATGTAGTTTTAATAAAAAAAATTATCATGGCTTTTTAAAACGTCATTCAGACTATATCACTGAAAAAATGAGTGAGAGTAACCAAGGAAGTTTTGGAAAAGAAGAGTGGTTGAGCATTGGAGATTATCTTACCTGGTATTACTAAGTAGCTGCAATAATCCAAATAACAGAGATCTCACATGAGAGTAAAGTGATGGTATAATGTCCACAAACAAGCCACAAACTGTGAATATGGGCTTAGTATACAACTTAAATGTGGTACCATTTGAGGGAAAATAAAGGAATCATTCAGTAAATGGTATAGGACAGCTTGATTAACTTTTCTGGAGTGGGGTAAAAAAAAGTTAGAAATTTAGCCCATATACCAAAGGAAATTCTAGGTAAATAAAACTGGTGGTTCTTTAGAAGTAGAGAAAGGAGGTCAAGGATATCTCACTTGGGGAGGGTTTTTCAAAATCCAAGTGCTCTCTCCTCCTCCCACATCCCCCAACTGCAATATTTTAGCTGAAAGTCAATGCAAATGTTGAAATCATTTTAAATGAAGGAAAATACAGTAGTTATTTATTGGATCATGGAATGAGCAAAGACTTTTGAGTATCAGAGAATGGAATGAATTGTAAGGAAAAAAGTGGACAGATTTTGCTACATAAAAATTGTGTACAAATATATAAGCAGAGGCAAAGGGAAAAAGACCAGATGGGGAAAATAAATGTAACAAATATGACCAGCAGAGAGTTAATAAAATTAAAAATTGTCCTACGAATTGATTTTTTTTAGAAGATAGAAAAACATTTGAAAACTGTTTCATCTTGTTTATAATTACTTTAACTGCTAGTAATTAAAGAAACTCAAATTAGGCAGATACTATTTTTCCCCCAAATGGGCAAAAAAATTACATAAGGCTGGCAAGGAATGAGGAAATGGGCACTCCCGAGGCTTACTCATGGGCTTGGAGGGCATTTGGCAGGATGCAATAGAATCCTCCAAATGTTTGTAGTATTGTTTGCCCTGTGATTCCACTTCTAGGGACCCATCCCAAAGAAATAATCATTTATGTAAAAAGTCCTTCCTCGGGGCGCCTGGCTGGCTCAGTCATTAAGCATCTGCCTTCGGCTCAGGTCATGATCCCAGGGTCCTGGGATCGGTGGGAAGCCAGCTTTTCCCTCTCCCACTCCCCCTGTTTGTGTTCCCTCTCTCGCTGTGTCTCTGTCAAATAAATAAATAAAATCTTTAAAAAAAAAAAGTGCTTCCTCCAAACAATCCCCCCCTGGGAATGTGAGCTCTGTGAAGGCAGGGATTGTATCAGTTTTGTTTATAGCTGTATCCCAATGATAAAACAGAGCCAGGCACAGAGAAAGCACCCCCAAAATGTTTGTTGAATAGACGTTTTCAATTTCTAAATATTTTAGGATGAAGTATTTTACATAGATGAAAAGATATATTTTTTTAAAATACAAAACACCTACGTATCTACCGCTTGATTTAAGAAAGAAAACATTACCAATATTAAGGGCGCCTGGCTGGCTCAGTCGGTAAAGCCTGCGACTCTGGATTGTGGGGTTGTGAGTTTCAGCCCCACGCTGGATGTAGAGTTTACTTAGAAATTTTTAAAAAAAAATTTTTTTTAAATATTACCAATATGGCTGAAATCCCCTGTTACATGTATTAGTTTTAAAATAAGAGAAAAATGACAAAAATACAAAGCAAGTTCACCATAACCTTCTCATCAGGCTAAAAATTCCATGCAGAATTTTCTCTTTTCTCTCATTTTTAAATAAAAAATTATAGTAAAATACACATAAACATAAAATTTACCATCCTAACCAATTTCAAGAGTACAATTCAGTGCCATTAAGTGCATTCACATCGTTGTGTCACCATCGCCACCAGCCACCCACAGAACTGTCTTGCAAAACTGAGACTCTGTACCCATTAAACAATACTTCCCATTCTTCCTCCCCCAGTGCCTGGTAACCATGTTCTACTGCCTCTGTGTATTTGGCTACTCTAAATAGCTCATATTAAATGGAATTATACGATATTTGTCCTTTTGTGCCCCAGATGAGGAAAGTATTGCCTTTGGGGGTTCCAAGATTCCCTCCGTGCTCCAGGAAAACTGCACTAACCTTGCTAGCAAACTCTTACTCATCTCAGAAGTTGTTCTGAAATTCCTACCCTCACCCCTAAGCCACTGTTGTCTGTCCTGTTCAGTTTGTCGGAAATCCATTCATTGGTGGTCCATTAAATTGACTTAAGGCAGGGTCACCTACTGTCCCTAACATCTGAGCCTAATGTCATGAAGAGCCAAGAGAAGTGGTGACCATCATTTAGAATCAAAGGTACCTGAAGGTTTCAATAAAAATACCAGCCATAGAAGGTAAAAATTAGTGAACAAAGATAATTTTAAAGCCATGTTACCAGGTACTATGTTTATCTCAAAACTCATTGGCTTAAAACAACGTTTTATCATGCTTGTGACCTCTATGAGTCAGAAATTCACAAGGGGCATAGTGGGATTGCTAGGTCTCTGCATTAAATATCCAGGGACTCAGAAAAATTTGAAGGCTGGGGTGACCCAGGGCTGGGAATATGTAGCATTTGGAAGTGCATTTATTTACATCTCTACTGGTTGATGCTGTCAGCTGGAATGGTCAGTTAGAACACCAACCTGTGACCTTTTCAATAGCCTGAGCTCATCATGGCATGGCTGGTCAGTCTCCCAAGAGAACCAATGGAAGCTTTATTGCCTTCTATTACCTAACCTAGGAAGTTACATAATATCATTTCCATAGTAGTCACAAGTCTTCCAGATTCAAGGAGAGGGAACTGTGTTCCTTTGTTAGGGCTGCCATAACAAAGTACCACAGACTGGGTAGTTTATTTTATTTATTTTTTATTTATTTGACAGAGAGAGATACAGTGAGAGAGGGAACACAAGCAGGGGGAGTGGGAGAGGGAGAAGCAGGCTTCCCGCAGAGCGGGGACCCTGAGGCGGGGCTCGATCCCAGGACCCTGGGATCATGACCTGAGCCGAAGGCAGACGCTTAACAACTGAGCCACCAAGGACTCCCAGACTGGGTAGTTTAAACAACAGAAATTTATTGTCTCATAGTTCTGGAAGCTAGATGTCCACCAGGTATCAGCACGGTTGGTTCTTAGGGTTGAGAGGGAAGGATCTGTTCTAGGCCTCTCTCCTTGCCTTGTAGATGGCCGTCTTCTTCCTGTGTTTCATCATATCACTATCCCTCTTTGTGAGCTTCTGTGCCCAAAGTTCCCCCCTTTTTTGACACAAGTTATACTGGATTAGGGCCGACCCTAATGACTTTAAATTGATGACCTCTGTAAGGACTCTATCTCCAAATATGGTCACATTTTGAGGTGCTAGAGATTAGGACCCCAACATTTGAATTTTGAGGGAGACATAATTTAATTCATAACAAGAACATAGACCCCCCAACTCTCAATGGGCAGAGAATCAAAGTCACCACATAGAAAGTGTGTGGGGGGGGGATATTACTGCTACCATCTCTGGAAAATATAATCTACTACATCATGGTATAAAATGTTTAATGATTAGACTCTACAATAGCTTATGTTATTCATTTCAGGTAAGTCAGCTCACCACATAATAAAACATATAATTTTCACACGTATCATATTTTTATGGTGGTCAGAGAGCTCAAATACTAAGTGTTGGTTCCAAACAAGACACCTGGAAACTCTATGGCTGACTTTTCCAAGATAATGAAAGGATGTGCTTCAAAAGCTGGTGCTTCCCAACAGAATTTCCAGCAAATTATTATTTCTGGCCCAAGGAGTTGCTCTACTTTAAGCTCCTTTGCTGATTTGCTTATTTGTAGTAGACACTCACTATTAGTGCTTGTAGTTCACCCTTGACCAATCTTGTCTTCACTCAGAGGAATTCGTGTCTATTAATTTTATTTTGTAGGCAAAGTAAATTTAAACGCTTATTTTTATCAAATTTTAGGAAAAACATATTATTAAGTACCTGCTATAACAATAAATCTTATCACGCACCTGGGTGGCTCAGTTGTTAAGTGTCTGCCTTCAGCTCAGGTCATGATCCCAGGGTCTTGGGATTGAGCCCCACATCGGGCTCCCTGCTCGGTGGGGAGCCTGCTTCTCCCTCTCCCACTCCCCCTGCTTGTGTTCCCTTTCTCGCTGTGTCTCTCTCTGTCAAATAAACAAACAAAAAAAAAATCTTAAAAAAAAAATCTTATCATGCCTCATTTGTTGCTATTATTACTATTTGAGATTTGAGATGACTTACAGCACAAAAAATTAGGTGGGGCTCCTGCCAAACCCATATTGGCATTGGTAACATTCTTTTTTTTTTAAGATTTTTTCATTTTTAAGTAATCTCTACAACCAACATGAGGCTTGAACTCACAACCCGAGAACAAGAGTTGCATGCTCTACTGACTGAGCCAGCCAGGCGCCTCAGCAAGGGTAACACTCTTATTGGCCCAATGCACATCAGCAAATGTTCTCCGACAACAACCATTGAATAAGGATTGCACAAAAGCCAGTCTCAAAAACTTAAACATTCCTTTTAAAAGTGGGTAGACACCGGGGCACCTGGTTGGCTCAGTCAGTAAAGCATCTACCTTCGGCTCAGGTCAGGATCCCGGGATTCTGGGATTCAGCCCCGCATCGGGCTCCCTGCTCAGTGGGAAGTCTGCTTCTCCCTCTCCCTCTGCCCCTCCCCCTGCCTATGCTCTGTCTCTCAAATAAATAAATAAAATCATAAAGAAGAAAAAAAGTGGGTAGACATTATTCCATAAGCCACTGGGTTAATCTCCAAATTGCTTTTCTAGTATTGTCCACTCTTGCCACTTTGCTTTACCTGGTCAGCCTCTCTCTTCCTGCCCACTTGGGCAGCACACATCACAGGGCCAACCCAGACCTACTGAATTAGAATCTCTCGAAGCTCCCCAGGTAATTCTGGTCATCAGCTAGGTCTGCCAACTACAGATCAGTGTGATCAAGTTCCTTAAGCTTAGCCTAAAAAGTTGTCAGCCCTGCTCAACCCTACAGTCGAATACCTTGCCATTCCCCACCTCATGATTTACCTATCAACAATACTCAAGGGGTGCCTGGTGGCTTAGTCGGTTAAGGGTCTGACTCTTGGTTTTGGCTCTGGCCATGATCTCAGGGCCATGAGATTGAGCTCTCCCCCAATCCCCCGCCCCCACTCAGGCTCTATGCTCAGTGCAGAGTCTGCTTGGGTTTCTCTCCCTTCCCCTCTACCCCTCCCCCATCTCAAATAAATAAAAATCTTAAAAAAAAAATACTCAATATGTTGCTTCCCTCCACCTCAGGCCCTGCCCAGGCTGAAATCCCTTCACCCACTGTGACTGCCAAACAACCTATTTTCCTCCAAAATCCAGCTCTGGTGTCTACTTCCATAAAGCCTTCCCTGACTACCTCACCTCCACTCCCATCCAGGATTAACCCTTCTCTCCTCTGTATTCTGACTGCACTGTGTTCCCATAGCATTCAGCACACAGTGTAGAAATATACTTGCTCACCTCTCTCCCTTGCTAGAGTATGAGCTACGAAGGCAGGTTCTGTGCCATTTCCACCTTAGTATTCTTAGCATCTAAGCCTGGGCTGAACTGAATCCGAATCAAGTGGTTTATGGGAGTCAGCAAAGGAGTCCGTTGTCAAGCAGGTGAAGTCTCCTATGAACAAACTGCTTGATCTTGCCGTGTTCAGTCAGGCTGCTGTATGTTTGTTACTCGCCTGGCTCTGACATGATCAGGATATTTTCTTTCAGTACTAACAGAGGTTTCTTCCCTCGGCAAGAAAGCAGGGCCCTATAAAGAAGAAAACGGACTTCACCTGCTGTGCCAACAAACTTGAAGGGCTGTCTCAAAGAAAAAATTCCCAAACCAGGGCCCTCCTGGTTTCTCCTGACTCAGACACTTTTGCTCCCTCCTTTCCCCTCATATTTCATGCCCTTGACATGAAATAGACAGACAACAGGGATCGACGTTTGCTTTATGTTGCCTGCCTTCCATTTGTTACCTCTTCTTTGCTTGTCATTTTGACCAAGGTTGCAGCTGCAGCCCATTACTGACCCTCCCATTTAAATGCCATCAGTTTCCAGCCAACAAAATCTTCACAGATTATACAAAAACTCAGTCACACCAAGAAGTTTGGCATTGCTCATCCAGAAACTGGTGATTTGGTATTGCCCAATAGTCAGAGGACTGAAGTCTTTGCTTCTTATGCTGGCTGGTCTCTGGGAGGATGGCCAGCAGAACTCTGAGGTAACAGGCAGGATGATACAGCAGGGGTTCTCTGACTCAATGGGGCATCCGAGTGACCGGGGTCAGGGGCTTGTTACAGCACACATTGCTGCTTGTTACAACTCAATTACTGATTCAGTGGGTCTGAGGCATGGCCTGAACACTGCATTTCTAAAAAGTTCCCAGGTGATGCTGATGCTGGCCCAGGACCACACTTTGAGAACCACTGTGGTAGAGAGTGTCCGGAGAGGGGGACCAAGCTGTCAACCTGACTTGTTGAATCTAGAATAGATGGATCTGCATATGAGACATCGTAAAATCACCTGAGGAGATTTAAAAGCGCTGGCTGCCCAAGCTGCATCCCATTAGAAATCAGAATCTTTGAAAATGATGGGACAGAAGTATCAGTATTTTTTTTAAACTTTCCAAGTGCTCCCAATGTGTAGGCAAATTTGAGAACCAGCAGTTCTCAGACCAGGGTGCAAATTGAAGTCATATGGGGAGCTTTTAGACCAGGTTCCTGCCAGGACATTACCGTGAATCAATTAAATCAGAATATCTGGGTGTGAGGCCTGGGCGGGCTGCCTTCATTCTTTTATCCCTTCCTTCCCCCTTTCCCCTCCTGTCCAGTTTTCCAGATTTTTCTAAAGTTCAACCAGTGTGGGGGTTTACTAATCTGAATTTCAATATACCCCTTTTATAAACTGTCATTTTTGTTGCAGTTGATAAATCCCTTGGTTTTGTTTTTTAAAAGAATCATTTATTTGAAAGAGCTCGAGCACACACGAGTTGGGGGAGGGATAGAATCTCAAGCTGACTCTGCGCTGAGCACAGAGCCCTACTTGGGACTCGATCCCACAACCCAAAAGATCATGACCCAAGCTGAAACCAAGAGTCAGACACTTAACCAACTGAACCACTCAGGCACCTTCAAATCTCTTGTTTTAAACAAAGGAAATTGAGATAATGATTTTTATTTTTTTGAAACTAGAGAAGACTGATCCGAGTAGGGGTGGGTGCAGGGGAACAAATTCATCTTCAGGGTGGATCCCCTAGCAACAGGGCCATACCTTCTCTAAAAAATTACCTTGGGTGGCACTTCTCAGGGCCCACCTGAACCTGCAACATCAGCAGTACCTGGGAGTTTGTTAGAAATGCACATTCTGGGGCATCTGGGTGGCTCAGTCGGTTAAGCGTCTGCCTTCAGCTCAGGTCATGATCCCAGGGTCCTGGGATCAAGTCCCATATCGGGCTCCCTGTTCAGCAGGGAGCCTCCTTCTCCCTCTCCCTCTGCCTGCCGCTCTCCCTGCTTGTGTGCTCTGTCAAATAAATAAAAATCTTAAACAAAAAAAAGAAACGCACATTCTCGGGGCTTACACCAGAAATCCTGAGGGTGGGGCTCTTGAATCTGGGTCTCGGCAAGCCCACCAGGTGATTTTGAGGCATTTGAAGGTTTAAGCACCACTAACCAGGAAGGTAGCAGTGGGGAAATTAAGATCTTGATCTTCCATTTCTGATGTCAATCATCTATTTTTTTTGACACACCACACTACCTGTCAAAAGATAACAGTAACGATGGCAGTAGCCGTGCCAGAAGCCCCCTGACTTAATGCCATGTGTCTCAGCGTGAGATGGAACCGTCACACCTCCACCATGCCCCTGCTGGTCATGGGCTTCCGTCCCTGAACTTTCTGTTTAGCCTTACCATGTGGTTTTGTGTCCTTGGTATGCTGGCCACAGGTAACCCCCAAACTCGGAGACCCATCTGCATTTAGTAGATGGCTGTCACTCCAATCTGATTAAAGCAACTTTGGAGGCTCTTTGGGGCTCCCATTGGCCTGCCTTCTGCTCTCCATTTCCTCACCAGATGGGGTCACATTTTATGCAAGCCACAACACATGAGCCTGCTCAGCCTGCTCAGCCAGGGAGTATTTTACCAGAAGTCAGAGCCTTCCTCTCAGCCCGAGCAACGACAAAATAGGAAGCAGCTCTTTTTTTGTCATCAAGATCCTAAGGCAGTGGGAGGCCTCACAGCCTGCCAGGGACGGAGCTGGACCGCGTAAGAAATGTGCGGTGATACCCGTCAACTAAGCAACCCCTTGGCTGCTATTCTCAACAAGGAAGGGAACCTACTTTTATCGAGCACAGACCAATTCTCAGGACTTCACATACATGATTTTACTTGATCCCAACAACATTGTAAAGTTTAGTAGTATTCCCACTTACAGAGATACAAACCTAGAAGAAACAAATTGAGAGAGACTGAATGGTGCTCCTGAAACCCCACAGCTAGTAAACGGAGATTGGAGTTCTCACTGTTACCCCCCCGCCCCCGCCCAAAGGGGATGCCTTTGCTATATCTGCACCACGCTTAAATGTCAGTCCTAGCTTGTTTCTACCGCTGTATTACATGTCCTGATAAAAATGTCGAAAATACATACAATCTTTATGGGGCGCCTGGGTGGCTCAGTCATTAAGCATCTGCCTTCGGCTCAGGTCATGATCCCAGGGTCCTGGGATCGAGCCCCACATCGGGCTCCCTGCTCGGCGGGAAGCCTGCTTCTCCCTCTCCCACTCCCCCTGCTTGTGTTCCCTCTCTCGCGGTGTATCTCTCTCAGTCAAATAAATAAATAAAATCTTAAAGAAAAATACAATTTTTAAAAGTATAAATCTGTGCTGGTTAATGAGTTGATTCTTGGGATGCTCTGTAAAAATCAAAAGCGTGAGCAAAAAAGAATTCATGAAGGGAAACGTAGTTATAATGGCATCAGAAATCACTCTTTCCTAGTACCTTCTTGGATCTGTTTCTCCCTTGCTCTCCTGCTGTCCACCTTCCTATCCCAACAAGGACTTTCATCAACTCTCCAGTGAGGCTAGGTGGGACTAATACCACACCCAGCCTCTTCCAGTGCTGTGCTCTCCACCGCTGACTATTCCATCCCCTTCTCTCACACTCCATCCTCATTCCCACCTGTGTGTGAACAATCCATTCAACACAGGAGAGTGCCTGCTTCCCCACAGCCTGGCCAGTATTGAGCACCGTATTCTTTTAAAGTTTTCATCATGAATATAGGAAAAATAAAAATCTCATTTTAAACGGCATGTCCTTAATTGCTGTTGAGGTTGAACACCTATTCAAAAAATATTCCTTGGTGAATTGCCCTTTCATTTTCTTTACCCAGTTTCTTTTTGGGAGTGGTTCTTATTGATATGAGAGAATCTTTATTTACTAAGGACATTTATCTTTTTTTTTAAGATTTATTTATTTGAGAGAGAGCACATAAGAGAGCGTGCATGACTAGGGGGCAGGGCAGAGAGAGAGAGAATCTCTTCCTGAGAGTTCCCCTTTTGTGCCATTTCATGTAAATACTACAAAGAAAGAAAGACATTTCCTCCACCCCCAGTTTTTCTTTAAACCGGCTGGCTCAGTCAGTAGAGCATGTGATTCTTGATCCTGAGGTCCTGAGTTCAAGCCCCACATAGAACTTACTTTAAAAAAAAAAAGGTGGTGTGGGGGCGCCTGGGTGGCTCAGTCGGTTAAGCAGCTGCCTTCAGCTCAGGTCATGATCCTGGGGTCCTGGGATCGAGCCCCATGTCCGGCTCCCTGCTCAGCGGAGAGCCTGCTTCTCCCTCTCCCTCTGCCTACTTGTGCTATCTGTCAAATAAATAAATAAAATCTTAAAAAAAAAAAAAAGGTGGTGTGGTGTGCCTGGGTGGCTCAGCTGGTTAAGCATCCAGCTCTTGATTTCAGCTCAGGTCATGATCTCATGATGTGAGATCAAGCCTCATGTCAGACTCTGAGCTACATGTGGAGCCTGCTTGAGATTCTCTCTTCCTCTCTCTCCACCCCTCCCCCACCTCTCTTTCTATCTCTCCTTCTCTAAAAAAAAAAAAAGAATAACTGAGACAGAAGATTAATCTGCAGCTCTTGCAACTGGGCATTTCATTACTGCAGCTGAGACTTAAAGAGAGGAGGACTTTGGGGTTAATGTGGGGAAACAGGCTGCACACTGCCAAGACTAACATTAGGGATGGGTGGGGGCTGAGAACAGCTGGGGGTGTGTTCTTTCCTACCTCAGCCTCCAGACCTCACCCTGGACCAGCTGGAGGGAGTGAAAAGACAGAGGAGGTGGGGATCTGGGCCAAGGAAGGGGAATGAAAGAAGGGAAATTTCAAGTCAAGCAATTGAGAGAGAATTCCTATAGCAAATTCCAGGGTCAGAGGAGGGAGGGTTTGGCCTCTCATGCATGTGCATGTTGGGCGGGTGAGGGGCGTGGGGGAGGGGATTTAGGTGACCTAGGTAACTGAGCAAAGTCAGACTTGTAAGGCCACTGCAAAGCCTGTTTCTGCAAGTAATGTGTATACCATCTGTCTCTCCATGCCAGTGGAAGCACTAATAAATGTTACATGTTGAAACTTTTGCATAGCTTGTACATAAAAAAATTCCATATGCCAAATGACTGGACTACATGAACACATCTGTCGAAAACAGGTCTCTTAGGTACAATTTAGGACATTCCAAAGCAGCTTTATAACTGTTTCAACCTCCAAATGGTATGAATTAACTCTCATAAGCCAGGTCTATTCTCTCTGAGTAAAGGATTGGGCTAAACATCCAACTAATTCAAGTCTGAAACACTCTTTTGCTTCATTACAGAGAGTATTACTAGCAAATTCTTTTTCCCCCCAAAATTATACTGCTGATTGACTCAGTGTTTGATGTCACATTGTTGACATATGTTAATATGGCCAAAATGATAAAATACTTCATTATGGGGTTGAAAAGAACCATATTTTACATTTCTACTAGATTGTTACTCCAATAACAGCTATAATTTCCAATGAACACTGACACAAGTATGTGATTAGATCTCAGGCGCCAAGTATAATTTATTTTGTAAAAGTCATCATATAAGAACTCCTGAGATGGCCCTTTCACATCCATTCTCTCCCTCAACAGGAGATGCATGAAGGAGGAATGCAATCTCCTTTTAGGACAAAGCTTAGATGTAAACTTCATGTGCTGTCTCAGCACTCATATTAACTCTAGGGACTGGAACATTTTCTTCTTCTTCTTACCTCATATGAACTTTTTGTTTTGGTTCTCACTTTTATGAAAATATCTTTAGAAAAGCAAGTATAAGTAATGAATGAATGGATGGAATGAATGAATGAATGAATGAACTGGAAAAATGAATCAGCATCTTCAAATGTCTCAACATGATGGAAAAATTGGAAGAGTCCAAGAGAATGAAATGTAGCAGGTGTGAATGAAAATCACACCTTAGGTCTCAGAAAACTAGAGATGGATGGAGGAAGAATTCAACCTATTAGCAGGACATATGAAGAAAAACTTAGAGATTTCAGTTTATTACTCAATAGGCATCAGCAAGCTATTCAGGCTGGTCTGGTGACTATGCTAATAGATGAATACTGTCCAAAACAGAGGAAGAAACAGCCTTCGACTCTGGCTCAGGTACTCTGTTCAGATACACACCTAATTTTAACAACAAACTGGAGTGGATTCAAACAGGCCAAGGAGACAAGACAGGGCCTGTCCCTAAAGAATGCCTAATGCAATAGGGGAACTGAATCAAATGAATCAAATGAAAGCCAGTTCAAGGACCTGTGGTTAAGTTTAGCCTCAGAAAGGAAAAGCTTCGAGAAGCCATTCAGTATAGAGGGAGTAAAATTTCAGTTATCAAATATTTGAGGATCTGTTATATGAAAGATTAAGTCTGTTTGGTATGGAAACATTAGAACCAATAAGTAAACTTCACTGGAAGACAGAGTTCACCTCAATGTGGGGGGGGGGGGCAGGATTTGCTCTTTAGGCCACCTGTTAGCATATCCATGGGAGTGATAGTGCTGTCTAGGGGGCAAAAGTTCATTCTTAGAGGGGGCGATGTGCGAAGAATGGGCTTACAATGGTTTCAGGCCCTTCAAAGTTCCACCCTACTCAACAAAATCTTATTCCTTAGTATTTAATTTCTCTTGTTGAGTTTTCTTGGGCATCAAATGAGCAGCATGGGCACTAACATGGAAGATACCCAAACGGATGCTAGATGGGTACTACAAGACTATGGTGAAGAGGTGGCTGTGATTTGAAGACTGTTTTTGAATTGATTGCTCAATATTGTAGGCGGCGGCCTGCTGTGCCGTGACCTGCCATTGGCTGCCTTGAGGATGTTGTCCATGTTCCATCCTCAGTGCTACTGTGTGACTGGAGCTTTGAGAGTAAATACAAATGGCTTGTATCTTACCATTTAATTCTACAAAAGTTAGTCAACCTCCATCCATCTCTAGACAGCCTGGGTGGCTGTCAGTTAAGCGTCTGACTCTTGATTTTGGCTCAGGTCATGATCTCTGGGTTGTGAGATTGAGCCCTGCTTCAGGCTCCACACTCAGCAGGGAGTCGGCTGGAGGTTTTCTCTCTCCCTCTCCCCTCTGCCCCTATCCCTGCCCCCCCAACTCTCTCTCTCTCAAGTTAAAAAAGTTAACCAACCCATCATTAGGTCAGGTGCTGAAAAGAAGTGTCAACAATATCTGAATAAGTATCTAGCATTTAGGGGTGCCTGGGTGGCTCAGTCGTTAAGCGTCTGCCTTCAGCTCGGGTCATGATCCCGGGGTCCTGGGATCGAGCCCCGCATCGGGCTCCTTGCTCGGCGGGAAGCCTGCTTCTCCCTCTTGTGTTCCCTCTCTCACGCTCTCTCTCTGTCAAATGAATAAATAAAATCTTAAAAAAAAAAAGTATCTAGCATTTAAAAGCCATTTTCTCATATCACACAAAAGTTAAAAGTTAATACTTAGGAGATTTAATTTTCTTCCATTGTTTCTCTTTTGCTGAAAAAGTAACCATCTTGAATGATTTTTATATTGATTACATTGCTATTATTATATACTTCTAAAATTGCTAAATGTATATATTTGATACATTACAGTTTATAAGTAAATGATCTGTATTAAAAGTTATTTGGCAAATACAGTTATAAAATTAAATGTTAATAGCTTTGATTTTTTTTTTAATTTTATTTTTAAGCAATCTCTATACCCAACATGGGGCTCGAACTCACAACCCCGAGATCAAGAGTCACATGCTCTACTGACTGAGCCAGCCAGGTGCCCCTGATTTTCAAGTTAACTAAAATTTTAACTTAAAATTAACCCTGCATTAGATAAAAAGAGTAAGCTTTATACTTACTCTTATGTATAAAGCACAAATATACATATAGTAAATAAACATATACAGTACATCTGTGGTATTAAAATCTCATAGGCAGGTGATTAGGCAAAAACATGTCTAAAAAAGGCTCTTCGGGGGAATGACACTTTTTTTTGAATGATAATTTTTTAAAAGTTGAGAAACCCTGAACTAAAGCCATCTAAGCTTTCTGGCATGAAAACATTTTGCTGTTGGTTTGCCAGGATGAATCTCTGCCAAAATTTGAAATAAGAATGGGTTTATTCATATTCTTTTCCTGTCCTCATGTCCCCTTCCTTGCTTTTTTTTCTACCCTCGGTGGTTGTATATCTTCTAGTGACAGAATCATCCTTTTCCTTTTGGGGCCAGAATCCCATTCTGTAGCTCCAGGGGTGGTGATAGATGACCCAGGTTTGTCCAGCAGTGGACATGTCACGTGAGTCAGATCAATCAGTTGATCCTGGGACTTTTGCTGCAACTGAGAAGAGATCCTTTTCTGCAGGAGTTACATTTGCCAGGCTGTGAGCCTGGAGCTGCTAAAGTCTCTCTTTGCCATAAGCTGGGGCAAGTCTACCGGACAATAAAACCAACCTAGCAGAAAGCAGAGCCAGAGAACAAAAGGAGAGAGGCAGTATTCAGTGATAGCATCGAGAACCTAGATCCAGTCATACCTGAAGCTATCAGAACCCCTCGAGTTCTTTGTGTCTTTTGTGACTTAAGCCAAATGGAGTTCTATCTCTATTACCAGCAACCAGAAGGGCTTTTACTTCATAAATCAACATTGCCCAGTTCACTAATTCCATGACCCTCTGTCCAGAGTCCAGGAACCTCTCTTTGGTTCCCCAACCAAGTCCGCTTTTCCCATTTGAGGCCTTAACCCCATCACCTACCCCTACTCAGAACTTCACTCTCAGGCAGACTGTTACAATTCTTGCTGAGTATGGTGTTGAATCTGAGACACTAATCTTATAGTAGTATTTTTGGTGCCACTTTTAATTTCTTGGTTAAATTATGAATTATTGTTTATTTGAAAGAATGTGTTTTATTTCCTTTTGTGGACACCCCCAAATGTTTGCCCTATATGTAAATATATATATAAATTATGTAACATTCTATCATCAGCTCACTTATCATTAAGTATGTACCATTAAGTTATTACACACTGAAAGGCAACAAACATGAATCTATATTTATGAAATTCTACTGACCTCCATGAAAAATGTCTATTGTTAATTTATGACAGATAAACAAGGTGAAACTGATTTGGTAATTTTATTATAAAACATGTAAATATAAATTTTTAAAAATTGAACTATAGTATACTGGATAATATATTTTGGAACTTTAAAGGTTCTAAGTAGTACATTCGCTAGCAACTAAAGTTGTTCAGTATTTCTCCTAAGAATTCCTCAGTAATTTGAAATTTAATGATTTTTTTATTTTCAACAACTCCATTCCCAATGCTTTCTCAGGAAGGAAGGAAAGAAATTTGGAAGCAATAAAAGATGGCTTCTTTAATTCTGTGGGTGCACAATCGGTTAACATTGTCCATTCTTCTGGGGACACAAAAAATTGAACAGCAGACCAACTAATGGGAGGTGAAGTCATAGCGTGGAGTATATCATTTTATCAGCCTCAGTAACTGATAGTCAAAAATTGGATCATTTAAGGAAATTTAATTCACTAGGAAGATTTAGGTTAGGATACATTACACTTGAGGACATCCAAATGGATTCAGGAGGCATCTGAACATTCTGAACCAGGAATAAGAAGCCAGGGTTTGTGATACAAATTCAAAAGTCAGCCAAAACTCAAATGAGGAGGCTCAGAAAATGGCTGAACTCTTTGGGTCAAACAGAGAGAAAAGGAAAAGGTCCTGTAGAAAGTCTAAAGACAAGGAAAGGGAGAGAGCCTAAAAAGATATTTGAAAAATTAAGGCAGGCCAGCATCAGGAAAAAACAAACGAAAAAACAACCAAGAGCACAAGGCCATATTGCAAATACCTGTATCATCACAGAGATTGAGAAGGTGGGAAAGAAAGTCTTGTAATTGAGATTTTGCTATATAGGCAACAGGGCAATCTTTGCTTAGGTTATATGCTATATGTTAAATCATTCAGTGGGCAGCGCTTCATTTTGATCCTAGTTAATAGAAGACAGATGTCTGGCATCTGGCTCTATGATCAAGTATGGTCACTGTTTTAGAGCACCTGGCAGCCACGCCTGGCCCAATCTCTGTGCGGGAAAAATGACTTGATAACACTTGTGCATCCAGATTTCAAGGGAGTGGGCTACTAGTAGTATGAAATATTTCACCCAAATTAGATGGAAGAAGGGTTTTTTTTTTTTAAGATTGATTGATTGATTGATTCATTCATTCATTCATTCATTCCCAGGATCGAGTCCTGCATCGGGCTCCCTGCTCGGCGGAGAGTCTGCTTCTCCCTCTGACCCTCCCCCTCTCATGCTCTATCTCATTCTCTCTCTCAAATAAATAAATAAAATCTTTAAAAAAAAAAGATTTATTTTAGAGAGAGAGAGAGTGGTGGGGAGGGGCAGAGGGAGAGGGAGAGAAGCCACCCCCCACTGAGCACAGAGCCCCACAAAGGGCTCAATCTCATGGCCCTGAGATCATGACCTGAGCCGAAATCAAGATTCATGCTTAACTGACTACACCACCCAGGCGCCCATTTTGACTTTTTAAAATATTTTATTTTAAAGATTTATTTATTTGAGAGGGAGAGAGAGCGGGGGCAGGGGAGGATAGGGGCAGAGGAAGAGGAAAAGCAGACTCCAAGCTTAGCACAGAGCCCAACACGGGGCTCAATCTCAGGACCCCAAGATTACGACCTGAGCCAAAACCAGGAGTCAGATGCTCAACCAACTGTGCCACCCAGGTTCCCCTAACGATTTTATATTTAAGTAATCTCTACATCCACATGGGGCTTGAACTTACAACCCCGACATCAAGAGTCTCACGCCTTACCAACTGATCCAGCCAAGTGTTCCTTTTTATTTTGATTTTTATTGGTACATATTTTTGGTACCTATTATCAGAGAGCAGTAATTTTGTTATATTCCAAATTTCTTATAAAATTTTTGCATGGAATATTACTTAACTAATAGTCTGTAGAATTGTCATGCTTTATATTCCTAAACTAGACATTTAGTTCAAACCTAAGCTATACCTATCAGCTAAATGGGGCTGAAGGCCCTTAAAGGGATCAACCTCACCCATTTCAGAACTCTACACTGACTTAATGAATAGACAAGTCCATCAAGAATGGCTTTGGGGGACACCTGGTGGCTCAGTGAGCATCTGCCTTCGGCTCGGGTCATGGTCCCAGAGTTCTGGGATCGAGCCCCACATTGGGCTCCCTGCATGGCAGAGAGCCTGCTTCTCCCTCTCCCTCTGCTGCTCCCCCTGCTTGTTCTCTCTGTCAAATAAATAAATAAAATATTTAAAAAAAAAAAGTTTGTCTACCTCTTCACTAAACGGAGAACTATTTTAGGGCAGGGCTGGGTCTGCCATCTCCATGATCTCAGCACTGTCTGACAATTCCTAGTTAGTATATGTATGTTTATTTCTATATACATGCATAAATGAATAAAATGTTATGAATGATCCATCAATCCAGAGAAGCATACTAAAACAACAGTTGTCAAATTTCTGGGAAAACGATAAAAATAGAAGCCTACGCCCCTGCCCCAGCCTACTTCAGTGAGCCTGGGACTCTATCTGCATTTTTTTTTTTTAACTCTCTAGGGGATGGTGACTCACAATAAAGTTTGAGGACTTTTACAGGTGAGTGAACAGGTTCAGAGTGGGTAATCTATTTGTCCAAGAACTAAAGTAGAAATAAAACTGGAATAATTTGCTATAGTTTGTAAAGTTTTCCAATTCAGTCTTAAATTTTTTTTTTAATATGGAACACTTCACAAATTTGCATGTCATCCTTATGCAGGGGCCATGCTAATCTTCTCTGTATTGTTCCTTTTTTTTTTTTTTTTTTTGGTGCAGAATGGTGGTTTATTAAAGCACGGGGACAGGACCCATGGGCAGAAAGAGCTGCTGCACCGGGGTTGTGAGGGATGTATTGTTCCAATTTTAATGTAAGTACTGACAAAGTGAACACTCAATTCTGTCTTTATAGTGTGTATGAAAAGGCTTTTTTTTTTTTAAAGATTTATTTACTTATTTTAGAGAAAGAGAGAGCAAGCGGAGGAAGAGGCAGAGAGAGAGAATCCAGAATCAGACTCCCTAATGAGCACAGAGCTGACGCGGGGCTCCATCCCAGGACCCCAAGATCATGACCTGAGCCGAAATCAAGAATCGGCCGTTCAACCAACTGAGCTACCCAGGCGCCCCTTAAAAGTCTATTTCTAACGGAAATATGAAGCCATGGTTCTGTTTTAGTCAGTACAATCAATATATACAACCACCTACTCCTCATTTGTTTGAATGAGGAGTGAAGGACAACATCTAAAAATTAGCTGCAATACTTAAAGGAACAAATAACGGTTATAATTTAACATTTAATGCAAATGTCATTCTCTTCATGTGTTCAGCAGATCTGAGCTCAAAATAGACTGTATACTAAAAGAAAATAATGAGGGAGAATAACATTTAAATTTTCAATTCTGTAAAACTACAGGAGACTGAGAAATATTACTCTTTACCACCTGCTTTGTATTTTATAGCAAAAAATATATACTATTGGAACAGAATAGAGACCCCAGAAATAAACCTACAATTATATAGTCCAATCTATGATAAAGGAGGCAAGAATATACAATGGGGAAAAACAGTGTTTTTAATAAATGGTGCTGGAAAAACTGGACAGCCATACGTAAAAGAATGAAACTGGTCTACTTTCTAATACCATACCCAAAATCAAGCTCAAAACAGATTAAAGACCTAATCATGAGACTTGAAACTATAAAAAATCTTAGAAGAAAACACAGGCAGTAATTTCTCTGACATCAGCCATGTCAACATTTTTCTAGATATGTCTCCTGAGGCAAGGGAAACAAAAGCAAAAATAAACTATTGGGACTACACACACACACACAAACTTTCACACTGCAAGGGAAATCATCAATAAAACAAAAAGACAACCTATACTGAATGGGAGAAGATATCTGCAAATAACATATCCTATAAAGGGTTAACATATCCAAAATAAAGAACTTATAGAAGTGAACATTAAAAAAACAAACAATCCAATTAAAAAATGGGCAGAGGACCTGAGTAGACACTTTCCCAAAGAAGATATACAGATGGCCAACAGACACATGAAAAGATGGGAACATCACTCATCAACAGGGAAATGCAAATCAAAATCACAATATCACTTCATACCGTCAGATGGCAAAAATCAAAAAGACAAGAACAAGTGTTGGTGAGGATGTGGAGAAAAAGGATCCTTGTGCACTGCTGGTCAGAGTGCAAACTGGTGCAGCCACTGTGGAAAACAGTATGGAGGTTCCTCAAAAAATTAAAAATAGAACTACCATATGATCCAATAATTCCACTATTGGGTATTTATCCAGGGAAAACAAAAACAGACTTGAAAGGATATACGCACCCCTATGTTTATTGTAGTATAATTTATAATAGCCAAGACATGGAAGTAACCTAAGTGTCCATTAATAGGCAAATGGATAAGGAAAATGTGGTGCATATATATATGCACACCACATATACATAATGGAATATTACACAGCCATAAAAAAGATGAAATTGTGCCATTTGAGACAACATGGATAGATCTAGAGGATATGATACAAAGTAAGTAAAAATACAAATACCATGTGATTTCCTTCATAAATGGAATCTTTAAGAAAGTGAATAAACAGGGGCACCTGGGTGATTCAGTCAGATGGGCATCCAACTCGGTTTTGGCTCAGGTCATGATCTCAAGGTCATGAAATTGAGCCCCATGTGAGGCTCCCGCTCAGCAGAGTCTGCTTGTCCCTCTCCCTCTGCTCCTCCCCCTGCTCTCTCTCATAAATAAAAATAAAATCTTAAAAAAAAATGAATAAACAAATAAATTAAAAAAAACAGAATCAGAACTATAAATACAGAGAACAAAATGATGACTGTCAGAGGGCAAGGTGGGTGGGGGGTTGGGCAAAATGGGTGAAGGGGAGAGAGGGATACAGGCCTTCAGGTCTGGAATGAGTAAGTCGGGAATAAAAGGCAGAGCAAAATGAATATAGTTAATGATACTGTAATAGTGATGTAACGGGACGGAGGGTGGCTACACTTGTGGTAAACATAGCATAGTGTACAAACTCGTCAAATCACTAAGTTGTATACCTGAAACTAATGTAACATTGCATGTCAACTACACTCAAATAAAAAAATAACAATAAAATAACTAAAAAAAAAAAAACAACCCTGAGATACAAAGAGGTTGAGGCAAAAAAAAAAAATAGGTATTATTCCAAAGGTACTACTCAATAAAGACTAATTAGGAAAGCAGATGCTAGAGCCTAGACCTTGGTGCTAAGTTTAGATTTTGATTTAAAGGTGTTATTTTGCAGGGCGCCTGGGTGGCTGAGCCAGTTAAGCACCTGCCTTCGGGTCCTGGGATCGAGCCCTGAGTCTCCCTGCTCATCGGGGAGTCTGCTTTTCCCTCTCCTTCTGCCCCTCCTCCCCGACTCGTGCTCTCTCTCTCTAGCTCTCTCTCTCTGTCTCTCCAATAAATAAATAACATCTTAAAAAAAAAAGAGCGAGATGTTATTTTGGGGTGCCTGGGTGGCTCAGTCAGTAGAGCATGCAACTCTCGATCTCAGGGTTGTAAGTTCAAGCTCCACATTGGGTGTAGAGATTACTTAAAAATAAAATCTTAAAAAAATAATAAAAATATAAAAAGATGTTATTTTTGCAAATGAATGAAAATAAAACCCTTCAACAACAGAGGATCTGGGAAATTATGGATGCCCCACCTACCACTTACATACTTTATGAATTTTAGTAGAACCTTGTAGATGTAATGATCTACTTTATATTTCTAACTTACATTAAAACATCTTTTTGCAGTGACCTCAACCACATGTTCTTGCTGAGCTAAGGTCAGAGTCCATTTCAAAACTTTTCTTTCTGTTCTTTTATCAAGGGTCTTTCTAGAATCCATGTGAGAAAGAACAAAAACAAAACCAAACAAAAACAAAAACACTTTGACCTCTGCCTGACATCACAGCCAAAAATTAGAGGTGGATCACAGAGTTAAATGTGAAAGTTAAAACTGTAATAAACAACGGAGAATATCTTCATGGGCTGAATACAAATTTCTTCAACAGAAAGAAAAAAGTACTAACTATAACATTAAATAATAATATTGTATCTTTTTTCTTAACCAAAATTCTCAGCTTCTATAGGCATTATTTACTCACTGCTTTATCCTATAATATATAGGAAATATTTTCTAATTTACAATACCAATGTTACAACTAACAATGCATGAGGTTTACATTTTTTCCAGTTCTTTTTTCCTTTAAATATATTCCATTAAGATTGGACAGTCTGCATAGGTGTTCAAAAATAATTTGAAATAGGTCTTTTCTCTATACGGCTATTTTCACAATTTGATATAGGTAGGTTCTTTTGTTTTCAATTTTAGGGTTCGCTTTTTTCTTTTTACTCTGATGACATTTTCCAATATACAGAAGGTTCAAAAGTCAAAACTAACTGAAAAGGTATACTCTGAGAAGTCTTGCTTCCATTCTTCTCGCCTCTACTTCTCCATTTTATTTCACACTGTATAGGTGTTTCTGTTCTAAGTCTCTGATTTCTTATTCCAGTGTTTACTTTTTTGCAAAAATAACAAACACATTCGTATTTTTCTTTTCTTTTAAAAATACCATCTTCTATATGCTTTGCTTCATTGCAGAGTACTCTAATGCTTTGCAGAATATTTACAATTTAATTTTATTACCTAATTACCAATTTAATTTTTTTACCTATTTTTAATTTATACTCAGAGAGAACAGTTATATAAACATTAGCCATCATTAGCACACTGTTACCTTCAGTCCACGCAAGGCCCTCTCCTTTTTCCTTCTTCCCTGATCTTCATTCCCATTTTCCTCCCCACAAAGGTACACACTTCAGTGGTTTTTTTCCAACAACCAACTCTCCAGATACCAACTAGGTGTTTAATAATTCAATTCAGTGAACACCCTATCTACCTGGAGTTGGCATTAGATCCCACCACCAGTGAAAGGAGCACAGTCCCATAAGACTGTCCCCACTTCAGGGCGCCTGGGTGGCTCAGTTGGTTAAGCGACTGCCTTCGGCTCATGATCCTGGAGTCCCGGGATCGAGTCCCGCATCGGGCTCCCTGCTCGGCGGGGGGTCTGCTTCTCCCTCTGCCCTCTCGTGCTCTCTGTCTCTCATTCTCTCTCAAATAAATAAAATCTTTGAAAAAAAAAAAAAAAAGACTGTCCCCACTTCAGATGGCAATCCCAAATCCTAGGCCACCCTTACCAACTGGCTATAAATTGGGGATTCCCATGACCCTTCCTCAGGTTTAGTATCTTGGAGTGGCTCACAGAACTCGGGAAAATACATGCTTGCCAGTATATTATAAAGATACTCAGGAACCCCCAAAGAGATGCATAGGGCCTAACATGAAGAAAGGGGTATTTTTGTAATGTGTAAGCCCTCTTTTGGCTGTGTTACCCTCCCAGCACCTTGATATAATCACCAACCTGGAAGCTCTCCAGCTCTGTTATGTAGGTTTCATTACTTAGGCATTACTGATTAAATTATTGGCCACTGGTGATTGAACTCAATTTCTAGGCTCTCTCCACTCCCTGGAAATTTAGGGGTGGAACTGAAAGTTCCAGTCCTCAACCTTCTAATCATGCCTTGGTCTTTTGGCAATCTGCCCCATCCTGAAGCTTTTCTAGTGGTCCCCAGCACACGAGTCATCTCATTAGCATACAAAAGACACTCCTACCACTTCAAGGGTTTTAGGAGCTATGGCCCAGAAAACTGGAACAAAGATCAAATAGTTATTTCCAATTATAGTACACCTCTCTAATGTTGAAATATGACCTTAAATTGTATACATGTATCTTTGTATTATATATTTTGTTGTTCTGTGTTGCTTTTTAAAAAAACTTTGTTAAGTACAGCAAATACAGAAAACTGCAAAAATCACAAGATAGACCCTTGCTCACCATCCTAGCAACGGCCCATGTGCTCCTTCCAGTTACAACCTCCTTTCTACTCCCAAGAATAACTATTATCCCGATGTTTATAATTACTTCCTTTTCAGTGTTATCACCTAAGCACACATCCCTATGCACTGTAGTTTTGCCTGTTTTCCTTTGTATTTTTTTTGTAATGTGTGTCTTAGGCATCTTTTTACCTAGAGTCCCCTTTCTCTTTTATTTTTCCCTTTTTCCAGAAATTTATTGCTTGAAGTATCACATTAACTGTCCTATCATTTCCCATAATCTGCATTTTGTTGGATGTATTATGTGAAATAATATTTTAACTTTTTTTTTTAAAGATTTATTTATTCATTTTAGGCGGGGAGGGGCAGAGGGAGATAATCCCCAAGCTGACTTCCTGCTGAGCCGCTCCATCTCATGACCTATGAGATCATGAACTGAGCCGAAACCAAGAGCCAGATGCACAACAAACTGAGCCAGCCAGGTGCCCCTGTACTCTGTGGAATAACTTAACATGTTTTTCTGTCTTTCAAGTTTCTGTAAATTGATGGCTGGATCACCTGTGGTCAAAAATTAATGTTTTTCTATTCAACAAAGGTAGTACATACAAATTTGACAGACCAGGAAAAGATATGTGCAATATCTAAATAAAAGAGATTAAAAATAGACTATAAATATTGTATACCAACTACATGTAATAAAAATTAAAAATAAA
>NC_138375.1:91611325-91625486 GCF_054177405.1 Leptonychotes weddellii | reverse complement strand
CTGGGTGGCTCAGTTGGTTAAGCGACTGCCTTCGGCTCAGGTCATGATCCTGGAGTCCCGGGATCGAGTCCCGCATCGGGCTCTCTGCTCAGCAGGGAGTCTGCTTCTCCCTCTGACCCTCCCCCTCTCATGCTCTCTCTCTCTCTCTCATTCTCTCTCTCAAATAAATAAATAAAATCTTTAAAAAAAAAAAAAAAAATTAAAAATTAAAAAAACCCTATAATATATCTGGAAATCCAGCTAACAAAGCATGTGCAAGATCTTCAGAAAGTTTTTCTCTATTAAAATACATAAAATACAGGTTCCTGGCTAGTTCAGTCAGTAGAGCATGTGACCATTGATCTTGGGGTTTTAAGTTCGAGCCCCATGTTGGGTATAGAGATCACTTAAAACTAAAATCGTTAAATAATATATATATATGTATACACGTATATATAATAAAATACGTAAAATATTTGAAACAATAGTTGCACTATGTTCCTGAATAAGGTGGATTGGTACTCAGCATCCATTCAAACTTTTTTTAAGCTTACTTCTCTGTACTATAAATCTTGAAAAGTTAAAAACTATATTTGCCGGGTGCCTGGGTGGCTCAGTCAGTTGAGCAGCCAAATCTTGATTTTGGCTCAGGTCAGATCTTCAGGTCAGAACTGGGGTTGTGAGATCCAGCTGGTCACTTGGTGCTCAGCACAGAGTCAGCTTGCCCCTCTTCATTCCCTTCCGACCCCCCCCCCACAAAAATAAATAAATAAAATCTTAAAAAATATTTTTTTTAATTACATTTCCCAGATATCCTTGCAGCTAGTGTACTAGAGGTAAATGATTTCTGCCAATTAGGTACATTAAAGTAAGATTTGGTATGGAAAGCCAAAGCCTTTTTACTGCTGCTTTGTTTTTTGGCTGGCAAGCATGCAAGAGCATAGTCATTGGCTTTGTGGGTGCTGAGTAATACAGTATCTTCTTGATTCCTACATTGTAGCTACAGTAGTCTACTTTTTTTTTTTTTGAAAGATTTATTTATTTATTTGAGACAGAGAGAGAGAACACCAGTGGGAGGAGGGGCAAAGGGAGAAGAAGACAGAATCATCAAGCAGATTCTCTATTGAACGCACAGCCCAGCGTGGGGCTCAATCCCAGAACCCCAAGATCATGACCTGAGCCAAAATCAAGAGTGGGACACTTAACCAAGTGAGCCACCCAGGCACCCCTACAGTAGCCTATTCTTAACATCGATAATTCTAATCAAGGGGTCTTGTTTCTCCATCTTGATGGGTAGTAGCAGCTCCCATAACAGTCTAGTTTTGCTTATTATCCTGGGACTCATTTCTGATGGCCTAGGCTAAAGCCCACTCTTGCAGCCCATTAAGTAATTTTCTATAATTTCTTTTTTATTTTTATTTTTATTTATTTGCGAGAGAGAGAATGAGAGACAGAGAGCATGAGAGGGAGGAGGGTCAGAGGGAGAAGCAGACTCCCTGCTGAGCAGGGAGCCTGATGTGGGACTTGATCCCGGGACTCCAGGATCATGACCTGAGCCGAAGGCAGTCGCTTAACCAACTGAGCCATCCAGGGGCCCCCATTAAATAATTTTCTAAGCACCAATTCCTTATATTAAATCCCTACGCCTTAAAATAGCCAGATCTATTTACTGCAACTGAATGCAGACTCATACAACAATTAGTAAAGATATAAAATCTTCCCAAATTAATCTACACTATCTCAAATTTTAAAATAATTTAACAAAACCTAACACGTGTATGAAATAGAAGTTTCATATATGTCAACTTTAAAAATGAAAAAAAGGGTAATCATCCTACCATATATTAAGAATATTGAGTCTAGGGCGCCTGGGTGGCTCAGTTGGTTAAGCGACTGCCTTCGGCTCAGGTCATGATCCTGGAGTCCTGGGATCGAGTCCCGCATCGGGCTCCCTGCTCGGCGGGGAGTCTGCTTCTCCCTCTCCTGCTCCCCCCTCTTGTGCTCTTTCTCTCTCTCAAATAAATAAATAAAATTTAAAAAAAAAAAAAAAAAAAAAGAATATTGAGTCTAGCTCTTCCAGGGACAGCAACCATAAGCATTCAGGATGGTCCAGTGTTTGACCTACTGTCAGAGGCTGTCCTACAATACAGCCTCTAACAAAACTAGGCTGTCCTAAAACCCCTGGTAATAGAATCATTTACCTTTATACCAAGAAGGTTGGGAAAGCACCAAAATCTGCATGTAGCGTGTGCCCAGGCCGACTTCAAGGAGTTCGTGCTGTGAGACCTAAAGTTCTTATGAGGTTGTCTAAAACCAAAAAACATGTTAGCAGGGCCTCTGGTGGTTCCTTGTGTGCTAAGTGTGGTCATGACAGGATCAAGCATGCTTTCCTTGTCGAGGAGCAGAAAATTGCTGTGAAACTGTTGAAGGCACAAGCAGAGTCAGAAAGCTAAATAAAAAAATGAAGCTTTTTTGAGTAATAAAAAAATTAAAAGACTTGAAAAAAAAGAATATTGAATCTAGGGGGGCCTAGGTGGCTCAGTTGGTTAAGTGTCTGCCTTCAGCTGGGGTCATGATCCTGGGATCCTGGGATCAAGCCTCATGTCAGGCTCTCTGCTCAGTGGGGAACCTGCTTCTCCCTCTCCCTCTGCCTCTGCCTGCCACTCTGCCTGCTTGTTCTCTCTGTCAAATAAATAAATCTCTTTTTAAAAAAATATTTTATTCATTTGAGAGTGAGAAAGAGAGAGCACAAGCAGGGAGAGTGGGAGAAGCAGACTCCCCACTGAGCCAGAAGCCTGACATGGGGCCTGATCCCAGGACCTGGAGATCATGATCTGAGCTGAAAGCAGATGCCCAACCATCTGAGCCACCCGGGTGCCCCGAAATAAATAAATCTTAAAAAAAAAAAAAAAAAAAAAAAGAATATTGAGTCTATCACCCAAATGCAAACAATGAAATAATTATTTCTGGATTTTTTTTCAATCTTTTATATCAGTGACAAATGACACAGGAATATACAAAATGAAATGCCCTCTGGGTTTGAAATCTGGACAATTTTATTAACCAAATGAAGTTACTAATTATATGTTGTTCTTTTAAATTATTTTCTACCCTGACAACTTGTTTTGCTTAAAAGAACAAAAAATAAAAAGTAATACACAGCAGTGTAATGCATCTGACAAATGAACACTGAGTGTCCTGACAGTAAATCTAAAGGATGTAAACTTTAAGACAGCCCATCAGCCAATGGAATGAAATACCCCTGGGGGTGTGTAATGGTCCTGGCTAGCACTAGATTTGAGCTTGGGGAAAAGATAAAATACTGAAACAAGAAACTGAGTCAGTTACAACTTGGTAGTCACCAAGTTATCCCATAAATTTTAAAATGATTTGGTTTCTGCAGTCACATTATTTTGAGCAAATAAAAGCTTTAAAAAAATTTCCCCCAATAAACTGCACAATACATCTTTAAAGGTACTTAAATGTAACCTAAAATAGAAAGGGCAAAACCACTTTTTTATTTAAAAAAATCAGGTTGAATTAAGGACCCTATGAGATAGTCTTGCTGGAGGTTGCTTAGCTTATAAGCAGAGAGCTTAATAAGCTTTATTATAGCAGCTAACTTTTAAGGATAATTTTTAAAAATCTACTAGAAAAATTTAAGCCCTGCTGGCATTCTCTGCCTGACAAGAAAGGCTGCTTCAAATTGTCGAATGATTTATTTTTACTTGCTAAATTTGCATTAGCCCCACCCACTTCCAGGACATACCTTTAAACTTTTTTTTTTTTTTTTTAAGATTTATTTATTTGAGAGAGAGGGAGAGTGCACAAGAGTGCACACACGGGCTGAGGGGCAGAAGGAGAAGGTTAGACAATCTTTAAGCAGACTCTGCCTCTGCACTGAGTATGGAGTCCCATGCAGGGCTCAATCCCAGAACCCTGAGATCAGGACCTGAGCCAAAACCCAGAGTCTGATGCTTAACCCACCAAGCCACCCAGGCACCCCCAGGACATACCTTTAGAGCTTTAATTTTCCTCTGGCTATCAATTTCCTCTTCTCAAACCAAAGTTTCAAATGCTTGGACCTGAAATTCATCTTTGCAGCTCCAAAATGATACGAAATGTAGAGTGTCAATCTCCTACATCACCTGCCTTGTTCCTACAACTTCCTTATTCTCTAAAGAATACAAGTTCAGACTCCCAAGAAAAGCAAACAAGGCTGTTGGGTGTTGGCAAAGTTAGCAAATATTAAAAAGGACGTCAAATTTACATTACTATCTTGAGAGTATTTTCCAGTCACTTAAAAGACCTACAAATAAACCAGTATATACATTTTTCTGCAGGATCTGATTTAGTTTCCTTGAAGTTCTTTATATTCCTCTGTTCTTTATATGCCAAGACCTCTCCTAGCCTTATAAAACTCCACAAACGCACTAAAGCAACTAAAGTTTACCCGTTTGTCAGTCCTCTTCCTCTTGTTGCCCTATCAGTTTTAACACCAAAATACTGAACCTAGAGCAACAAACTCCATTAGCCATATTGACCCACTGTCACTGCAGCACTTGCTTCTACTAGAGTGTAAGATACAATTCTCACTTTGATTTATCCTGTTTACGAGAAGGCACATACTGAGCTCTTAGCATATAAACACAGAAAAACTGAATTTCAACTAATAAAGAATAGCAGTCATGGCAAGATAATATGAAAGAAAACTGGCCTCTATTAAGTGTTAAGTTTATTATCTTAAGCAATTTGAAAGACTTTATGAAGACAATAGGATTGGGGAGGATTACATAGCTATGAAAGCCCTTAAAAATACTTTAGTGTGGGGCGCCTGGGTGGCTCAGTTGGTTGGGCGACTGCCTTCGGCTCAGGTCGTGATCCTGGAGTCCTGAGATCGAGTCCAAAAAAAAACAAAAAAAAATATATTTTAGTGTGGTTAAGATAATAAACTGCATGCTAAATAGATGATCAGCAAAATTTGGGTAATATAGACTTCCATGGTTTGCTTTCATGACACTCCAGGATCTTCCTATCCATTTATCATCCCTGTCTGACTGCAGACAATGTATGTTCTAAGAGCAACTTATTTTCAGTGGGTTTTTTCCCCACCAATTAAACATTTAAAGCTTTTTTTTTTTTTTAATTATAAAAAAGTTGTTAACCTCCTTGATTCCACTCTGGTCTCAGAAATACAGAATATATTAGGTGACTGAGATTTTAAAAGACGTTTTCTGGGCACCTGGCTGGCTCAGTCAGAGGAGCATGCAACTCTTGATCCCTGGGTCTCAGGGTCTTGAGTTTGAGCCTCACGTTGGGTATAGAGATTACTAAGAAAAATAAATAAGCTTTTAAAAAAAAGATGCTTTGGATTATCCCTGTGACGTCAGTTAATCTTCCCCTTTTAAGCATACTTTAGCACACTTTTCTTTCCCCATCTTCATACAACCGCTTCTCTACCAGGGTTCTCTGCAAAACAAACCAAAAAAACCTTGTCTGCTCCTCTTCCTCCATTCCCCAGCACTCGACTTTCTATATCTTTCTTCCAGAATGACCTTATATAAGTTTTCTGAAATAAAATTCTCAAGATTGAATGAAAAAAAGCTGAGTACGTATGTATTAATTTAATAACTGTTGATGCTATGTAGTGAGTCTATGGAGGTTCATTATACTATTTGTGCTCCTGTGCACTTGAAGTTTTCCACAATAATGTAAGAAGGATATTCAGTCTGGTATTCAAAAAGTTAGGGTTGGCATTATAATTTTGGGACTCATCAAAATAAAGATGACATTTAAAGCCATGGGATTGGATGAAAACACTTAGGAAGAGTATAGGTAGAAAAGAATATAGGACTAAAATGTAAGCAATTCTAATATTTAGACGTCAGAGAAATAAGATAAAGCAAAGTAGACTGGGCCGCCAGGAAACCAGGAAGTGAGATGTTCTTGGAGCCTAGAGAAGAAAATATTTCAAAAATGTGGAAGAGGCCAAGTGTGTCAAATGCCACCTAAAGGCTAAAAGAGAACTAAGAATTTACCTTCTGGATTTGTCAAGATGGAGGTTTAGACAATTCTTTGCAGAGATTTTGCTATAAAAGGAAACACAAAAATTAAGTAGTGGCTGGAGGGGAACAGAAGTCAAAAAAAGTTTTTCGTTTTCTTCTCTTTTGAGATACCTGATACTGAGGCTTAGTGTACTGGTAGAATGACCTAGTTGAAAGGGGGAAAACAGATACAGGAAGCGTGTAACAGAAGAATCAAGGTCCTGAATGAAATACAGAAAAGTACAAGTAGAGGGACTATTTCTTCTGTGTGTAACAGGAAGGAAGACAAAATTTATAGATTCAGATATACAGGGATGGTAGAGTAGATGGAGGGTAGATGAGGTAGTGTCAATCTTCACACCTTAACTCTCTATGCTTTAGTTAGATGGCCAGTAACGCAAGAATATGGGAAGAACCTACCTCATAAAATTTCTGTGAGGATCCAACTGTCAAAAAGCCAACACTCAACATCAACCTAGTAGAAACTGTTAAGACTCCTAGTTCAGGGGTACCTGGGTGGCTCAGCCGTTAGGCGTCTGCCTTCGGCTCAGGTCATGATCCCAGGGTCCTGGGATCGAGCCCCGCTTCGGGCTCCCTGCTCCGCGGGAAGCCTGCTTCTCCCTCTTCCACTCCCCCTGCTTGTGTTCCCTCTCTTGCTGTGTCTCTCTCTGTCAAATAAATAAAACCTTAAAAAAAAAAAAAAAAAAAGACTCCTAGTTCAATTCTCCATTAACTCAACAAAATTATCAAGCTATCATTTTGCATTTAATAAAGTACCACAGCTAAAAATAACAATGATGGATGTAACTTAATGGGGTTGACGGTGTCAGAAAAGGCTTTTCTGAGACATTTAAACCAAAAGCTACCTGAGTTGTAGGCACTGACTTGACAAAGGTAGGGGTATTAGAAGTTCAAGGAGGTTTAGAAACAAACAAAAGGTCCATTGTGGCTAACAGTTAAGGGCCAGATCACAAATCAACTAAAACCATGTGAACATTTATCCTCAGTGATTTCCAATACTGTCTTTGGGTCAAAATGAGCTCTTAATAAACATTATATCAAGTACATATTTTAGTTCATGCTGAAGCCAACGCAAGTCCAACTGAGAGGTGAAAACAATTCATGGACTTTGATTAGACCATAAACTATAAACCAAGGAAACAAACAGATTTCCCCTTTCTTGCCTACTCTATTGACAGAGGTCATGTTGAATCCTTGGGCTTGTTCAAGCTAAGGAGTTAAGTGTGGGAGCTAGTAATTCTTATTTGCCATAGATATTATAAATTATTCTTTTGTCATCACTGAGCTAAGATAGCAACTTAGTAACTTTTTTTGGAGCTCAAAAAAATCCCTTCAGTTAGTTTTTTAAAAGACTGGTATGTAAATATTAGCAGAATCTGAATTTCCTTTTTTTTTAAGATTTTATTTATTTATTTGACAGAGAGAGCACAAGCAGGGGGAGCGACAGGCAGAGGGAGAGGGAGAAGCAGACTCCCCACTGAGCAAGGAGCTGATTCCCAGGATCGAGATCATAACGGGAGAAGAAAGCAGCCACTTAACTGACTGAGCCATCCAGGTGCCCCCAGAATGTGAATTTCCTAACCATTCACAAAATATAGCAGAAGTCAAAAATCAAAATTTTCTTTTCTTACTATTAGGGCACCTGTCATGATTTTCAACATAATGCAAGTCTTAAAAATTAGAAAAGAACAAGACAGAAAAGTGGGAACCAAGGAAAATAAAAACCTGGGATATTTCCTGAAAACAGGCATATAAAAGGTCAATCAGGTGGCAGGTAGGTGGAAGAGTGCTGTGTTTATGTAAATGATCAAAAAACATTATATGACTAGAAAGTTTCAAAAGCCCTCAATATAACATGGAAGGGGGGGAAATGTGTTCCTGAACAAAGACATACTGTCAAAAAGGGGAGTATTTCTATGTATTTTGTAGTATTTCTATAGCACTGAATGTTGGCACAGTCATTTTGACCTTTACAGTAGCATAATAGTTCATCTTTTTCTGTACTAAATTTGACTCATATTTAAGAGCAACATTGTTTAAGAAAATATCAACCGCTACAATTACCCTAAAAAGCAATACAGCTATCCTCACTATTTTCTTAGAGACATCACATTTTAACAAATTTACACGTGAAAAGTATTCAAAAACAAAAAGATTAATCTTAACTGGAGAGAAATCTGCACCTACATGTTTCCTTTCTATATAAATTGTATTTTCTCGAGATTTCGGACTCATTTTTGAATCTGCAAAGGCTTTTCATAGCTATGACCACAAAAAGGCTGACCAGATAGCATTCTGATTTAAAGCTTGTCTTAAAGCTTGCCCTACCATTTAGAAAATTTAGCCTCTCGAAACACACCAGGCACAGATTCTCCTTTGAGTGCATTACCGAATTAAGGAACAAAGTTTGTTCAACTGTGAATTACAAATTGTAAAATCCGTGCCAATTAGTATCAAGGAGTCAATTTTTTGTCTGTTAAAGAAACAAGAGAAGTAAGGTAATTAAGTACAGGGATCTGAGGTGGTACCTGCTACGCTTGCTGAAATTCAGATTACCGGGTTCCATCCCTAGTCGGACTGAACCCCTTTTAAGAAGTGGGCCTCTGGGATACATTCTGAACACGCTCGCCAGAAATTGTGAACCATGGTCCTGCAACCCACCAAACCACCTCATCCTGGAAGGTAAAATTAGTTTACTTCGACAAAGTTTTGACAAAATGTCTTGGTAAAGGCTGATTCGGGCCGGAGAGGAAATTCTAAAACATCCAGATGATTGCTCCAATCTACACCAAACAGCGAGGGAGAGCGAGTAAAGAGATGAGCACAGGCTGGGCGCCGAAGCGTTTCCGCAAACGTAAATTGCCCTTTCTTCTGAGGGTAAAGAATTTGGGGTTCAGGGTCGACTTACTCAACCCTAACTGCAAAGAACTGTTCTTTCTGACTCCTCTAAGGTCTCTCCCAGGACTACACGCGGTACCGTCAGCACAGAGTCCCTCGTGAAGTCCCAAACCGGCCCGTGCTCGATGAGAATTGTGCCTGCGCGACAATCATAAACGCGCCTGCCTTAGGTCGCGCGTGCGCAGCGAAGCACTGAGCTCGCGGCAAAGTCCGTTTCCTGACTTTTGCAGGAAGCAGCGTTGCATCACTTCCGGCCTCCCTCTAGCTGCCATCTTGCGTCCCCGCGTGTGTGCTCCTAATCTCAGCTGGTCCGCCCGAGACCCCCTGAGCGCCAACCCTATTCCCCCGCGCGGTCCCATTTCCGCTCCAACAAGGTACAAAAAGGCTTTGGACGCCGGCGTGGGAGGAGGACGGGAACGGGGGCGGGAAGTGCCCGGAAGGAGCGAGACAGGGAGGGACAGGGCTGAGGAGAGGAAGGCGATGCGACGGACAGGCGTACCCACTCAGGCTGACTCTCGGGGGCGAGGTCGAGCCAGGGGCGGCTGCCCTGGGGGCGAGGCGACGCCGTCTCTTCCTCCACCTCGCGGCGGAACCCGAGGACAGGAGCCTCAGGTACCGCGAGGCTTGCGGAGAGTGGCCGGGCCGGGCCGGGAGGCCCTGGCTAGGCCGAGGCCGGGCCAGGGCCGGGGGTGGGGGTTGCTGACCAGGCGTGGGTTAGAGCCCTTTTCTCGGGCCTGTAAGGGCGGGGGGGGGGGGGCAGTTGTGGAGGAGGGGTAGAAAGATGGGTGTTCTTTACGCTCCCTTAAAACTGAAATTGGGAGCTTTGCGGGGTGGATTGGGGATTCAGGCCTCGGCCTGTTTAGGATATTTTTTTCTTTGCTGGTGTCTTGGGAAATAACGAGCGTGGAATGCTAGAGTGAACCAGACCTTTCCTCGCTGAGGGTTTCCTGTTTTTCTAGATGAAAGAAACTATCATGAACCAGGAGAAACTCGCCAAACTGCAAGCACAAGTGCGCATTGGTGGGAAAGTAAGTTTTAATAGTTTTTTGGGCTTTTTGAAGTTCAAAGGTTTGGGGTGGTTTTTTAGGGGGGGTTGTTTTTTGGTTTTGGTTTTTTTGGTTTTTGGATTTGCTTTTCTCGTATTGTTGGCTTGTCACTGTCTCTAGAGGGCATTTCATAGAGCTAGCAAAGCGGGGGTGGGGAGGAGGAGGCGGGGTTAAATGATGTACAATAGAGTGTATCAGTGGGACGTGCATGTTGTAGATTAAAAGAAAAAAATGAGTCTAGATGAAAAGAGAACTTAATAAACATTACTTCTGTGTAAATATGTTTTCAGTGTTACAGTGTTTTAGTAGAACAAAAGTGTTTCCTGGTTTAGATAGTAAGAAAATGTGTCATTTTGGTTAGGTAATCATTGTGGACATCATACTCCTAACTTGTTTGGCCTAAGTTGTATACATTCAGTGCTTTACTTTCTTTCTTTTTTTTTTTTTTTTTTTTAAATAACTATGTTGACTCTGAACTTGAGTTCCACCTGTCTTTTGAACTGTAGTTTATAATGTAAGGTTCTGGGTAATTGTTGTACTTAATACTTAGAAGTTTGTCTCTCGTAAATTAAGACCTTTCTGTAATGCTTTCTTAAATGGAATTCAGAGTAGTTGTATATTTTCTAGGCTATTTGGAAGATACCTATGTTAGAGGTACATCACAGAATTTAAGAGCAGTGACTATGGATTTGAAAATATTACTTAAGCAGATATCTTTCAATTTTGACTTTGTTAATATGCTAAAACAGAGAATGAGAATGATCATAGGTTTTTAGGTAAGTTTTTGGCTAATTGGTTTTTTCTGCTGGATACTGATCTTCAAGAGTACTCTTTTTTGAACTTGGAAGTTTTAGATTGTTTTCTGAGTAAGTTATTTAAATCAGAAGTCCGCTCTAGGGCGCCTGGGTGGCTCAGTTGGTTAAGCGACTGCCTTCGGCTCAGGTCATGATCCTGGAGTCCCGGGATCGAGTCCCGCATGGGGCTCCCTGCGGCGAGGAGCCTGCTTCTCCCTCTGACCCTCCCCCCTCTCATGCTCTCTCTCTCTCTCATTCTCTCTCTCTCAAATAAAATAAAATCTTTAATAAAAAAAAAAAGTCCGCTCTAGACAGAGGTCTACTTATATTTTGCATTATGTTAGCACATTCCTAGTATTTAACAAGGTGTGGTAGCCTGTTGGAACAGAGCATGTCTTTACTTGGTAAAACTTGTAAAGCTTCCCTAGGACAAGTTTATTACCTATTAGTTTTCCCAATTTTAAGCATTTGCCTTCAAGTAGAATCTTCTGTGAAATAGCCAAAAGTTGCATGTAGGCTTAAATAATGAGATGTGCATCTGTTAAATTACTGGACTTTGTCAACAATGAATATATAGTGATCCTTTTTTCTTTCCTGAAGCTAATAGTCTTCAGGATCTGCAACTGCTCATTAACAAATAGTAGGTGTTTCTTGTTCTTAGCAATTGTTAAAAGCTAGGTGTGGCCTTCAGGTCCCAGAAAAACTCATTATCCTTTGTGGTCAGTGTTTCAATGTTCTTATATTGGTGTTTTTAACTATCATTTAGTACAGGTTTCACAAGAAATATTTTGAATAATGTGTTTGTGTGCTTTCTTTTGTTACTCTGATCATTAGTCTTTAGCTATTAGAAACAAATTTCTGGGCAAGGAAAGCCTAGGTTTTTTAGATTCTTAAGGCTGATGTAGGATTGAACTTCGTTTAGTTAACATAGGAAATATTAATGTCATTGTAATAGGAAATAATTTCATTTTTAAAAAACTTTTTTATTATGGAATGAAATTTAGTGAGTTAGTTTTGCCTTAGAGAAATCTGTGTTAGGTACTTTCAGGTAAATAGTATAAAAGTGCTTTATTCAGTATCCGATCAGAGCATTGATATAAATTGTATCAGTAAAAATTGAACTCTATAGATGTGAATTGTATAGAACCTATAGAAGGTGTGTCAGTTTTGTTTTTAGAATCTTATAGTAATCATTTAGAATGTCTTTTAGAGAGAATTCTTTGAAAACCAGACTCTACATGACCACATCAAAGTGATTTTTATTCTTAAAGGTTTTTTGGGGAGTTGGTAGCCAGTATTTTTTGTAGCTTTTGATACGTTATTCAGTTCAGCTATCATTTACTTAAGACTTTAACTGTGCTCAGGCCTGAGAATATGAAATTTAAGAAATTTATGGTCCCTAAGGGGACTTTAACACTAGTAGGGGAGTTTTTTTTTTAAATCTGTTTTCATAGTGTAATATACATAGTGCAGTAGAAGCATTTTTGAAATATAGAGATGGGAATGATTTTGCTTGGGGGCAGTTTATTGCAGAGTGTAGGGAAGACACAAAAGAGGTAATGGTTTGAACAGGGTTTTAAAGGACAAATAGGAATTGGTGTGTAGGTTGGGGTATATTGAAGTAGGTAAAGAGCCTTATGTATCATGTAAAGGGCTTAATCTACACATAAAAAAGTTCTTGAGAGTGTTTATTAAAGAGTGTTAAGCAGAAAATGAGTCACATTTGCCTAGTTTTGAAAGTTTATGGGATATATTTGAGAAGGGGGAGATCGGAAACTTGGTATATATGTACAAGAGGCCACAAGTTTTCCTGAAGCCTGTATTCATACATTCAAGTTACTGAGTGCCTTCAGTGAGCCACATACTGTTCTCAGTACTGTTCATAGTAAACAGAATGGAAGCTCTTGAGGAGGTTACGTTCTAGTGAGGGAAAACAAACAATAAAATACATTTGATTGTTACGAAAAAAAATAAACCTGGATAGATAGATGATGACTGTAGGAGTTGCTTTTTTACATAGCGTGGTTGGGAAAGGCCACTGATAACGGTGACATAAGAACAGAGATCTGTAGTAAGGGAGGGAACCAGTGCAGATGGTAGGGGAAGAAAGGAATAGTATGTGCAAAGGCTCTTTTTGGCCTGTTGAAGGAACTGTGAGGAGGTTTATTTGGCTAAGGATGAGAATGTGTGTGTGATAGATGTGGTCAAGAACAGCACAGTAGGGTTGGGGCAGATCATGTAGAGGCCTTCTGGGTTAAGATAAGAACTTCCAAGATTTTATTCTTAGGTATTATAAAAGTCTATATAGACTCATTTGAATGTGTCCATACACTGTCTTGCCTGTGAATATTAATGGATGTTGATTTTTCATTAATTAAAAACAGAAAAGGTTAATAGTTCTGGACATGGAACTTCTAAATGAGGGTTAATTTAGGTTGATATATGCCACCTCTTTGATCACTTCTAGAGCAAATAATCTAAAAAAAAAAATAGGACTTTGAAGATATCATTCTTTTATATATGACAAAATTAGAAGCTTAGAAGTTATTAAGGATTTATAGACAAATCCTTTGTTAACCTCTTTCTGCTTCCATCATTTCCTACTTGCTGCCTAAAAGTTTGTGCTTATGGTAATTTTCTTAAACAGATCCAAGGTCAGAAAGGAATTAGAAACTTTCCGTTTGAAAATGTCGGTTGTTATGGTATATATATGTGTGTGTTTTCTTTTCTCCTCACTCTAGGGAACTGCTCGCCGAAAGAAGAAGGTGGTTCATAGAACGGCTACGGCAGATGATAAAAAACTTCAGTTCTCCTTAAAGAAGTTAGGGGTAAACAATATCTCTGGTATTGAAGAAGTAAGTGTCAAATTTTATTTCTTTATAAAACAAGTTTTGGTTGGAAAAAGCTTCAGTGGTCATGCATTATTTATTTTTTATTTATTTTTCTCCCAACAGAGAATTTCATATCCCTCTAAAATAGATTTCAGTTCCACTAGTGAATATTAGGGAGTGCTAAATCTGAAAGAGATTAGATTGCACTTTCCATTCCAGGCAAAATATCATTTGTGCTTCACAGTGAAATAGTGGATTAGTTAGCCAGCCTTGGGCTTTTCCTTAATAGAATGTTTGGTTTTTAAAGAATTTTGGTGGGTGTTGCTAATTACTTTTTTTTTCTTTGTAGGTGAATATGTTCACAAACCAAGGAACAGTGATCCACTTTAACAACCCCAAAGTTCAGGCATCACTGGCAGCGAACACTTTCACCATTACAGGCCATGCTGAGACAAAGCAGCTGACAGAAATGCTACCCAGTATCTTAAACCAACTTGGTGCAGACAGTCTGACTAGTTTAAGAAGACTGGCTGAAGCTCTGCCCAAAC
>NC_138375.1:91582581-91610825 GCF_054177405.1 Leptonychotes weddellii | reverse complement strand
GAGGGGAGGGGGGTGGGAGGATGGGTTAGCCTGGTGATGGGTATTATAGAGGGCACGTTGTGCATGGAGCACTGGGTGTTATGCACAAACAATGAATCATGGAACACTACATCTAAAACTAATGATGTATGGGGATTAACATAACAATAAAAAAATTTAAAAAAATAGACACATAGATCAATGGAACAGAATAGAGAGCCCACAAATAAACCCACACTCATATGGTTAATCTACAACAAAGGAGGCAAGAATATACAATGGGGAGAAGACAGTCTCTTCATCACATGGTGCTGGGAAACCTGGACAGCTACATGCAAAAGAATGAAACTAGACCACTTTGTTTTTACATCATACAGAGAATAAACTCAAAATGGATTAGAGACCATCAAATGTGAGACCTGAAACCATGAGACTTCTAGAAGAAAACATGGGCAGTAATTTCTTTGACATGGGTCATAGAAACATTTTTCTAGATATGTCTTCTGAGGCAAGGGAAACAAAAGCAAAAATAAACTATTGGAACTACACCAAAATGAAAAGCTTTTACACAATGAAGGAAACCATCAGTAAAACAAAAAAGCAACCTAATGAATGGAAGAAGATATTAGCAAATATCCAATAAGATATTTCATAAGATATGAAATATTGGATATTTATTATTGGATAAGACATATCCAATAAGAAGTTAATATCCAATTAAAAAATAGGCGGAGGACATGAAGAGACATTTTCCCAAAGAAGACATACAGATGGCCAACAGACACATGAAAAGATGTTCAATATCACTAATCATCAGAAAATGCAAATCAAACCCACAATATCACCTTACACCTGTCCGAATGGCTAGTATCAAAAAGACAAGAAATAACAAGTATTGGGAAAGATGTGGAGAAAAGCAGAATTCTTGTGCATTGTTGGTAGAAGTGTAAATTAGTGCACACACTGTGGAAAACGTTATGGAGTTTCCTCAAAAAAATTAAAAAAAGAAATGCCACGCAATCCAGTAATTCCACTACTGGATATTTACCCAAAGAAAACAAAAACACTAATTCAAGAAAGATATATACACCCTTATATTTGTTGCAGCATTATTTACAATAGCCAAGGTGTGGAAGCAGCCCATGTCCATAGACATATGAATGGATAAAGAAGATGCAGTATATATACACAATGGAATATCAGCCACAAAAAAGAATGAAATCTTGCCATTGTAACAACATGGATGGACCTAGAGGGTATTATGCTAAGTGAAATAAGTCAGAGAAAAACAAATACCATATGGTTTCACTTATATGTGGAATCTAAAAAATCAAGCAAATGAATAAACAAACAAAAAGCAGAAACAGATCCATAAATACAGAGAACAAACTGATGGTTGCCAGAGGAGAGGGGGGGATTAGGGGGATGGGTGCAGGAGAGCGGGAGGTACAGGCTTCTAGTTATGGGATGAATAAGTCACGGGGATGAAAGGCACAGGATAGGGAGCAAAGTCAGTGGTATTGTAATAGCCTTGTATGGTGACAGATGGGAGCTACACTTGTGGTGAGCATAGTGTAACATACAGAGTCGTTGAATCATTATGTTATACACCAGAAACTAATGTAACATTGTGTGTCAAGTATACTTCAATAAAAAAAAAAAAATTATGGGGGCGCCTGGGTGGCTCAGTCGTTAAGCGTCTGCCTTCGGCTCAGGTCATGATCCCAGAGTGCTGGGATCGAGCCCCACATCGGGCTCCCTGCTCAGCCGGGAAGCCTGCTTCTCCCTCTCCCACCTCCCCTGCTTGTGTTCCCTCTCTGGCTGTCTTTCTCTCTGTCAAATAAATAAAACCTTTAAAAAAAAAAAAATTATGGCAAAACAAAAACGCCATCAGTTACCATATAGGTAAAGAGTAGGAACATCCACAATCATGGAACAACGCAAAGTGAGGCATTTTTCCCCCTAAAATATCATTTTGGATAAATATAAAACATCAGTTGTTGGGCGCCTGGGTGGCTCAGTTGGTTAAGCGACTGCCTTCGGCTCAGGTCATGATCCTGGAGCCCCGGGATCGAGTCCCGCATCGGGCTCCCTGCTCAGCAGGGAGCCTGCTTCTCCCTCTGACCCTCCCCCCTCTCATGTGCTCTCTGTCTCTCTCATTCTCTCTGTCTCAAATAAATAAATAAAATCTTTAAAAAAAAAACAAAAAAACATCAGTTATTTTCATCACATAAATAATATCTGGCAAATTGGATTTATAAATCACCATAAAAAAACAGCAATTACATGTATTTTCAGTTTTACTTGATTCATCTGATGATCTTTGTCACACACCTTGTCCATGTATGTCCAGTCTTCTGGTTGGGACCCTTGAATATCAAGTTTTGCTGAGCATTTGGCTTATATTATATAGAGGCATTATTTCTAATAGAAAACATTCCTGCATGATAACGTTTTAAGTATAATTCTGGATTTTAGTTATTAGTTGCTGGTGACTATTCTTTAATTTTGATTATCTGACCACCTCACCCCAGCAGGTAGCAGATTCATCTTTGCCGTGACCGCAGTCCAATTTGCTGTTACAAAGCAGGGAGCGTGGCAAGTGAGTCATGAGATCTTCACACAAAAGGCCAAGTTGCTGTGAAGCTGTTTTACATTGTCCATATGGCAAATCTGGAAGATTTGTAAGACAAGTACTGCATGTAGGCATATGCATCCATGACCATGAACATCAAGCTTTAATAATACAATAACCTGTTTCCTCCTTCCTCTTCTGCTTCTTTCCATTGTTCTTTCCCCCATTATTTCTTCTCCTCCTTTTCTTTCTTTTTCCTCTTCCATCCTCCCAAACTCTCTAGGCTTTACTTAGTTTCCATTTCTCGCAATACAACTGGCATTTGGGCAAACAAGTGTGGACTCACTCTTGTCTGAGAAGGAATGAGTGAGGTGACTGAGAAGGAGTCAACAAGGCTGGGCTCTGGCTTGAGCTTTGCCTCAGACTGGTTCTGTGTAGCCCCCTCCACTATTTTCTTAGCTAGAAATGGGAACCAAGAAAGCTTGCTACAACAGCTTCAAGAGGATGTTGAGTTAAACTGGCATCACTGTTTAAATGCAATGGATCTTCTCCCTCAGAAATGAGTGGGAGTTTGTCAGAATAATGTGATGGTATTTTAAAAATATTTTTGAATTATAAAATTTTGAATTTAAGATGTAAAGAGCAGATTGATAATACTTAAATCTCAAATATATCTACACCTAAGATAATGTATCTCCTGAAAATTCTGGTTTGGTGTATGGAGTGGTAAACAAGCTGGAAATTTCACTTTAGATTTAGGTGTAGAGTTGATGAGGGTTTTGTGAAAGTGCATTTTGCATCTTGAATGTTTTGTAGTTGGAACTAGGTTTATAAGTAAGAGGCAGATTAACACCACAGTTTGTATTCCCTTAATCCACAAGGTGCTTGGCATTGTGATTGTAGCTTACTTCTCTCAAATCACTAATGATATTTAACACCCCACCCATCTAATTTAATACTAAATTATACACTCTTCTATACTGTTCACCATTTCCCTAGTCTCCCTAATTACAACACAAACTCCTTGAAGGTAGAGTCAATGTTCTGTGTAAACTTCAGAGTTGGGCAGACCTGGATTGGAACCTTGTCTTACGGTTTTACCAGCTGTATGATCTTGGGCAAGACTCCCTGCGTCTCTCTTCAAAATGGTGATAACAGCCACCTCTCAAGACGGCTGAAAGGAATGAAATAAAGATGAGATATATTTAATGTTCAGAGCAATGGTTGGCACATACCACATGCCAATTGCCTGTTGTCAATAGACTCACCCCAAATCACCCATCTCAGGAGACTCAGCCGTTTTGAAAATATATGGGGAATAAATATATTCTTGTTTGTTGAGGGAATTATTGGCAGATCTGCCACGTAGGGGACACACATACTTGCAGGTTTTACTGGTATCCCAAAATTGATCCCAAGACCGGTCACAGCAGCCATAACTCTGAGCACAAGGAATGCCATGCAGAAAATCTGGACACATTGCCTGGTGGGAGGCCAGCATTGCCTGGTTCCAGCAGAACACAAGCACAAAGAACAAGTCTGCATCTCAGGGCAGAGACTTGTGTTGAGGGCCTTGTTAACTAGCTAGGTGTTGTCCATCGTTATCTTAGGGTGAAAGGGGGTAGCCAAAATGACAGGACCTTAAATCTATGCTTTGAGTTATAGTGGTGCTTTCGATGTCTACAGTCTCTAATTTAATCTTCTAACAAGTAAGTTTGACCAGCCTTCTGACAGGTGAGTTTTGCTCTCCCAGTTGTGCAAATGAAGATTTAAAATGAAGAAACAGATGGGCACTGAGTGATGTATGGAATTGTTAAATCACTACGTCATACACCTAATATAACCAAATAAACTAGTATAACAAAAAACTGAACTGTAAACTAAACTAATATAACAACAACAAAAAGAAATACATAAAAAATAAATAAAATGAAGAAACAGCCAGTGAGGTGAAATAGCTTCTGAGGTTTATGCTGGTATAAGTAGAATGATGTCACCTCAAACCCAGATCTTCTCTTTCCCTACCAAGGTCTATTTGTACTATGCCAATGTTTTCCAAAACCTGGTTTTCAAACTATCTACGTCAGAATCACTGAAGGAAATGCAGATTCCTGCCTCCACACCCAGACCTGCAGAATCTGAGTGTCTAGTGAGTGGGGCAGGGGTTCTACATATGTTTGAGCTTCTCGGGTCATTCTTATCCACACCAAAGCCTGAGAACAAGAGCCATATACCCAAGATGACATGCAGACTATGGTCTTGGGTTCCAACCAGACATTCCAAAGGCTGTCACTTGGTGGTTTCTGGAGTTGGCAGTCCTTGAGGAGCAGGAGAGGCGAGCTGTTTCCCTTGAGTGGCTTGGCACCACGAGAACTGGCCTGACTGGTTTTATTGGCATGCCATGAAGAGAAAAACAGAGTGCTCAGTCTGCTCCTGATCATTTTTGTCCAAGTTCAGCAGACCTACCTTCCCAAACATGGAGACCCTTGGTGTTTCTGAGGCAGCCCGCTGGCCCAAGTTCCTGAATATCTCTGAACCATCTTCAGGGGCCCAAGTCTGCAGCTGTGGCACTTTTGGACCCCCACCCTAGGGAAATCAGCATTCAAACCCCCTTGTGGGCAAACAGTAGATTTTAATAGAAGACAGATGGGATGGAATCTTTTCTTGGGAGCCACTCCTAGACTCTAAGGCTTTTGTCCCTTTGGAACGATATCAAGTACAAATATTAATTATTTTCTAACACTTAATAGTTTAAAGGAATCAACAGCCCTGTCATGTAGCTGTGAACAGTCACTTTATTGGTGAAGAAACTTAAGCTTAAAGACTCTCAGTGTCGCAGCCACTAAATGCTAGAACAGAGACTAGAACTCAATCAGACCTCCAAGTCTTTTGGCCACACCACAAGGCTCCAGAAAATTCTCTCTGCTGCATCACAAAAACCCTGTCAGCCCTTACTCCTCAAACAGGAGTCTCCAGCTCCTGAGATCAATGTTAATTTGCCCTTCCCAAGTATCTACAGCCTTTAATATGTCCTTAATCTTTAACTTAGAAATCCCACTTTTAGGACTCTCTCCTATGCATATAATAGGATATACAGAGGGCGCCTGGGTGGCTCAGTTGGTATACAGAGGGCGCCTGGGTGGCTCAGTTGGTTAAGCGACTGCCTTCGGCTCAGGTCATGATCCCGGAGTCTGGGGATCGAGTCCCGCATCAGGCTCCCTGCTCAGCAGGGAGTCTGCTTCTCCCTCTGACCCTACCCCTTCTTGTTCTCTCTCTCTCACTGTCTCTCTCAAATAAATAAAATTAAAAATAAAAAAAATAGAACATACAGAATAAAGCTATATGTAGGAAGATTTTTTTACATAGTGCAATTTATAATAGAAAATACTAAATGCTAAACAATGCTAAAACACTTTAGTCACTTTAAATATTAAATACCTGTTTACTAAAATTGATTTAAAACCTACTCAGTTTTATGTATGATGGGTTCTCAAAAGCATAAAACTATTAAATAAAAATATTGAGGATGAAAAGGCTGGAAGAGTTATCTGTGGCTGTCTCTGGATAGACGTTCATTTGTTTATCATTCATTCCTTCAGCAAATATTTATGAATACCTATGTCAGGCAGTGTGCTGGACTCTGTAGATACAACAGTGAACAAGATAGATCGATATAGTTTGCCGTTGGTGAGCTTACAGTCTGGAGAACAATGTAATTTTTAGCAGGAGGGTTTGCATCAAAATCATTAGGGGTTACTTTTTAAAAATTTACATATTTCATGCTTTGTTCCTGAAGATTGGCTCACTGAGTCCAGGATGGGTTTGGGGCAAAATAAAAATTTTTGAAAAGCTCCCTTGGTGATTGTGAAACACAGCTAGGATGAATAGGATGATAAATACTCCTCTAGAATAGAGCTCTCCAAACTTTTATGACTGTGTATCCCTTCAATAACAAAATAAATAAATGAAATAAAATTAGCATTCCCCCACAATATGTAAATACTTATTTATGAATCTACACCTGTACTTGCCCACTAATATATTATATGTATTGTAAAACACTGTCCAAAATTGAAATTTAAGAAGGATGAAATTAAATTCTAATTTTCTAAAGTTCTAATATTTTTTTTCTCTGACCCCACTGGATTCCCTTGTACACCCTATGTGGTTCATCTGGAAATTATTTCTCTACTCTAAAGGATAATGAGGCTGTGAGTGGCAAACAAGAAAGGAAGCTACTTTTTTTTTTAAAGATTTTATTTATTTATTTGACAGAGACACAGAAAGAGAGGGAACACAAACAGGGGGAGTGGGAGAGGGAGAAGCAGGCTTCCTGCCGAGCAGCGAGCCCGATGTGGGGCTCGATCCCAGGACCCTGGGATCATGACCTGAGCCGAAGGCAGACGCTTAACAACTGAGCCACCCAGGTGCCCCAAGGAAGCTACTTTTAAGAAGTCATTGCTTATTTAGTGTGACAGTCCTGAAAGGTATTCAAAAGCTAATGCAAAAACTAATTATTAAAATAGAATTAGAATTAACATAGACCTGTGTCATTAAAATGGAATTAGAGCAACAGAGCATGCCTTCATTACCTCAGTGGCTAATGTGCAGCTGGAAATCATTCGACCGCAGGTCAGCAGACATGAGGAAACTTTATGGGGTCTCTGGGCCTAAAACGCATCTTAACTAAGCCAGAACACCAAGCCGGGGGGAGAAGGAATTTTGCAGACTGAGAGAGGAACAGAGGGGCTTACACAAGGCCTGGAAGCCTGAGGGCCTGCAGCAGCTCGGGACAAGCCTCAGGCAGTGGGATTCAGAGGTGCCTAGGGGCTAGAATGTTGAGCTGGGGTGCCCACCACCCTTCATCCTGCCAGTTTCCTCATTTGCGGCTCAGACTCCATCTGGTGCAAGACTAACTTCCAAACTGAAGGGGGCAGCAGAAAGCAATGAACAGGCCCTAATTGCTTTTAAGATCTTTTCAGCCCACTAAGTGATGGCCACCATCCTAACTTGCTCTGGAGTGGCGCTGACAGGGAGGACCACAAGGACCAGGAGCCACTCATGTCTGTCCCATGCTACTCAGGAATGACTGGCTAGCACGTTTTAAAGCTTTTGGAGGTAAATCTGCGGCCACACGCCCCTGCCACTGTGATCGTGTTTCCCATCTGTAAGCAGCATGAGGATTGTTTAAGCACCTACGTATACACTGTCTCATCAACTTCGGAGTGAATTGCTGAGGTAAATGGGATTTGCAGGACCATTTCATAGTTGAGGAAACAAATCCCAGAGATGTGAACACCTGTCCAACCATGGAAAGCTAGTCAGTGACAGAGCTGGGCTTAATAGAGTTTAACTTCTTCTTGTCTCACCTTTCTCGGAGTTCATGAACAGTTTCCCAAGAATCTGCAAATATATCCTGTAAAAAAAAAAAAAAAAAGCTAAATTTTTGTTTTCATTGTGATGATAATCTGCAACAGTCATAATAAGCATAATCTGAATTATCTGGAGGATCACAACTGAGAAATGGAATATATCACCAGAATCTTTGTTTTTATCCTTTAATTTGTGCCTCTCTTTGAGTTTATACCAAGCAAAATTCAGTGGACTTCATGGTATGCTCTATCACTGAGATTTTTTGCAGCAGACTGAACACAGAAATGTGGTGGGAGAATTGAGTCATCTCAGGACCCACAAAATACAGGCATGACAGACTAAAAAGTAACTTGCCCCATAACATCCATGTCCACATTTCCAGTAGATGTGCACTGAGGTCTCAGTCTTTGATAATATCATCCTTTAGTTATTAAATTAAAAAATATTTTAGTAGGAAGTATGCCCTGAAGAACAGTTCTGTTCTGGAGTACAACAGTAACTGGATTAGTTGTCCACTGAATGCAGACTAGTATCTTCAAATGAAGAGAGAACCTTAGAGTTTTCAAGTGACATCTGCATTGCGCGCCTACAGTGTTCGTTAAGTGAAAGTTTTGTTTCTCCTGAACTACAAACAAAGGGACATATTAACACTCCTGTTTTGTATGCAAACAGGCATTCCCAGAAGTTGTATTTTCAAACTCACAATACGGAAACAAAAACTGAGCTAACATTTTTTCTACCATTAACCCCAAATTGACATTTTTATGATTCAGAGCACTACTACCATCCACTTACCTATCACATTAAATTAATTTGCAGATCTGCATTTTACTACCTTTATGGTAGTTGATTTCTATTTTTTCTTCAGTTATATAGTAATCTATAAACATGGAGTTTATACATTGTTTCATGGTTCTACATATTGAAATAACATTTTAACAAAAATTAAAATGAGAGTCACCTGGTGACGGTTGGGGCCTGCAATCGTTGTCCAAGAGCGGGATTCCTTCAGTCCCCCGGGGGGCCGGAACCCACAGCAGAGGGAGCTGTCCTGTCTCCCCTCTGCGTCCCCTTCCCGCTCCAGGATGGCTTACCTCCGAGAGCTGCTTACAGATTCCTTTCCTTCCCTTCTTCTTCTGCACCATCAGCCCCAACTCTTCCCTTCCTCTAACTCCCTTCTTAGCTCCTGGGCCCATCAGGGGACTCTTTCTTGGGAAAAGTTTTGAGATCCTAGTCTGGTCCAATTACCTTATTTTCCACATGAAGACGCTGGGGTCCAGATGGATAAAGTGACTCTAGTTCAAGGTCACTGGAGACCCTGCCGCTGCCGGCCTTCGTGGTCCGTAGGGCAGGGAACAGGCCCACAGAAAGAGCCCAGGGAAGCTGCAGTCATTGCCTGCCCCGCGCCTGCTCCTCTCCGGTTTCCAGCACGGGAGGGAGACCGCCCCGCTGACCGGCCGCACGGCACTAGGGGAGGCGATGACTCTCCAGCCCGCCGCCGTGGCGCCTGCAGCTCCCGGCGTCCGAGCCTCCTGCTTCCTCCGGCAGAGGCCGGTGACAAACGGACGGCGGGAAACCTGAACCGAGACTTGGGGCTGCTAACGGGGCAGTCAGGCCCCCGGGTGAGCCTTCGCTCTTCGACGGGCCTCCGCGTCCTCTTCCATGAAACCGTCAGGACACCAGGAGAATTCCAGTGTCTCCCAGTCTTCCCTAAATCTAAGAATCCCTTGGAGTGTTTCTTAAAAACCCAAATTCCTGGGCTCCAGCCCAGATTTGGAATATCTAGGGGAGATGCCTGGCAATCTGTGTTTAACAAGGGCCCGGCTCATTGCTATCAGCAGGAAAACGCAGAAGCTGTGAGCCCTCCAAAATTGTGAGTCAGCCAAAGCCTCCACAACATGACGGGTGCGACTGTATGAGGAGGACCCGGCAGGCAGGGGCAGCTTGCCCCGCTCACAGGACTGCTGTCAGAGCGGTGAATGAGTCAGCCAGCGAGTCTGAGGGACTAAGAAAAAAAAATGGGTGAGTTTAATCAGAGGAATTAATTGACAGAGGACAAGGGCAGGCTTTGTGGGGGGTTTTTTTCTTTTCTTTTCTTTTCTTTTTATTTTATTTTTTTTTAAAGATTTTATTTATTTATTTGAGAGAGAGAGAATGAGAGACAGAGAGCCCGAGAGGGAGGAGGGTCAGAGGGAGAAGCAGACCCCCTGCTGAGCAGGGAGCCCGATGCGGGACTCGATCCCGGGACTCCAGGATCATGACCTGAGCCGAAGGCAGTCGCCTAACCAACTGAGCCACCCAGGCGCCCCTCTTTTTTTTTTATATAAAGATTTTATTTATCTGAGAGAGAGAAAGAGTGTGCACAAGGAGGGGGAGGGCCTCAGGGAGAGGGACAAGCGGACACCACACTGAGCTTGGAGTCTGACACGGGGCTTGATGCCAGGACCCTGGGATCATAACCTGAGCCAAAATCAAGATTCAGATGCTCAACCCAGCGGGCCATCCAGGTGCCCCAAGGGCAGGCAGCCCCAGGGACAGAGACTACTATGAAGGAGCAGCTGTGAGCTTTTCTGGATGACAGGGGCTCGACCTGTGGAGGAGGTCTGGCCTGGACGGCCAGTTGCACTTCCTTCAAGCGTTTGAGTGGGGCCAGCCCTGTGGTTCCGCTTCAGAGGATGGGGTTTATGTCCAATGCGGCATGTAGATTAGCGGTGGCTGGGCTTCAGGGGATCAACGGCGTTCCCTGGGTGACATATCCTTACTCTATGGGAGACGAAGTTCCATTTTCTGTCCTTATGGGTAATGACACCACCATTCAGTCAGAAATAGATATGTGGATATAAAGGGTGTAAAAGAAAAATTATTCTGACACTTGTTAAAATGTTAAGGAAGACTTCATTTGAGACTTTTGCAGTAGGGGAGAGGAAACTCAATTCCAACTATAGCAAAAATAATTGAGGATTTATAGCTAATGAGCAGAGTGAGGGGGTCTGTGGATGGAAAGTTATTAAGAGGAACTTGATTAGCCATTAAGGGTAGGGGGACCCTTGCTAAAGTGGGCCAATGTGCCCAGCTATCAACGGCAAGGGATGCAAGACTGGACTCAGCCGGCCAAGGTCAAGGGAGTAGGCCAAAGCCAAAGGCAAAGTCAAGTCAAGAAGCGGGCTCAGAGGAGCCTGACTAAACTTTGGTCAAGAAGAAGTCTTTGTCAGGGGGTGAGATCTCCCATCGTTGAAATGAGGCAATAAAAAGCTAGTAGGAATGGGAATTTTTCTCTGTCAGGCTAAAGAAGCTGGCTAAGAAGAACCATCCTTAGGTAAATATGGAGGATTGAGTTGGGGGCTTGTGTTACTTGATAGAGATAATATTAATAATAATATAATAGTAATAATTATAGCTCTCATTTATTAAGAAATTATAATGCACCAGTAATTGTATATACATTATTTCAAATCCTTAGAAAAACCCTCAAATAGAGTATTATTATTTAATTTTTACAGGTGAGGAAACAGGTTCAGGCAAAGCATTGTCAAAGTCAGGCATTGAATCCAGGTTCATCTGATTACTTTCATTCACTGTTTGTAGTGTGAATGAATTTACAAAGTGAATGAATAAATGAACACATGAGCTTTGTTTCGAGACTAAAATAATTTCCTAGATAAAAAGACTCTTTTCATCTCTGACAAGCCGTAAAAACTTCATGAGCCTCTTATCCACACTAACTTTGCCTCTCCCCCTAGTATTGCTACAAGGCCCCAGGTTCAATACCATAGTTCTGTTTTTTTTTTTTTTTTTTTTTTTTAATGTGACTGAGATGTTTAACAGGAAAGGTTAATTGGCTGGGAGCCTGGAAAACTTAGTGGACAGCTGAGCACATTGGAGAGCGTGGAAACTGAGGAGGACCAAAGGGTATTACACAGATCTCCTTGGTGTGTTGGTGTCCTGGGCTTACGACTTCCCTTTGCCTATTTCTGACTAAAGGCCACTGGTCAAAGTGGTAAAAGGAGAGAGAAATCTTGTGACTTGTGTGTGGAGAAGATTCGTTTCCTTGTTGCTGTTGTCTGTGGAGACACAGCTTATTGCCAAAAATGCACCAGTGATTTGAATACTCCAATAGCTAGAAATATTGAGAGCTAATCCAAGCCATCAGAATTGTTGGCTCCAACTCTAGCAAAGAAGGATAAACAAAATCTTTCTAAACTGGGAAATGGTTCAGGATTATTTTTCTTTGCTTTTCCAACTCATCAAAGATAAGCTTTCAACATCAGAATGTTTTATTAAAACTTTTCTAATCGCCTTCATTGTTTTGTTAATCAAGCTTATCGCAAGTGTAGCATCTTTATATCTGTACTGCTAACCGGGTTCTTTCAAACCATGTTGACATTTTGGTTGTTTTTGAACCACCTTCCCCTCCCCCTGCCCTTTTCATGCAATAGGTCATGTCTTATTAACCTCTTTGAAGATTGGCTGTCTTTTTTAGGGATATTTGAATCATACTGATTTGTATGCGTATAAAATATGCAGTGAGGACAGATGGACAGAAGGCTGGAGTGGAAAGAAGGAAATATTCTCTTCTAGTGCAAAGTGTGTCTTGTAAGTGTCTAACTATGCCACAAACTATAAGAGGTCACACACATAAAATAACGGTATGAGCTATTATAACATAGTTGTTTTCTGTTAGTCTCAGCCGACTGAGAGTGATGCTATCAGCTCGGAATGCCTGCACCCTTTCTACTTGTGGCAAACCCTCATAGACATTTCCCCAACCAGTGCGGCAGCTGGACCTGCCCTGGGGCTTCTGTATGACTGCAAATTGTACCTCAACAACAACCATGGGGGAACTTAAAAAAACAACAACAAAAAACACAAGGTTTATTTACTCAAGTCCTGGAGGGTGCCCGGCACACCTGGGGCCATAGATCCAGGTCATGGGGAGAGAGAGAGAGAGAGAGAGGGAGGGAGGAAGGGAGGGGGCCTTCTGCCTTTATGCGGTTGAGGGTGGTGCCTCTTGTCTCAAGGCTTCACTGTTGGTGAATTCTAACGCTAGAATTAAAATAGAACCTAGTTCCCGGTGTTATTATCTGATCCACCACTTAACATCAACTCTTGCGGGGCACCTGGGTGGCTCAGTTGTTAAGCGTCTGCCTTCAGCTCAGGTCATGATCCCAGGGTCCTGGGATGGAGCCCCGCATTGGGCTCCCTGCTCCGCGGGAAGCCTGCTTCTCCCTCTCCCACTCCCCCTGCTTGTGTTCCCTCTCTCGCTGTGTCTCTCTCTCTGTCAAATAAATAAAAATTTTTTTTTAAAAAAAGGGGGCGCCTGGGTGGCTCAGTGGTTAAGCCTCTGCCTTCGGCTCAGGTCATGATCCCAGAGTCCTGGGATCGAGCCCCGCATCGGGCTCCCCGCTCCGCGGGAAGCCTGCTTCTCCCTCTCCTACTCCCCCTGCTTGTGTTTCCTCTCTCGCTATATCTCGCTGTCAAATAAATAAAATTTTAAAAAAATAAAAATAAAATAAAAAATCAACTCTTGCTGTAGTTATATTTTGTTTAAAACAAGGCATTGTGTATTTCATCAAATCTAAGGTGCTTTTGAGGTTGACAATTTCTGGATCCTCCGCGAAGGGGTCAACGGAGGAGCTCACATTACACTACATCATGACTGCCACCTGGTGGCCAGTTATTGTATGACATATTGACTGCATCCCGCTTTCAGAGAACTTGCTGATTTGAGAGAGGTTAAAATGAGGGGGAAAAAAGTGCACCACTTTAGAATTGTTGAAACAGGGTATATTCACATAAAAGAAAAATTAGACACTAATTTTACATTTTTCATAAATTTTCCGAAGTTGGCCCTCCAATAATGACTTTGGTCCTTTAAAATATAATTTGATTTATGAAATCCTAGTTGATACCCCAGTGGTGACGGAGTATCACTATTGCACAAAGTAGGTGACACCTATGCAGATGGCCACCATCTACCTGTTGACAAATAAACGCTCTTATATCCGTACATAATTTAGTCCTGATAATCAGTCAATCTCTATCTTTTCCCCTCTCCCTCTCTCTTTTCTTTTGGAAAATATAGATAGAAAATTATTTATGGTCAGCATCTTCTTTCTTTTTCTCTTTCTTTCTTTTTTGAGAGAGAGAGCATGCGTTCGCTGTGGGAAAGGGCAGAGGGAGAGTGAGAGAGAGAGAGAATTTTAAGCAGGTTCTACCCTGAGATCATGACCTGAGCCGACATCAAGAGTCAGGCTCTTAACTGACTGAGCCACCCAGGTGCCCCAGCATCTTCTCTTTCAAATAAAAACACTAACAGCAGACCTTACAAGAGAGGATTTATGGGTTTTTGTGCCTCTGTATTTCAGCCTGGAAAATGCCAAAGTGTATTACTCTGTTTCTATTTTGGGCTGTACAAAGCACAAGCTTGGGAGGCCTGGTTCCTTTCCTTTCTTACTAGTTGTATAGGTTTTTCCGCCTCCCTGCATGTCAATTTCCTTGACTGTCAAATGGATATACTCACCCATCCTTTCAACCCGGAGGGGCTTCATGTTGAAACAAATGGGGCAATGGGGGGAAACATTTTGGTAACCATGAAAAACCTTATACAAATATATGATGAGGATCACTGAAAAAATAGAGAGTTTTGCATGTGCCTGTAGTTGTAGAAACAAATCTTTTCAGTTTAAATTACTTTGACTTTTACAATAATTTGGAACAAAATCAAAGGGTTGGATCTAACTCTGTGTAGTGTGAAGGATTTAGCCTCTTTCTAGGGTTTAAAAATGATGACAAATTGTTATCCCATGGGACTCCCATTAGGCCACCAGTGATGGCGTTAAAGTCCCACTCTGTGAGTGGACACAATTTTAGTGTACAAGTTGGGTCCCAAGGGACCCAAGAGCAACCTCAATTTTCTCTCACGGTGCATGTTTACCTGGTAGGTGTGTGGGGACCTCAACAACTGGAACATGAATCCCTCTCAGAACTTAGGCAGCCGAACCTCAGGGCCCCTGGTCGTCTCCAGAATGAGCTCTTCCTGAGGCTGAGGGGCCCGTGCTTTGGGGACTCCATGGTGAAGAGACCTAGGTCTACTCAAAGCAGGTGGAGACAGAGGCTTCTCTGAACTCTCCTGGAGGGTTGACACTTGTGGGTTCCTCTGTCCTTATCCTCTTGAAGTTCCTAATTTGGAATAATCCTTCCCAGCTCCTAACTAAATCTCTGACAGAAGGATTATAAGTGCATAATTCTGGCACTTGAAGATGCAAAAAATCTGACCCTTGAGATCCTGTGGCCTGTGAAAATCTGCTCAGGTCATGATTGTGGAAAATCATCTTTAGCAGGAATGAAGATAGACTGCTGGCTTTAATTATTTTGTGAATGGCTTAGCCTATAACTTATAGGACAAAAATTTTAAGCAGTTTAACTACGTATTTGAATTGGAGACTGTGTGTTTAAGTATGTCAATAAATTTATTAAAATGTGCCTTTATAATGAAACTCTATGTATATGTGTGTATATGTCATGTGTATATGTCGATAGATGTATATGTCAACATGTGCTTATTGACATTTATGGAAAACTGATTATCAGAAATGATTGTCAGTGGTTGTAGCTGAGACACTCTTGTGCATAACTTTTGGTTCCCAGGGGTCCTGAAGGATTTTGCCCCCATCACCATGGTCACGGGGAGTTTACCTGCGTTTGCCCTCCAGGTAAAGCCTCCCAGGAGCCAGAGTCCCAGAAACCTTCTGAGCCATGAGCTGACAGCAAGGACGATATTATTGAATGGCTCCTGAGTCGTAGCCAAATGGTTCTTGTTTGACAGAGCCCTTTTACTGATTTTAGAAAAAAAAGTAAAGTATCACCTTTTTTCTGATTCAGCTCTGAAGGTATTTTCTTTGCAATGGAAAGAGAAGAGACTTCTGTCACCTGCAAGGGCAGCAGCCTTGGTGACACTGATGCAGAGCCTTACCTTGGGTTATAGAACACAATGGAGTGAAGTGAAACTTCTCTGAGGGAGAACTGTGCCGAGGCTCCCCCATCTTACCTCATTCCTAGAAGGTGCTCCGTGAATACTTGGGGAAGACAGGGAGGAGGAGTGGGTGGGAAGAAGGCAATTGGCCAGGTCCAAGTCTTTAGGAAGTGGGTGTCAGGCTCAGCAGGGATAATTAAGTCCTGCTAAAGATAATCTAGAAGGGTATTTTCATAAAAAGGACAGCTTATTTTCCAAAGGCATGAATTACTCAGGGTTAGGGGTTCTTTTTTTTTTTTTTAAATATTTTATTTATCTATTTGACAGAGAGAGACAGCGAGAGAGCACAAGCAGGGGGAGAGGGAGAAGCAGACTCCCTACTGAGCAGGGAGCCCGATGCAGGGCTCGATCCCAGGACCCTGGGATCATGACCTGAGCCGAAGGCAGCCGCTTAACGACTGAGCCACCCAGGCGCCCCAGAGCAGGGGATTCTAAGCTAAGCACAAGTTGTGTCCTAGCCTGGCAGTAGGACTTGTCTGAACAGGATGGATGAATTATTAGAATGGTGGCCCCAGGGGTCTATTTATAGGAGAATGTATATTGTATTGGGTGGAAGCTGTTCTCAGGGAAGGTTTGTGGAGGAGGTTGAGGCAGTGAGGGATGGTGAGACAGTGTGGTGAATGTCTCTGATATCTGCCCCAATGCTGCTCTTCTGGAATCTGGAATCATAGCTGAGCCCTGGAGAGAAAGAGGAGGGGAATGGAGAAAGAAGGGAGGAAGGAAGGGGAAGAGAGGAGAAGGTGGGGGGAGTGGAGGCAAGGAGGGGATGGTGGAGGGGAAGAGGGGAAGGGAGGGTGGAAGGGGAGGGGAGAAGAGAGGGAGAAAAGAGGGGGAAGGGAGGAGGGGAGGGAGGAGTGGAGAGGCATGACCTGAACTAAGGGGCCTGCTTTCATAAAGGACTCCTGGTGCTCAGGTGGTCAGGTGGGACACAGGGCATAGGAGAGGACTGTTCTCCTTATTTGTGGTAACTATCAACATTCTTAGCATCAGAAACCCACTTTGGTTAAACAGAGAATCAATTGAAAAGCGGCTTGTTTACAGACATACCAGGAAGTTGTGAGAAGCTGGCTGGAGGAAAGCCAGGGACAAGGGAGACCACGTAACTGCAGGACCACAGCCAAAATCTTGCCAGTGATGACACGGCTGTCATATTTCGTACAGCATCTGCTGCTCCCGGAACCTGGATATTGTTGTGGCCAGGGCTGTCACTCGTGGACATCACTGCTCTTAATGCTTTGGGTCAGTAGCTACCAAGTCAAAAGTCTGGGGTGGGAGCATCTGCTTGGTTAAACCTCCATCACATACTTGCATTCTAGCTGCCAGGGAGGCTGGGAGGAGGAAGGCTGGCAAGTGGAGGCCAGGAAAGAAAGCACCTGAACTTTCTGCTTCTCTAAAGGGAGGCGATTTGAGGGGTGCCTGGGTGGCTCAGTCAGTTAAGCAGCTTCTTCGGCTCAGGTCATGATCTCAGGGTCCTGGGATGGAGCCCCGCTTTGAGTTGGGCTGCCTGCTAAGGGGGTAGTCTGCTTCTCCCTCTCCCTCTGCCCTTCCCCCTGCTTGTGCTCTCTATCTCAACTAAGTAAATAAAATCTTAAAAAAAAATTTGAGATATTGTTTTGGGAGCACAAAGGTATTGCTGAACTTAACTACACAAAAATAAAATATACATGCTGTGAAAAAATTACCATAAAGCCAAAAGCCAGAATCCAAACGACAAATCAACTTCTGAAAGAAACTGGAACACTTTATTTTAACATGAGTCAATTAGTCATCTTATTTACTTACCTTTATGCACAACAGAGAAAAAGAGGGAGTTCTAAGACTGTTATTTTTAAGAAAGAAGGATGGCAGATTATATTAAGTTACAAAGCTCCATGTGAATACAGTTATCCATGACTACCCAGCAGCATACAAAGTTTTTAGAGATTACAAAGCTGTGTTGAAAAAAACATTGTCTCTCCACTGAATTGCGGTGGTAACTTTTTAAAAATTAGTTGACATACAGGCACAGATCTGTCTCTAGCCCCTATTCTGTTCCACTGGTTTATTTGTTTTGTCAACACCTGTATTAACTGCTGTAGCTTTATATGGTAAGTCTTGCTATCTGGCCGTTGTACTCTTCTAACTGTTCTTTTTCAGGTTTTGGCTATTTTAGGCACCTGCAGTTCTGCATGCCAATACTTTTTATTTTATTTTATTTATTTATTTGAGAGCGAGAGAGACAGAGATAGCGAGAGATAGCACAAGCCGGGAGGAGAGGAAGAAGCAGGACCCCGCTGAGCAGGGAGCCCAACACAGGGCTCGATCCCAGGACCCAGAGATCATGACCTGAGCTGAAGGCAGACACTTAACGGACTGAACCACCCAGGCTCCCCTCCGCATGCCAATATTAATGTGGCCACACCAACATCATTTGGTTCATGTTTATGGTATCGTTTCCCATCTTTCTACTCTCAATCTATTTGCATCCTTATATTTGAAGTTTGTTTCTTGGGGCGCATGGGTGGCTCAATCGGTTAAGCTCTGACTCTTGATTTTGGTTCAGGTCATGATCTCAGGGTTGTGAGATCGAGCCCCACATTGGGCTCTGCTTTGGGTGTGGAGGTTGCTTAAACTTCTCTCTCTCTCTCTCCCTCTGCCCTTCCCCCACCCCTCTCTCTCCCTCTTTAAAAATAAATAAATAAATAAAATAAAACAATAAATTTTTTCTTTAAAATAGCAATAGGAGATTCTTTCTTGGTTTCCTTAGTCCAGGCTCTCAACCTTTGTCTTTTAATTGGAATGCTTTGTCCTTGTACATTTAATGTCGAATTTAAGTTTACCATCTTTTTTTTTAAAAAAGATTTTATTTATTTATTTGACAGAGAGAGAGAGACAACGAGAGAGGGACCACAAGCAGGGGGAGTGGGAGAGGGAGAAGCAGGCTTCCCGCTGAGCAGGGAGCCCGATGCAGGGCTCCATCCTAGGACCCTGGGATCAGGACCTGAGCCAAAGGCAGACACTTAACGACTGAGCCACCCAGGTGCCCCTAAGTTTACCATCTTGCTATTTGTTTTTTATTTGTCTCATCTAGTCTTTGTTCCCATTGTCTTCTATCCTGCCTTCTTTCAAATCAATCAAGCATTTTTTTATTAGTCCATTTTATCTTCTTTTGCTTACCGACTTAAGGTTCCTGGTCAGGGCTCTCCAAAGTGAATTTCATATGTGTTATACTTGTTCCCTTTTTTCCCCTTCTTCACAGAATGCCGGTGTTTCTCCCCACTCGGCCCAAGCACCACAGAAGTTGCTGGCCCTCAGTTGACTGGGTATGACTGGTGGATGCTAGGTTAGTCTTAGTCTCTGTAACTGGTTCAGGAATGAGCATGTACCCCAATGTAGTAAATGAGACTAGAGGAGCAGCTCTAGACAGAAATGGAGAAACACGTGGCCCCTGTTTTATTAGTAACCACACCGTGGCCCCGAGGGAAAGTGGACTTAAGATGGTACTGAATTGTTCCCAGCAGAGTGCAAACTGAAGTAACCAAGTCTTACTTGACATTGATCTGCTACATCAACCAACCTTGAAGTCCCCTGAACTCTGGATTTCCTCCTATGTGAGCAAATACATTTACTTCTTTGTTTAAGCCATCTCAAGTGGGTTTTATTTTATAGCTGAAAGCATACTAACAGATACAAGAAGTATACATTACTTTTATACTCAGAAAAGATAAACATAACAGTTTTTTAAATGCCTAGGTACTGAGGATTCTGATTTTGGCTTCCTGAAGCCACAGAAATAATTTTCTTTCCCAAATTAACTATTTGCCATCAACTTTTGTTATCTATTACCTCACATTGCTTCGAGCTTAGTTCATTTGTACCGCATTCTCTCCCTGACGAGACCACCAAGGCGCAGTGGCCATGACTCAGCACCTGATACAAACCTTGACATTTGTGCTGTGCTCTTTCTCATGAGACAACAGTGGCGGATATATCTGATTTTCTCCCCCAGGAGAAGGCAATGTGAAAGCTGACCACACAGTACACAGTGCTTTCTTGGGGAGGGCCCTGTAACATCTCATCAATACAGGGAAGGCAACATTATCTTTTAAGAAGAATCTAGGGGCGCCTGGGTGGCTCAGTCGGTTAAGCGTCTGCCTTCGGCTCGGGTCATGACCCCAGGGTCCTGGGATCGAGCCCCGCATCGGGCTCCCTGCTCCGCGGGGAGTGTGCTTCTCCCTCTCCCTCTATGATCTCTCTCTCTCAAATAAATAAATAAATAAATATTTAAAGAAGACTCTAGAATGGCACAAAGAGAGTGGTTTATCTGTGAAGAAAGCAGTAAGGCCAAACTCTGGCTCAAATGGGCTCTTCATCAGGGCAGCCAATTCAGAGGAGAGAAAAATTTTCGTAACAGACAGTCATGGAGGAGGGGTTACCTGGCTTTGTGGATGAACCCAGTAAGCTAGCATCAGTTCTGGGGGGCCCATGCTCAGTCAATGCCTGTGTTCCAAAGGAAATCCTAGAACAAAGGAATAACAAGACAAGCTGTTTGGCATTTGTTGGTATGAACTACTCTCCTGGATGTTCAGGGCTCCTTTTTACCTGAAAGGTAAGCAAAATAAGTAAACAATTGTATGGCATCAGAAGTGGGCTCTGTCTTTCAGAAACACAGGTTAATAAAGGATGTTCAGTCACAACTAACAGCTCATTGAATGATGAAAGGTGAATTATTCACAAAAGGTAAGATCAGTGTTTTGAAATTCTTTGTCACAGAGACTTAAAGGGGAATGTGTTTACCTTTACAAAAGAACCATAGCAGGTACCAACAGGCCAGAGAGAACGGATAAGCCAGATTCTTTCATTACGTTATTCTGTGGACAGGACGGCAATGTGAAAGGCAAATGCTAGAACGTGGTTTGGAATACACTGGTCCCATCAGCTACAGCAATGGTTGTCAGCCTTGGCTATGCATTAGAAGCTATTGCCCAGGAAGCTATTGCCCATCCCCATTTGGCATCCCGGACTAATAAATCAGATTTTCTGGGGGTGAGACTCTAGCTTCAGCATTTTCTAACGCCCTCCAGATGATCCCATTGTGCATCCCAGCTTGAGAACTAATTAATTGCCCTTCGAGGGGAACCTCCATGACCCTCAGATCCTCTTCCTCTCTTTCCTCTCAGGACATAGAGGTTTCTGTTGTGTCAGTTAGTCAAGGAGGACTAATGTTGGGACACAGCAGAACAATCAGCATATGATAACCCCAGTAATAGGCATTTTAGAGCCTTGAACATGCCTCAGTTAATACATGACATTTTTAACTTGTCCTCAGGATGTATGGGACAACTGGAGATAATTCTGAACAAAACCAAACTTGCTGGGAGGCGGATTCTATATGAGGTCTGTAGGGCAGGGCACGGAATCAGGTCCCTGTGGGTATCCTCCACTGCACCCCCTGGGTCCAGCCCAAATCTAGCATAGAGTATGGGCTCAATAAATGTGTGTTGAAATGTGTGTGATTGAATGACTGTTAGGGGAAATTTCTTATTTCAAATATTTAATCTTTTGGAGAAGAGACAGTGAACAGAAGACTAACTGAGCATCAGCAAGGAATTTATGACACTTTCCATGAATTGATTCTGAGATATGTAATATGTCTGACTATGCTTCAGTGGATGTGAATAGGGAACATAATGGAAACATCTAAAATTTTAAGATGGTTTCCAGGCCCATAAAATAACATGAGTAAATATTTCTGAATGGAGGGGTGCCTGGGTGGCTCAGTCAGTTGAGTATGCCTTCAGCTCAGGTCATGATCCCAGGGTCCTGGGATGGAGCCCCGAGTTGGGCTCCTTGCTCAGCGGGGAGCCTGCTTCTCCCTCTCCTTCTGCCGCTCACCCTGCTTGTGCGTACTCCCTCTCTGTCAAATAAATAAATAAAATCATTGAAAATATATGTCTGAATGGAGAGCAAATTTCACTGAATTTACAAATAAAAAAATAAAACATGGGGCAAAGGGATCATAAAGTGATCTACACTTCTTTTCACGGGGAGAACTCAGCAAGCAGTGAGTCTGGGGCAGTCTATTGTGAATGTAATAATTGTGTATCCAATTGTAATTTCAATTCCATAGAGCTTAAAATCACCAATAATCAAGTTTCCTGACCTGAGTCACTGACATGGTCATGCAGGTGAATTTTGTTCCTGTGCACACAGCCAGCATCACATAGGCTATCTTATTCAGAAAAGATAAACATAACAGTTTTTTAAATGCCTAGGTACTGGGGATTCTGTCTCACTCCAAAAGGCTTTACTTGTCTTAAGAGGAAAACCTATACAAAAAACAAAATAATTCTTTGAAGTTTATTTGAACCTAAGAATATTTACACAGTTCTCTTTGTGTTGCACAAAGAGAATGATTGTATTTCCTTTTAATAAATGATTGTATTTTCTGTCGAAATGCATGTCTAAAAGGCTTCAATCATGTTATGGTCCTTTCTTATATCTTCGGTGTTATCTTTTATTTTATTATCTTTTTATCCTTTATTTTAAAACCAATATACATATATTATTAAAAAAAATTTTTTTTAAGATTTTATTTTGAGAGTGAGAGCACATGAGCGGGGGAAGGGGCAGAGGGAGAGAGAGAGGGAGAAGCAGACTCCCTGCTTAGCAGGGAGCCTGATGTGGGGCTTGATCTCAGGACCCTGGGATCATGACCTGAGCTGAAGGCAGACACTTAACTGACTGAGCCACCCAGGTGCCCCTAAAAATTTCTAAGCATTAAAAAAATGTTAAAAGTTATTGTTACCATTTTGCATTTTATCAATAGTATCCACTACAAAGAGAGAGGTGGTAAACTTTTTTTTTTTTAGATATTTTATTTATTTATTTTAGAGAGAGAGCCCGCAGGAGGGAGCAGGGGAGGGGAAGAGCAGAGAGGGAGAGGAGCAGAAGGTGGGAGGAGCACAGGGGGAGGGAGAGGGGGAGGGAGAGGGAGAGAGAATCTGAAGCCGACTCTGTGCTCAGCACAGAACCCCCCTTCGGGCTTGAACCCATGACCCGAGATCATGGCCTGAGCCCAAACCAACAGTCGGACACTTAACTGACTGAGCCACCCAGGCGCCCCAAAGGTATTTGATTTTTTTTTTTTTTTAAGATTTTATTCAACAGAGAGAGACACAGTGAGAGAGGGAACACAAGCAGGGGGAGTGGGAGAGGGAGAAGCAGGATCCCTGCTGAGCAGGGAGCCCAATGTGGGGCTCGATCCCAGGACCCTGGGACCATGACCTGAGCCGAAGGCAGATGCTTAACAACTGAGCCACCCAGGTACCCAAGATATTTGATTTTTAAGAGAGGAATTTTATAACTGCTCCTTAAGAATCATTCCTATTGTTCCAATTAACTTGTGTCTACTTCTTAAGGGACTTTTCTGAGAAATGTTACCAGGGTTCCTGAGGCTAAAAGATAACAGAATTGGAAAAGGGAATTTTCTTTAAGATATTCTCTGAGATCTGTTGATCTAAGAATCAGAGTAGGAGTTAGGTGGTTATTTTAGACTCCATTCCAGCATTAAGTCATTGAGTTGCTCTTCAGTTGTGGAGAGCACAGGTAAGCAATACTCACAGTGATGTGCCCAAATGGATCGTTGGATTTTGTTACCTTGTAATATGAACAGGAACTAATGCTCCATGGGTATGTACCATTAATAAGAAAGGGAACCAGGGGCGCCTGGGTGGCTCAGTTGTAAAAGTGTCTGACTTTGGCTCAGGTCATGAACCCAGGGTCCTGTGGGAAGGACCTCAGCGGGAAGCCTCTTCTCCCTCTCCCACTCCCCCTGCTTGTGTTACCTCTCTCGTCGTGTGTCTCTCTGTCAAATAAATAAAATCTTTACAAAGAAAGAAAGAAAGAAAGAAAGAAAGAAAGAAAGAAAGAAAGAAAGAAAGAAAGGGAACCAAATGGAAGGGTTAATGGTTTTAGGTAAGTCCATCAGAAGTGCTGGAAAATTGATTTGAAGTATATGCCTGACAATGGGTGAAACAGTAGTGCTGTTCTCACGTATTATTTAGATGGCCGTCGGGGTGAACATCCATTATTTTTCTCTCCTTTCTCTGTGGTTTTCTTTCTGGCAGACTTTGCCTCTTGCATTCCAGGAAGTCCAGGGGCAATGGTGGATTGTTAGCCAGTCATCCCATTCTCCCCCAACTCCAACATAGCAGTGTATTTATATCCCATGCTAGCTTTCTGACTCCTAGAAACTTATATCTTGAGCACAATGATAAGGGGTTTTAAGCTAAACATTACCAAAACAGCATCCAAAATAACTGGCCATGATTTCCTGATTGAGATCCCTGGCCTAGTTTCCTTCCTTGGTATTGCCGGCTTCTTCAGCTTTGCTCTCCATTCTGTGTCTTTCCATAATTCCCTTTTGCTTCAATCAGATGAAATGTATATGGCTTACAACCCAAGTATCATAACTGATATAACATCTGTTTTATCCCAAGTCTCACACTCATTGGGCAAGCAAAGTTCCAGCCCATGGCTCTCTTTTCTAGATTTTGCTGTAACACAAGTGCTGTTCTCACGTATTATTTAGATGGCCGTATTATTCAGTTGTGGAGAGCACAGGTAAGCAATACTCACACTGATGTGCCCAAATGGATCGCTGGATTTTGTTACCTTGTAATACGAACACAAGCGTTTATGGTGCTCCTTTTGTGGAATTAAAGAACATCTGACTTTTATTGAAGGACTAATGTTTCCTACTGAAAAACTTATTTACAAGAGAAAAATATTCTAAATATACTTCTAAAAATGATAAGTCTTTGTTGATTGACTTACATTCAATTTATTCCAATTATATTGTTTGATCTAACGGAGTGTCCTGGCAGGACAGAAGGCTAAACTAAAAATCCTAAAATAATCCATTAATAATCATATAAATTTTTTAAAAAACTACCATGCAAACTAACAGCAAAAGTACTTTATTTATTTATAACATCATTTTGTAAACAATCACACTGTGCATTTTTAAATTCAACAATAACAAATTTTTTTCCTTTAGATTTATAGCAAACCTGTGTGAAGTCAATGAGTTAATACAAGAGTGAAGACGAACAGGGTAGAACAATTTTTGAAAATGTTAAATTACAGCACTTGATACAAAGACAGATAACTATCTGTACCATAAAAATTTACATGCCACAAAACATTAATTTATAATTTTAAATATGCAGTAAAACACATTTATAAAAAAGCATCAACATTAATTTTATTATAAACCAGTGAATTACTCAGAGGAATATTAAAACTTACTAAAACCAGTAAATTTTGCAACTGAGGTAAAAATATTTAAGTAAACAAAACTATCATTTATAAGAGCCGAAAAGTAAATGGAAGGGCAGACAACACTTCCTGACGACTATGTCTACTCCTTGATATTCTGAAGCAGCTTCAGTAAATGTGATTCAATGACCTGTTGAACTGAAACAGATAGGTTATCAAGACCACCGCATGTTGATCACAGAATTTTACAAAGAACTATCAAATTCAATTTAACATCAACTTCTCCTTTTTTTTTTTTTTTTTTTTAAAGATTTTATTTATTTTTCAACAGAGAGAGAGAGACAGCGAGAGAGGGAACACAAGCAGGGGGAGTGGGAGAGGGAGAAGCAGGCTTCCCGCAGAGCAGGGAGCCTGATGCGGGGCTCGATCCAGGGACTCCAGGATCATGACCTGAGCCGAAAGCAGTCGCTTAACCAACTGAGCCACCCAGGCGCCCCAACATCAACTTCTCCTTAAAATAAAGGTATTCCTCCTATTCTGAGGATATATGCCCAATAATATATATTCATTGTCTGAGGATGGTAAGATTGCAATGCAATACTTAGTGCACTTAAATTTAGTCTGTCACTGACTTAGTGATTGTCCAAGTTACTGGATTCTGTTGTCGTTCAAGGTGTGTTCTAAAGAACAGAGAAAGGGCAACTTTTATAATTTGCTACAAAAATGTTAAACAAGTCTTGTATGTAAATAGGTGTGCACTCTAGCAACAAATTATTTGGGTTGGTGAAAAGTAATAGTAACAAACTCATTTCCAGACTTTGTAAGAATTTGTTGATTTTGCCCACAGTTAAAAGTTACTGTCACTAGTTAGGATAACATGCCATATTTTATGACTACAAGTGATGAAAACGGTTTAGTCCGCTAGTCTGTACTGTTTACAGAGCTTTACCAACTAAAATAAAACCTGACAGTTCTAAAATACTTACCACTTCTATAGCCCAAGGCTACCGCTAAATCCATAGAATTATACCCAGAGTCTGTTTCAATGGTTGGGTCAGCTCCATTTTCTGTACCAAAACAGAAAAATCTGCATAAGTAAAATGAAAATGTAGATACGTTTGTCTGTGACTGGCTCATGTGCAACGGCAGGACAGATTTTCAGCAAATTGGGTATTTGCAGGATGGCCTAACAAAGTACAGAGCACACGAAGTGCACAGAGTTCACTTTGGTGGGTCAGTGGGAGGATGCCTCAAAGAGGAGTCCTCGATAACAGCTGAAACTCATAAACAACTATAGACAGAACTTATGCACAAAGACACCGTGGACAGAGAAAACAATGATGGATTCAGACACAATCTTCAAGAGGAAAGCAACAGGGACAAATGTTCCAAGCACAGGTGTGCTACGGGACGGAGCTGCTTATCACATGGGCAACTCTGTGGTAGCAGGTGCTTCGCAGGATTAAGGTATTTAGTAATAGGTAATGATTCTCCTGAGTAATACCAGGGGAGGCCAGCTTGTAAGGAATTAAAATAAAGTCCTCACATGGTATTTTCCAAATATTTTCACTTTTTTTGGCTTACCTAAGAGCATTTTTACACATTTAACATGATTTCCATGTACAGCATAAAGCAAAGGTGTCCCTCCATTCTGCAAAAGGAAAAGGTGATTTAGTTTTTCAAGGTGAGCAAGAGTTGAATAATGTTTGTGTGAGACGTTTTACTAAGAACTGGGTATGTAAAAGTCGTTTAAGGCAATTTTCATATTTTGTGAAGAATATTTAAATCAGAAGTAATAACTGAGTTTGTACCATTAACTTTTTCTTCCGTGTGTTTAACTAGCTAATTATTTTTCCAGATGTTTAGTAAAATTTATTATGTCTCTCCAAACTAAATAATTCCTAGAATTTATTACAGTATTTTAAAAATCAGTATCATAGACTCACCCAATCATACTCATTTACATCAACTCCACAATCAAGCAGCATTTTGACAATATCTGTGTAGCCTTTACTACAGGCCAATGAGAGTGCACTTTCTCGACCTTTTCCTAAAAGCTGGGGATCAGCACCCTGCAGTGGCAAGTGGAGATAACAGACTTTTCAATTCATGTAAACAAGAATATTGTTATTTCTGTCAATAAGAATTACAGTTCAGTACTTAGGTCAAGTAATGTTCTGGGGTTAATAACGTAAACTTCTACTCATGGATGCCTTTATTATCAGGGTTGTCTGGAGGGCCTTCCTTCCTCCCTCTATCTCAAATGCTAACTATCCTTTCACTCTTAAGTTACACTTCCCCCGTGAAGCTTCTCCTACAGCGCTGACCGTACTTTTGTTCTCATTGCACTCTGAGGGAGCTGGGCATGAAATTCTCTCTCGCTGTTTCATGTATGCTTAGTCTTATTTGCCCAACTAGATCCAAGTTCCCCAAGAATATGAAAAGCGTGCAAAATTTTTTTGGATCCTCTACCATTACATCTAGTTGGCTGGAGATAGAAAATCTTTACTCAAGACTTAAGTAACTATACGTATACATTTCCCGAAGCATTTTCCTTACATTCTGAAGTAGAAACTCTACCACAGCTATTTGCCCGTGTGCTGCAGCCCACATCAGAGGAGTAAATCCTTCTTCATCTGTGTGATTGATAACATTTTCTATTTAAAAGAAAAACAATTTTTGTCATCTAATTTAACAACCATCTATTAATATCATTATGAAAATACTGGCATTCTAAAAGGTGGATTATACCACTCAGTGAGACTCACTTCCTGTTGACTTACTTGCTGAAGTCCTATTATGTGAGTTTGTACCATTAACTTTTTCTCCCACGTGTTTAATTAGCTAATTAATTAATAAGTAAAGGTGTACAACAGTCAAACTATGGAAAGAGCCAAGATGTCCATCGACAGATGAATGGATAAAGAAGATGTGGTATATATACACAACGGAATATTATGCAGCCATCCAAAGGAATGAAATCTTGCCATTTGCAAAGACGTGGATGGAACTGGAGGGTATTAT
>NC_138375.1:91531969-91582081 GCF_054177405.1 Leptonychotes weddellii | reverse complement strand
ACGAACCATGAGAGACTATGGACTCTGAGAAACAAACTGAGGGTTCTAGAGGGGAGGGGGGTGGGGGGATGGGTTAGCCTGGTGATGGGTATTAAAGAGGGCACGTTCTGCATGGAGCACTGGGTGTTATACGCACAGAATGAATCATGGAACACTACATCAAAAACTAATGATGTAATGTATGGTGATTAACATAATAAAATAAAAAGATTAGGGAGGAAGATAGAGTGATAGGAAAGGGACAACAAGCAGAAGAGTTTGGTGTTTGCAGGAGTGTGTCTACAGGGAAAATGAACACAAGATTGTAAATAAAGATGTGGTTGCATCTGGAAAAAAAAATAAGCAAAGGTGCTCCTCCATTATTTATAATCTTGAAGTAGAAAATCCTTTCGAAGGATATAAAACTCAGAAGTTACAAGGAAAAAAATAAATTTACCATTACAAAATGTTAAACTTTTGTTGAACACATGAGAATCAAAGGAAAATGACAAACTGGAAAAAAAATATGCAACATAAACAACAAAAAGTAAATTTCTTTAATTTAGATGAGGACATATAAATCAGTATGAATCAGGCAGTTCACATACAAAAGAGCTTAAATAGACCATAATTTAAAAAATCTAAACACACCCAGTATGAGATACCATTTTTCACCCATGAGATTAGCAAAGATTAAAATCTGATATCTTGTGTCACTGAGGGTATGGGGAAATACAAACTCTAACTTTGGTGTGAGGACAGGACAAATACCTGGCAATATATAGAAAAGTGAAAAATCCATATACTTTTTGACCCAGCAAATAAACTTGTAGGAACTTATCCTATGTGTATTCTTAAAAAGAATGCCAACAAGAATGTTATTTAATACTGAGAAACTGGAATCAACCATCACCAAGGGGATTAGTTAAAAAATAAAAACATAGCATATATGTATGTAGCAATACAGTGCAAAATTAGGGACCTATTAAAAAGAATGAAATAGGGGGCGCCTGGGTGGCTCAGTCAGTTAAGCATCTGCCTTCGGCTCAGGTCATGACCCCAGGGTCCTGGGATCGAGTCCTGCCTTGGGGCTGGGGGGGGGGGGTCCCTGCTCAGCAGGGAGTCTGCTTCTCCCTTTCCCTCTGACCCTCCCCTCTGCTTGTGCTCTTTCTCTCTTAAAATGAAGAACATCTTTAAAAAAAATAAAAAAGAAATAAATCTTTATGCGCTCATTTGGAAAGATCTCCAAAGTATTAGTGAAAAAAGTACAATGCAGTGTGCTCCCTCTTGTTTACATAGCGAAAGGCAAATACATATTTCCACACATAACTCCAAAAATAAACAGAAATGTTTTCTAAGAGTTTCCTGAAAACATAAGAAATTTATAATGTTTGCTTTTGGGGAAAAGGTTAGGGTGGTAAGGGAGGCTGTAACTTTTATACTTTGTAGTATTTTATTTTCTTTACTACCTATAGAGTTATCTGCCTGGTGAGATTATGCAACTATTTTTTTTTTTGTCTTTACACCTTCCTGTATTAAATCTAATAAATCCGATTAAATATGTTTTAAGTACAGTTTAAAAAACAGGCTATTACCTTGTTCAATCCGAGTAGCTAGGTAGAGCATCTCTCCCTGAGCAGCCAACTGGTGAACAGATAAAGCTGAAACGATATCACAAAAAGCTTCATGTTTTTCTACCTGCAGGGTACACTTTCATCATGTCATTCATATTTGTGCAGCAATTCTCTTTTCTAAAACAAAAACTATCATTTTATTGTTTAAAAAAATTTAACTTAAAATATATCCTAACATTACAAGTAGCCATTCTGTATCTGAGATTTAATATACGTTTAAGGCAATTCTGACATCTGCAAAGTATTGTTATCAATGAATATGCAAACTGTTATGATCAACTATTAACAATGCAAATTGCTAATGATCTTATCAATCAAAGAAATGGCTTAGGTATTTAATTTTTAAAATGCTAACTCAATATCCAAACTTAAAAGGATGTTGGGTCTAAAACACATAAAGACACACCTTTTGTCTTTTTATTAATTAAATCCTCTGAAATCCCAAATATCATTATTTCAAGACTCCATGGGTTTTTCTTAACTTTTGGAGTGAGGTAGTAAATGGAAAAATGACTTCAAGAGTAAATTCTTGAATGCAGACCTAGGTGTGGCTAGTTAGCTGTGTGACCTTGAATAAATGATTAACCGTTTTTGTCTATAACATGAGGGTCATGAACTGCATGATCTCTAGGTGTTTCTTTTCAGCTCAAAAATAATATGGTTGGACTATTTTTAAGAGAACATCTTTATTTAATTTATTCATTTATTCATTCATCCATCAATTTGTTCATTTATTTATTTTTTAGGACAATATCTTTAAGACAAAACTAAACAGGCACTGTTCTGTGAGGGTTCATCTTAAAAATTAGTATCACTTGATCCTCGACTTCAGCGATATGACTGAGTGGCCTTAATAGAAAGGAAAGCAATTATGAAACACATGCAAATTTAATAAGTAGAATAATAATGGTTAATAGCGAAGTAAGAGTCATGGACTCCTCCTGGCTTAACTGTTACAGCATGTGATTCAAAATCAGGATGGATATGGTGTTTCCAAATAAACCATATATTTTACCATGCTTTAGAATATAGATGCATTTACATTATATACTCAAATATAGTTCCTAATATCAAACTGCTACCTGTTTTCTCTCATTAACATATCTATAGTATTTAGAATGTTTTCTGATTTATGTAGAAATATTTTATTTCTTCTAGAATGATTCTACATTTTTAAAAAATTATGGATTCAAGGTGTTTTGTTTTTTTAAGATTTTATTTATTCATTTAAGAGACAGAGCTACAGAGAGAGAGAGAGAGACAGTGAGAGAGGGAACACAAGCAGGGGGAGTGGGAGAGGGAGAAGCAGGCTCCTTGCTTCGACCTGAGCCGAAGGCAGATGCTTAACCATTTGAGCCACCCAGGCGCCCCTGGATGCAAGGTTTTAAGAGAGTTAATTTCATATTCATATTATTATAGTCAAATTCAAATTTACAATAGAAATCACTCAGGTTTTACTATAAATCACTTGCTGATCACTGATCTAATTATGAGTAAAATGTAAAGCCTTGTACTCCAAGAACAGAAAAACACTCACAATGTCTTAGTTTGCACAAAGTTCAGAATGATAAATTGTTATAGTAAGACTATAAAGGTTTTAAGAATGAAAACCTGTAGGGGCGCCTGGGTGGCTCAGACTCTTAAGTGTCCAACTCTTGATTTTGGCTCAGGTCATGATCTCAGGGTCCTGAGATGGAGCCCTGTGACAGCTCTGTGCTGGGCATGGAACCTGCTTAAGATTCCCTCTCTCCCTCTCTCTCTGCATCTCCCCTCCCCACCTCTCTCTCTTAAAAAAAAAAAAAGAAAACTTGTATAAAATCTGTATGTGTATAAACAAATATAAACCTGTACTTGTATAAATCTATATAAAGTCTGTATTAAAATCTGTATTTGTTCTTGGGGCGCCTGGGTGGCTCAGTCAGTTAAGCGTCTGTCTTCAGCTCAGGTCATGATGGCGGGGTCCTGGGATCAAGTTCCGCATTTGGCTCCCTGTTCAGTGGAGAGTCTGCTTCTCCCTCTCCCGCTCCCCCTACTTGTGCGCTCTCTCTCTCTCTCTCTCTCATAAATAAGTAAAATCCTTTTTTTTTTTTTTAAAGATTTTACTTATTTATTTGACAGAGAGAGACACTGTGAGAGAGGGAACACAAGCAGGGGGAGTGGTAGAGGGAGAAGCAGGCCTCCCGCAGAGCAGGGAGCCTGATGTGGGGCTTGATCCCAGGACCCAGGGATCATGACCTGAGCTGAAGGCAGACGCTTAACGACTGAGCCACCCAGGCGCCCCAAGTAAAATCTTTTTAAAAAAATCTGTATTTGTTCTTAACAAAACATGAAATATTTGATTATGCAGTAATAGTGTGAAAAAAATTTTAAATTACTAAAACTATCAAGATATCACTTAAGCTTTCCAAAATAGAATATGCATTTCAAAGCCAAATTCTTGAAAGCATTATATTACTAATAAGAATATTTTAATAAATCAGTGGGATATACTTACAATTTGCTAATAGAGGTGTGGTTGAGACCTCATTTCCTCTGTGTTTGTTGGTCAAAGTAGTTGACTGTTTTATGGGTGAGAAGTGCTTTGTTGTAGAGGGAGTGTAGACATGTCTTACTTGAATTCCCGGAGAAGGAGATGTATGGATATTGCATTCAGCTAAGTAAAATAAATTTAAACACATTAAACTAACATTTTAGTGACAAAGCATTTCAAAGTTCTATGTCAATGTTTACAATAAAAAAGAAATACATGAGGTATAACTTCAACCATTTCTCAAGTGATATTATTCTTTGCTATAAAAATTCTGTATTATCACAGTGAAAGTTCCAGAAAAAAATATGTATTAATCTTGAGTGATTTTATTCTGAGATTAGTTTTTTTATTCAACAGATTGTTGTGAAAGTAAGGCTACAATATGATGACAAACTTCACTGAATTAAAGCATGGAGCTGATATCAATCAAATATTCATGGAATAGGGAATAGTAAGGTAATTCATTTCTTAAAAGGCACAAATAATTTTTTTCTCCTATCATTTTAAAGGGTACAATAAGGGGCGCCTGGGTGGCTCAGTCATTGAGCATCTGCCTTTGGCTCAGGTGATGATCCCAGGGTCCCGGGATCGAGCCCCGCGTCGGGCTCCCTGCTCGGCAGGAGGCCTGCTTCTCCCTCTCCCACTTCCCCTGCTTATGTTCCCTCTCTCACTGTGTCTCTCTCTGTCAAATAACCAAAATCTTTAAAATAAATAAATAAAGGGTACAATAAGAAACTTTAATTTGTAAATAAACAAAGGTCAAGCAAGAAAATTTTAAAAAAAATCAACATATACTTATAGATATCAAATAACATGAAATTATTTAATTTTGGTTTTGGTGAGATTCTAGAAAATCATATTAAAATATGACTTCCAAACTCTCTCTTCCAAATCATATTAAAATATGACTTCCAAACTCTCTCTTCCAAATCATATTAAAATATGACTTCCAAATTCAAAATCTCATGATCAGAAAGGAAAACAAACAAACAAAATGAAATAAATGAAAACAAATGCAGATATTTATACCATAACTTTCAACCTTTAAATAGGACAGATGCCACTTCCAGGTCAGAGTTAACCTGATCTTGAATATTTTTACTATCCTCTTCATTTAAGGACTTCACAAATCGAGAACACACGTTCATATCAAATCGGTTAGGTAGTATGAATTTCATTCCCATGGCAACACCCTGAGCTGATCCTTCTTCTGCATTCGAGTCCAGCTGATGTTCTATTTTAATGTCTGGCATGCCAGTTAGACTGTAACTGTTGGGACACTCTTCCACTATCAGCTGAGCTCCAATATCCAGATTTGCTGATGTAGCCATGATTTCAACCGTAGTTTCAATAATTAAAACATTCCTTCATGATTTCCTCTTTGTTTTATAGGAGTGGTATCCACTGTGCTCCTGGAATTCAGATATTGAAAAATCTGGAAGACAAAAGTTAAAAATATCGTATCAACATAGCGAAAGTACACAAAAAGCGCTCTTGTAAGCACCTACACACAACAGTAGGCATACAATGTTCAGAGGCAGACACCTGGGTATGAATCCAAGCTTCGCCACTTATTAGCTGTGTGAACCTGTACATTACTCAACCTCTCTAAGCCTCAATCTCACCTGTAAAATGGAGGTGTCATCAGTAACCTCACAGGATCTTGGTAAAGAACAAATGAAATATAGTAACATTCTCACCTTCATCACTAGGTTTCAACAAATTTTACTCTTTTCTCCCCTTTCCTATTCCTGGACATTGCCAAATGAACAGAAGATCAAGGTGACAATGAAAATAAACTTTCAAAAAAAAAAAAAAAAAAGAAAAGAAACTTTCATGCTCTTTCACCAAGTTAGAATAGATCAAGAAGATGGCAGCTGTGAATCAGGAAGAGAGCCCTCACCAGAACACAACCATGCTGGCACCTTGATCTTAGACTTCCCAGCCTCCAGAACAACCCAAAATTCCTGCTACAGCAGAAGCCCACAGAGGACTTGGAGGCACTTCATCAAGATGGAAAGAAGCTAATTCCTATTGGGACAAAACATGGTAAAAAAATTCCTAATATCATCTTTTTCTCAAAAATTTGACATTTGTTGTTTTAATAGTTCAAGTGAATGATCCTTTCATTGACTGCTAGATTCTTTAAACCACCTTCTAATGTTAAAGTGCCAAGACTTCATTTCATAAATTAAAATGGGGCGCCTGGGTGGCTCAGTTGGTTAAGCGACTGCCTTCGGCTCAGGTCATGATCCTGGAGTCCCTGGATCGAGTCCCGCATCGGGCTCCCTGCTCGGCAGGGAGTCTGCTTCTCCCTCTGACCCTCCCAACCCTCCCCCCTCTCATGTGCTCTCTCTCTCAGTCTCTCTCTCTCAAATAAATAAAATAAAATCTTAAAAAAAAAAAAAAAATTAAAATGGCTAAAACATTAAAAAAAACCCTTTCATGTGAAAACTTTAAACTCTTACCTGTAGTTCATCTTTTAACATGCTATGTTTGTAAGTGGCTCTCAGTTTGAATTTAAGATAGGACTCATGTTGTACCCATGTCTATTAGCATCTACAACACCTGTGATTCTTGGATAGTCAAAGGCTTTACAAAGTTTTGGTTATGATGAACTGAAGATATACTTATTTATCAGTTTTTGTTCAGCTCAAACGTTAGTAACTTAATATAGGTTTTTATGAAAACTGTTACTACAGAAACTATAGATTATAGACTGGCTTCCTCTGCCTTATCATCTCTAGGGCATCAAGATCCAACTATAATTTCTAGATCTCAATTTTTGTAATAAGTATTAAGAAATAAGAATTAAATATAAATAAGAACTGATTTTTTTCAAATATAGATAATCAAGACATGAATTCAATAAATGCAAACTCTCAAAGCATAGATTATAAGCACACCTGTTATGGAATCATTTACTATTGTTTTATATTGAGTTTTTAGTAATCGCTGGCACTTTCCTATGAACCTTAATATAATTTCAAGAGAATTCCATTATTGTACCTAAAATTGTTTCTAAAAAAATGAAGAACTCCAAGATTATAAATGCCCGATGCATATAATCCCTGAGACAGGGGGAAGAAAATTAAAACATCTAGTTAATCTTTTCATGTTAGGGTTTACTGCCTCTTAGAAATTTTGAGAGGATGCAGGGTGTTTTAACATTGGAATTTAAAAAGAAAAATGCATTACGATCACAGTGGAACAGGGGCTGGAAAACCATACATTTACAGATAACTACTATTTTCAGTTTTAAAACATTTTCCAAGACTGGTCCTTATAACAATCCTTTGAGTAGTGAGGGTAGTTACCTGTTATTTCCTATGCAGCGAAAAGAAAAAGGGAGCTTATACATTATGAAGGACCTATCCAGCTATTTGGATAGATCACCTTGACCACTAAAATAAGCAGCACTAAACTAATCCAAACTTCCAAGGGACAAGAGGTGAAGAAATAACAAATCGTAATAATAATAATAAAAAGAAAGTAAAAGGTAACAAAGTCAATACACTTTAGCAAAAGGAAAGAAGGAAACCAGAACAGAAAATGAGTTGTGATTCAAATGGAGACGGAAGCTTAATGCAGAGGGCTTTAAAAATGTATTGGAAGAAGGGAAAAATGGAGGGTGGGAAATCGGAGGGGGAGACGAATCATGAGAGACTATGGACTCTGAGAAAGAAACTGAGGGTTCTAGAGAGGGGCGTAGGGGGATGGGTTAGCCTGGTGATGGGTATTAAGGAGGGCACGTATTGAATGGAGCACTGGGTGTTATAGGTAAACAATGAATCATGGAACACTACATCAAAAATTAATGATGTAATGTATGGTGATTAACATAACTTAATAAAATAAAATTTTAAAAAATGTATTGGAAGATAAGAACTGTGTTTCCTGAGGGAAGAACCATCTCCCACAGACTCCTATCCAGAGCTGGCCTAAATGCAATCCCCTGAGCTAAGTCTCTTAGCACACTGCATTTATTTCTATTTCTAGTATTTATCATTCTCTTGAAAGTTTCCACTTAAACTCCAAAGACATTGAAAACTTCTCTAGGATGGAGACCACTCTTACTATCTTTGCACACAAAGCAGAACCTGATCCTATCAGGTGTTCCAGAAATGTTTTCTGATCTGAACTTTAACATTGTTTTAAATTCTTTTCTATACTGAAATGATCCTGCAAGATGCCCAACAAAGGCTTGCTAATTAGATTTGGCTTTACATTTTCAACATCACTACTAACTAGCTGTGCAACCCTGGACAGAAAAATCACATACGTTTTCTGAGACTCATTTTTATTAATCTATACAATGTAGATGATTGAAATAGACATCTCTAATACTCTTTCTAGCTCTAAACATCTTCCATGTCATAAATCAGAGTTTACAGACGGAATTACAGGTCTTTGAGGGGAGAACCTGGGAGAGGAGGGAGTGAAAACAGAACGCTGTCTTGCCACTACTCTAGAAGAGATGAGCCAAGTTGACTGGTTAAGCTAAGATTCTGAAGACTAGAAGAGGGGAAACATGATCGAGAGTAGGAGGCGGTAAGAAAAAGAGGTATAGCCAAGGATAGCTAGGATCACCTCGATCGGTCAGAGCCCAGGGATGAAGACAGAGACACACTGGGCAACTGTGCTACTCCGCAGTGAATCCTAGTAACAGGGGCCCCCTGGTTCTTCCTAATTCTGAAATTGTCCTACAAGGAAAGGAAGGTGCTATGAAAATGAATGATGCCTCACAGGCGACAGGTGTCCCAGCGTCCCAGGACAGAAGCCCGCTGGAGGGGACACTTGTAGGAAGGGAAGTCCGTTCGGTCGCCACCCGCCAGCTCTGCCGGAAAAGTCCCAGCACAGCTCAAATACCGCGGGCGGAAACTCTGGTTCACCCACGGCGGGAGGGTCAGGGGGACAGGGGCCGGAGGCCGACTGGGTGGGAGCGCAGGGCCTCGCGACTACCTTCGACAGCCGACAGCGAGTCGGGCCTTTCCATCTGCGGCCACAGATTCACTGCAGGCCCCCAAACCCCGGCTTGTTTTGACCGCGACGTCACTTCCGATTTCTTCTTTCGGTTTCTGGCCAAAAAAACGTTCCGCGTCACTGCAGCCTAGAGGCCTTCCAGGTTTTTTTAACCGCCGCTGCTCGGTCTTTATTGCCTGAGTACTACAGAGACTGGGTCACTTCAGCAGACCCTTCTGGGTCACTAGGGCAAAACCCGTCTAGCCCTCGGATCACGTCTCCTCCTCTCCCATCGCCCCGCCCTCCTGACCCTCCCCTGCGACTCTCGGGCTGCGTAAGGCGCGTGAACTTACGTCATTACGTCACTTCTGTGCGACTGGCCTGACTGTTCGTGTCTTGCGTCCTGGTGTCTCCGTGGAAGGTCCGCGTGATCTTCCGCAAGTGAGCGTCAAGAGTCCGGGGAGGAGACGGAATCCAAGAAATTATCCTTGGACGCAGAGTGTCCCGCGGGGCAGGTGAGGCGGTACGTAGGTGAAGGCGGCTCCCAGTGGGGGTAGTTCAGGCTCAAGTCGGGCCTTCCTTGGTATCTGGCATGCTCCTCTGGGGCTTCCCAGTCTTCACGGAACGGCTAAAATTCCTTAACCAGCCTTTCAGGATCCCCGCGATTTAACTTCGACGTAGATTTGCCTCTTCTACGATCACATCCTCTCCTCCTGTGCACCATTATTAACCCGCATCCCTCCAAGGCATTGGGCACATTTCCATCTCTGTCTTTGCTTATGATGTTCTCTCGATTTCGAATGCTGCCTATCCCCCGCGCTTGTGCCCATCTTAAGAGGTCAGTCTGTTTTAATATTAGACGTCAAGGCCCAGTTGAAATGCACACTTTGAATCTTTCTGGGAGCCGCCCGGTTAGAATTAAAAAGCTGTTTGGAGCTCTTAGTACTCTGTACGTTATTTATAGCATATATTTGAATATCTGCGTTATATCGTAGTATCTGTTATTAGTCTAGTCCCAGTTTCTCCGGCTCTTGACCTCTCCCTGATCATTTTCACATCATTTCTTGCCTCCACGCCTTTGTATGGTGTCATGTTCCCCCTCCCTCACCTCCAGTGCTGTATCTCACTTTAATCTGGCAAACCACTGCTACTACTCCTCACTTGCATTTTTATTTAAGATTTTATTTATTTATTTGTGAGAAAGCGCGCGCAAGCGCGCGCACATGCAAGGGGAGTGGCAGGCAGAGGGAGAAGCAGGCTTCCCGCTTAGCAAGGAGCTCGATGCAATCTCGATTCCAGGACACTGGGATCAAGACCTGAGCCACCCAGGCGTCCCCACTCCTCACTTGTAAACTTTTAGAGCTTTAAACTATTTCTCTCAAGGCAGAGTTATGTACTCCTTTGCTGATATTCTAGTAATGTACTACAGTAAAGGTCGGAGGCCTGCGCGCTTGATTTGGCCGGGTGACTGTTTTCATCGGGCAGCCAGCGAGCCTAGAATGTTTTTTACAGGTGAATATATGCAATCTGATGATAGGAAACACCTTGAACCAGAAGTAAGTGAAATGTTTTTCCCTTCAAAATTCTCGATCTTTTCATTCATAAACATAAAATTGTACTCATAATTACTTGGGCGGTTTTGTTAGTAAAAAATTGGGATTTTTTTTTTTTTTCTCGCTTGCTTCCTTGTAATTTCGTAGTACTGTTCATTTTTGCCTGTTGGCCTGCAAAGCCTAAGATATTTATCATCTGGCCCCTTACAGAAAAAGTTTGTTGACTCTTGATGTGTAGCAGTGTTCATATTATAGACACCACTTGTGCCTTTAATTTTGTGTTTTTCCATAGAACCCAGCACAGTGCTTCCTTTCTTTCCTTCCCCAAGTTTTCTTTAAGCACTTAAAAAAAATCTTCCAGATACGAAATGTTAGTTTAGTGGGAAAAAGAGATTATTACAAATTCAGTGTTACTATGCACACAGACAGAAATATGCAAAATGAAGTGGAGTTAGGAGTAGAGAGAAGGATAGAGGATATGATCCTTGAGTTGAGCTTTAAAAGATAAAAAGGAAGTGGGCAGAGATCATTCCTGGCAAAGAGGACAAATGAGCAGAGACAGTGAGAGAAGAAAGAGCATGGTGTGTTAAAGGGAATAACAAAAAGGCAGAGCTGGAAAGGTAAGTAAGGGCCAGATCACAAGCCGTGTTAAGGAGCTAGGACCTTTGTTTCAGGCAGTGTTGTGCTTTGTAGCAAAAGCTGGATTTGCTGGGTAGTTAGGTCTTGCTGATGGCTATTTCAAAGATGGATGAGGGAGTCAAGGGGCCCTTGTACTGCACTATTGCTGTAGATGAGATCTAAGTTAGAGCTGTGGAGTGGACATGATGAAGTTTAGGGAGGTAAAATCAGGAGATCTTGTTAACTATTTGGATGTTATAAGTGAAGAGGAAGGACAAATCAAGGCTGATTCCATATTCCTGGCTTCTGCCGATCACCAGCTAAAATGGAGACTATTGGAGAGTGTGAGGGCACTGTTTTACTCAACATTGTATGTCCTGAGCCTAGAACAGTGTCCTATACATTGTAGGTACTTGAATGAATAGAAAAGATTCCTTCTTTTAATTGTTGATTGCTATGTTTCATCAAAAGAACTTTTAGAATATGTCATACCTACTTATTTTGGTGTTACTGGTGTACTGTTTTCAGGCTTTTTGAAATAGATGATGAGTTGCACCACTGATAAAATGAACCTCTTTTGCAATTGAATAGTCCTGGAGAGACATTTTGGCTTAATTCCATGTCAAAGTTTTATTTTTATTTTATTTTTTTAAAAGATTATTTATTTATTTGACAGAGAGAGAGGGAAGGAGCGCACGAGCAGGCAGAGGGAGAGGGAGAAGCAGGCTCCTTGCAGAGCAGAGAGCCCGATATGGGGCTCGATCCCAGGACCCTGGGATCATGACCTGAGCCGAAGGCAGATGCTTAACTGACTGAGCCACCTAGGTGCCCCCAATTAAAAGTTTTAATTCATTTTTATCCTATTCTGTTATTTAAATTGAGAATTTAATTTCAGAATTGCTTTATTCTTGTTTCCTTTCTTACTGTTTAAACTTTTTAAAATTAAGCTTTTACATTTAAACTTCTACATCAGAATATTAACTTATTTTAAGCTTTTAAATTTAAACTTCTGCATCAGAATATTAGCTTTTAATTTTATTTTAAGCTGTTAAATTTAAAGCTTCTCTGTTACAATATTAGCTTTGTTTTCCTTCTTGGTATTGCTAAGGCTTTCAGGAAGTCAAGACCCTAGTCTATGTTCATATAGATTAAATGTTGTCCTAAATTTAGTTTCAGGAAACTTCTGTATTTGCATTTTCACCTTAATGTTTTCTGTTATTAATAAATAAACAGTCTAAGCCAGTGGACTTCTGCTTTGGCTACTGGATGGCTGAGCCAGATTTATTTCCATGTGTTGTAAATTGGTTAGTTAGATGTGAGAACATTTGTGTACAGCCTCTGTATAGCTGAGTGGATGGTGCACTTTGGTAGCCCTGTCTGTATTCTACCTGCTTCCTTTAGATTGTCTCTTCTTTGTTAGAATTAAATGATTTATTGGTCACTAATTTATAAGCTAGCACACAGGCTTTTGAAAAGACACAGAGTGAAAATGGTAACTATACAGGTTTAAGAATAATATATTTATATAAAATATTTTCTTTTTCAGACATAAAGCAGAGTCACTGTAATTATTTCTAACGTCAATTTCAAACTATTTACCCTTGGATAACAGTCCAATTATATGAAATTATGGCTGGTTATAAGCCTGCAGCTATTCAGACATATCCTGTACTTGGTGAAAAAATCACCCAAGACACACTGTACTGGAACAACTATAAGGTAAGTGTAGATGGTAATGAGGGGTTTGCATTTATGCTTATTTCTCCAGCATATGTTATACTTTGGATACTGTAATAGAGAACTAATAACTAAGAAGAATCTGTCAGCAGTTTACAGTTTGGGTGGAAAATTTGATATCTGGTATTTTTTCTTGGAAATTTTAAATTAAAAGTCCATGCTGCTTAATGATTTTAATCATACAAGTGCCTAGCAAAGAATAGATGATTAATGAATGCTGAATGAAATAAATTTTTGAATTTGAATCTTATATGCAAGATTTTTTTTTTGCCTTTCTAAAACTAAGACAGAAGGGTGGGAAATCGGAGGGGGAGACAAACCATGAGAGACTATGGACTCTGAGAAACAAACTGAAGGTTTTAGAGGGGAGGGGGGTGGGGGGATGGGTTAGCCTTGTGATGGGTATTAAAGACGGCACGTACTGAATGGAGCACCGGGTGTTATAGGCACACAATGAATCATGGAACACTACATCAAAAACTAATGATGTAATGTATGGTGATTAACAGAACATAATAAAAAAAAAAAAAGAGGCTCACAGGGCTGTGATCCCAGCCATGCAGCCTATGGTCCATTCTTGCTTCTTCCTGTAGAAGTAGGTCTTCATCATCTCTTCAAGACCTGCTGGTCCCATTGGTTCTCCTAATGGTACACAGTGCTCCGGTTATGGAATGGATCAGTCATGGGTATGAAAGGCACAGCATAGGGAATCCAGTCAGTGGTATTGTAAAAGCATTGTTTGGTGACACATGGTGGCTACACTTGGGGTGAGCACAGCATAACATACAGCGCTGTCCACTCTGCTGTACACCTGAAACTCATGTCACATGGTGTGTCCATTATACTTCAGTGAAAAAATAAAGACATAAAAGCACACACAAAAAAATAAAACTAAGACAGAAGTGATGCAGAATTAGTTCTTCTAGACTGTCTACAAAGACTTAATAATTTTTTTAAAAAAATGAACAATTAAATAGAAAAATGGAAAAGATTGAGATTGGGATGTTTATGGAACAAGAAATTTAAATGACCAGTAAATATATCAAAGAGCTGCAGCTTCATTCATAATTAAAGAAATATAAATTAAAACAGTAATTTGTATGCTATTTTTCATCTCTTATAGTGGCTGAAATGAAAAATTTTGATCATCATTGCTACTTGAGAGAAGAAAATTGGTGCAGACTTTCTGGAGGGCAATTTGACATTATCATGATAAAGATACCTTTTAGCCATTTAAATTCTGCACTTTGGTACTTACCTCAATGATTATACTCCCCCAAATTTGCTAAAATATACGTTTACAGGTGTTTATTATAAAGTATTACTTTTAATACTAGAAATTTTTGAAAAATCTGTGTCGTAGTGGATTGGTAATGTAAATTATGACGTATCATATAATGGATGGCAAATCTGTTGATCATATAAAAAGCTAAGATGAGTTATTAAGTGGAAAAAAAGCAAGGTGCGGAACAGCCTGCATGGTATGATCTTTGTGTTAGTTACAGAATACATGGTTAAATGTATTCTGGTACAGACATAACTCTTTTTCCCCCTAGCAATAATTGCAGAAAACTCCACAGCTAAAGAGAAAGAGTGGGGTATGGTTTTCCAGCCATATATTTATGTACTTTAATGGCAACCAGGATAGTCTGGGTGATGGCATTTGAACCTTTTTTGCTTTCTTCATACTTCTATATTAAATATATCCTAGTAAATGTTATTAAGAACAAAGAGAAATGATCAGTAAGAAATTTTGTAATGTTTAAAAGGTCTTACCAGTTGTAACTCTGTTAATCCTTTGTATTGTTTTTTATTAAGACCCCTGTTCAAATCAAGGAGTTTGGTGCAGTGTCAAAAGTAGATTTTTCTCCACAGCCTCCATATAATTATGCTGTCACAGCTTCTTCAAGGGTAAATATAATATTAAATTTATTTTCCCTTTGTGTAGTTGATATTTACTACTGATCTTGAGCCATCTGGTTAAATACTGTGTTTTTTATCTTTTTGTAGATTCACATTTATGGCCGGTACTCTCAAGAACCTATAAAAACCTTTTCCCGATTTAAAGACACGGCATACTGTGCTACTTTTCGTCAGGATGGTAGACTGCTTGTGGCTGGCAGTGAAGATGGTGGAGTTCAGCTTTTCGATATAAGTGGGAGAGCGCCCCTCAGGCAGTTTGAAGGTCATACTAAGTAAGAGTTGTTGTTTTTTTTGTCATTGTAAGCTTTTTGTTTATTTGTTTTTTGGACTTTGAATAAAAACATAGAGCAGTTCTCTGAAGATTATGTACCAGTGTATACTTTTTTTCCTGGTTGTTCTAAGACAGAGTACCTAATCTTTTTTTTTTTTTTTTAGATTTTATTTATTTATTTGACAGGGGGGGGCGGGGATCACAAGTAGGCAGACAGGCAGGCAGAGGGAGAGGGAGAAGCAGGCTCCCCGCTAAGCATGGAGCCCGATGCGGGGCTCAATCCCAGGACGCCGGGATCATGACCTGAGCCGAAGGCAGACGCTTAACCAACTGAGCCACCCAGGTGCGACAGAGTACTTAATCTGGTCCAGTCCTATGGTCCAGTTTGGTGGGGCTCATGAATTCCCTAGAATTATATGTGACATTTAAGAAATGTACATTTGTCTAGGGAGATTTTCTATAGCTTTCATCTAATCAGTGAGTTCTGTGACCAGTCGAGGTTACAAACCATAGTTCTAAAGGCAACCTCACAACTATAAATGAGAACTCTATGGGCTGGACTACTTTCGAGGTTCTCATTTTGAAGTTAAGTTGGAAGGTTGATTTTTTTTCTTCTTGAAGTTAATATTTTGCCATGTGATAAATGGCCAGGGCAGTTTTATATTAAAACTTTGTATCAAGATTATCTGGTTTGCTACTGATTTGAAATCTCAAGTGTTTTTTATAGTATATTATCAGGATGGTCTTTCCCCATCAGTGAAACATTTAAAATATAACAGAAATTCACTTAACATGATCTTACTTAATGGCAAGTCTTCTTAGAATTTTGTAAGGAACTATCCATTTTGAAATTTTTTAAATTAAAAGTACCTTTGCTCTATGGGATGCCTGGGTGGCTCAGTCTGTTAAGTGTCTGCCTTCAGCTCAGGTCATGATCCCAGGTCCTGGGATCAAGTCCTGCGTCGGGCTCCTTGCTCAGTGGAGAGCCTGCTTGTGCTCTCTCTCCCTCCCTCTCTCTCTCTCTCTGACAAATAAATAAAACCTTTAAAAAAAAGTACAGGGTGTCTGGGTGGCTCAGTCTTTAAGCGTCTGCCTTCGGCTCAGGTCATGGTCCCAGGGTCCTGGGATCGAGCCCCACATTGGGCTCTCTGCTCGGCGGGAAACCTGCTTCTCCCTCTCCCACTCCCCCCCTTGTGTTCCCTCTCTCTCTGTCAAATAATTAAAACCTTTAAAAAAATAAATAAAGATTAAAAACGTACATTTTTTCCAACATTTAGAACATTTATTTAGCAGTTTTGTAGAAATGTTAACATATTAGAAAAATAATTTTACGGCTATTATTCTTAACTTCATAGAGTAGGGGTATTTGAAATTTTAAATTGGCTTAGGGACAAACACCTGTTTTAAAGATTTTCTCTCATAATTTCCCCCTACAATTACTCCCTGAAACTGAGCTGCTTTTTTTGTTATTTGGGGAAAAGGAGTATTTTATGTGACATAGAATTTTTTTTTGCTTTTTAATATATTGATTCTTGATCTTTTAGAGCAGTTCATACGGTCGATTTTACAGCAGACAAATACCATGTGGTCTCCGGGGCTGATGATTATACAGTTAAATTGTGGGATATTCCAAACTCCAAAGAAATTCTGACATTCAAAGAACATTCTGATTATGTGAGGTGTGGATGTGCTAGCAAACTGAACCCAGATCTGTTTGTAACAGGTTGGTGAACTGTTTTTCCCTCCTGAAGTTGATAATTTAATTGTGATATAAATTGATACTGCTTTGGGACTCATTTGGGATAGAGCAGTTTAAAAATTTTTTTATAAAGGGATATGTTTCAATTTATCTAGTTGTTTGATTTCCTTTTTCTTCTTTTAGTGATTGTTCTTACTGTCCTCCAAATGTGTTTGGAAGCATTAGGCTTCCCTGAAAACATGAGTGTCAGAACTGTAATGGTTTTAGTACTCTGGTTTTCACAGAGTCTCCAGCAGCCAAGAAACAAAGATAATGCAGTGCGGTGTTTGTGGGTGCTTTCACAAAGGTTCCCAGGTGATTCAGTAGTGATAATAGCTTGAAGATCCGAATAGTTTAAGATCCTGTATAATATAGTATAGTATAGTATGGTATAATGCTTTTTCAGGAAACAATCAGTGGTACTAGAGAGTTTGGAGGTACTGTGCACCTTCATGAACGTAACTATGTGTCTTTAAAATTTCATCTAAGTCTTTTCTCCTCTTAAGATTTATATTTGGATACACACACACATACTTAGTTTTCATTGTTTTGAGTAATGAAACTCACATAATACAAAAATTGGCATTTTAGGGTCCTATGATCATACTGTGAAGATGTTTGATACACGAACAAACAAGAGTGTGATCTCTGTTGAGCATGGGCAGCCAGTGGAAAGTGTCCTGCTTTTTCCCTCTGGAGGTCTTCTGGCGTCAGCAGGTATTTTAAAAATTACTTTTCCAGTACTGTTGGTCTTGAATCAGTTGTTTTTTTTATCAGTTACTTTTTATAATTTAACACTGTGCCCTTGAATTGCATACCTAGGTTTTGGTCAACTGATAAGTAGGGCAGGCCAGCAGTTATTATTTATTGAGTACTTAATGTGAGCCAGATACTGTGCTATTATATACATATTATTGAGCCTAGATGGTAATTAGTTTTCTCCCTATTTCGCAACTAAGGAGATAAATAAAAGTTATTAAACTAATTTTTCCAAGATAGAGTGATAGATCTGAAATCTTAAAACTTGAGAGCCTGCATTGTGTATTTACCAAAAATCCGGGTTGTATTCCTGTCATTCCTACCTAAGAGATCGTGACAACTTTTGAAAACACACTTCTTTCCGTTCTAGAATCAGGCTTGTCTTTTTTTATGTCTCTCGATTGAAATGACTTTACCCAGGAAATAGCCAGTAGTTCTGGAAGAGGATATAACATGGAGTCAAAAGGGGTCTTGATACATTTTTTCATCAAGTTGGAACTGAGGTATTTTTTTTTTGTTATGTTGATCATAGAGCATTTTCAAAATTAGAGTGGAAGAAGTAAATTGGCTTTTTTCACTTATCAAGTCAAAATTAATGTGTTGACAGTAGAATACATAGGTAGTATGTATAATTTATAGCATATATATGGCTGTGTGTGTAGCTTTTTTTTCTTCATTTTAAAATCCAAATAAAAATTACCCTGTTTTGTACTTCTTCCTCAGTACCTCTTTAATTTCAAAATAAATTAATAACATGGCTGGATGTATCCATTTTTCTTGCTGTTAGTTTGAGAAATGGAAATAAGTTCAAGTTGAACAGGGAGAATGGACACCTGTATACTAATCTCCACTGTGTCACTAGCTAATTGTATGACCTTGGGCAGTCCCTTCACTCAACTCCTATAGACTTTGAAAATGAGAGTTTGGATAGGATCAGTTATTTTAAATTGCGCTCTCATGAGCTGCCACGTGTGGTGAGATAGGGACTATGAATTGGCTTCCAGCCCCACTTTCCCAGTCAGGATCGATCAGACATTTGCTTCTCCCTCTCCAGCTCGTTTTTCTATTTTACCTTCTAGACTTTTGCCTAATATATCAATGAAATGAAAGATGCCGTATTAAAAGAATTCTTTTTAAACTATTGGATTAAATTGCCTTTAAGGACCTTCTAACTCTTAAAGTAGAAGTTATAGGGAAGTTTTTCAAATGAATAACTATATTATTCATTTCCATAGTGACACAAAATTTCTTTTGCAGGATGATTTTATTACAGTTTTCTTAATCGTTTTTGGTTATACTTTTTATTTTGCTAGGCAGTTCTGTGAACTTTACAAATATGCAATTATCTAATCCCCAAAACAGTTCTTTGAGGTAGGAACTATTATTATTATTCTCAGTTACAAACTCACTAAGTGATAGAGCCAGCACTGAAACCAGGCAGTTTTGCTCTGGGACCCCTCACTTCACCTCCATGCTGTACAGTCTCCAGTGAAAAATGCTTTTCAAGTCTTTAAAATATTGAATGTTTAGGCAGAATTTCAAACTAAAGATTATTTCTTTTTGTAGGAGGCCGTTATGTTAAAATCTGGGACATGCTGAAAGGAGGACAGTTGCTAGTGTCTTTGAAAAATCATCATAAAACTGTGACATGTTTATATCTGAGCAGCTCTGGACAGAGGTTACTTTCTGGGTCACTGGATAGGTTAGCATTTTAATTTTCTTTATTATTACTAGTGTACAAGTATTTACTGCTCAAGGAAATGAGTTATTTCTGAAGTATTTGTGCTAAAGTAAATGTTCTGTCAAATGATTTCTGTGGAAAAAAAATCTTTTCAGCTGAAAATAGTTTTGACCTTTTATTCACATACAGCAAAATTTTTTCTCACTTGACATAACTTAGTGCTTTAACTTATATACTTAAGGAATTTTACTGAACCATTTGAACATTGATCTTTTAAAATAATCTATGTTATTTTGTGGTTTCTTTAAAAATCCTTATTGTATATTGGTATATTTAAAAATATTTATAATGAGTATATGTATATATCCTAGCTTATTTTCAAATTTAAAACTTCATGTGACTATGAACTCTGAGAAACAAACTGAGGGTTCTAGAGGGGAGGGGGTGGGGGAGATGGGTTAGCCTGGTGATGGGTATTAAGGAGGGCACGTTCTGCATGGAGCACTGGGTGTTATACGCAAACAATGAATCATGGAACACTGCATCAAAAACTAATGATGTATGGTGATTAACATAACATAATAAAAAAATAAATACGTTCACATGGAACATTGAAAAAAACTTAATGTGAAAATTTCTATACATTTATGTGATTCAAATATTACTATTTTAAGTAGGTATTAGTATTCTATTAGTTAATGCTCTAGAACAATGTTGTCCAACAGAAACATGATGTGGGCTACATATGTAATTTTAAATGTTTTAGTAGCCACATTAAAAAGGCAAAAAGAACTAGGTTTCATTAATAATATATTATTTAGTTCAGTGTATCTAAAATATTATTTCAATATGTAATTGATGTAAAAATTATTACCGAGAAACTAGAGACAAGTTAAGCATCGAATACATGTCCTATGATACAGTAATAACGTTTAGTGATTAAAGTGAAATATAGTTGTGTTTAACAGAAAAATATTTTTTACACTACCTCAGTTTTTATTTATTTTTTTTATTTTTTTATTTTTTAAAGATTTATTTATTTGAGAGAGAGAGAGTGAGAGAGCACAAGAGGGGGGAGCGGGAGAGGGAGAAGCAGACTCCCCGCCGAGCAGGGAGCCCGATGCGGGACTCGATCCCAGGACTCCAGGATCATGACCTGAGCCGAAGGCAGTCACTTAACCAACTGAGCCACCCAGGCGCCCATACACTACCTCAGTTTTTAAATTAAAATTCAGGTTAATTAAAATCAGGTAAAATTAAAAATGTGGTTCTTCATTTTCACTGGCCACATTTCAAGTGCTCAGTAGCATGTGGCTAGAACTATGGCACAGTTCCAGGATTTATTCATAGTTATTTGTTTTTGGTCATTTTATTTCCATATTTCCTATTTCCATTGTTATGGAAAGCTTTGGTTTTTCAGTATGTTTATAAAAATGTATACATATTTTGTGGGGTGCCTTGGTGGCTCAGTCCATTAAGCATCTGCCTTCGGCTCAGGTCATGAACCCAAGGTCCTGGAATTGAGTCCCACGTCAGGCTCCCTGCTCAGTGGGGAGTCTGCTTCTCCCTCTGCCTGCGCCCCCTGCTTGTGCTCTCTCTGTCTCTCTGTCAAATAAATAAAATCTTAAAAAAGCATACCTATTTTAAAAGCTAGAATGTATTTTTAACACAAAGGAGTTTATCATGTAAATATGTAGTAGTCTCTGAACTGCTGTTACTAGGCAGTTTGGGGCTCCATTTTTAGATGTGTCTCTCAAAAATCAAGTGCGAGTTGGCTCTCTTCACAGTAGTTGTCAACCCAGAGTAGGTTTTGTCTCCCAGAGGATGTGTGGCAACATCTGGAGACATTTTTGGATGTTGTCAGAAGTTGGGGGTGGAGTGCTGCTGGTGTACAGTGAGTAGCGGTCAAGGATGCTGCTGACCAGCCTACCGTGCACGAATAGTCCCCACAACAAAGAAGTATCTGGCCCATAGTGTAACTCACGTTGATGTTGAGAAACCCTGCTGTTTTGGTTCCCAGGTACTTTGAAACAACCTTTCTTTTTACTCTCAGGTTTCATCGTCATTGGTTCATGGTCTTTGGTTCATGATCTGTCCTTCTGGTGGCTAGTCAAGTCTTTATTATAAACATAGCTACTGCTAATAGTTCATTTTTTTTTTTTTTAAAGATTTTATTTATTTGACAGAGAGCGAGAGCTGGAGCACAAGCAGGGGGAGTGGGAGAGGGAGAAGCAGGCTTCCCGCTGAGCAGGGAGCCCGATGTGGGACTCGATCCCAGGACTCTGGGATCATGACCTGAGCCAAAGGCAGACGCTTAACGACTGAGCCACCCAGGCGCCCTAATAGTTCATTTTTAAAAGAGATTCAGTGATGAATTATTTATAATTAATATTATTAATCATTATTTTTCTTTATTGCTGTGTAAATTTTAATATTTATACATTGAATTTCTAAAAAAATCAGAAATTTGCATTTTATACTCATTTCCTAGATGATTTGTAACAAAGCTTTCTTTTTTATTAGGAAGGTGAAAGTATATAGCACGACTTCCTATAAAGTAGTCCACAGTTTTGATTATGCAGCTTCAATTTTGAGTCTTGCGCTTGCAGTAAGTACTTTTAGTTCTTTTTAAAGATTTCACTAACCTTGTCTGTTAAACTAAAATGGGATTTTAGGGTTTATCTTTGTATTTGAGTAACTCTTACTTTCTTCTTGCCATATTAGATAGTTAAGACAATTTCTATTATATGACTTGTCCCAAAAATTTAGTATGAATTGAGATTTAGGTCTTGCCCACTGTTATGTAGGTTCAAACCAAGTACAGCTGTAGGCATTGTTAACACTAAGAGCAGGATCTGGGAATGTCCACTGTCAAGTTTCATGAGCCATTGAAGAAGAGGCTATTTGAATACATCATATAGAAATCTGAATTAGAAGAGGAAAAGCTTATTACAAAATATTTTCTTGGCAAGATTGTAGAAAGTCATGCTGTCACGCAATCCTTTTTCTAGTAAGAGGATTCAGGAAAAAAAATTATTTTAGAAGTTTCCCAAGATGTCATTAACTGTATTATTATACAGTGATAATTTACACCAGGTATAACATGTTCCATCAATATAATAGTATTCTGGAGGAAAAAATGATTTATCTAACTTTTTGCATGGATCATTGTTAGGCAGAATATCTATATCTGATTGGAACTCTTGGTGAAAGTGTGGATAAGCAGAAAACACGTTATAAATGGTGTTTTGAGGAAAAACTAAGATAAATGATGGGTTAGGAATAGACTAACTTATTTTTCTAATTGCTCTTAGCATGAAGATGAGACAATAGTTGTAGGAATGACCAATGGAATACTGAGTGTTAAACATCGGAAATCTGAGGCAAAGAAGGATTCTCTTCCCAGGAGAAGAAGGCCTGCATATCGAACTTTTATTAAAGGAAAAAATTACATGAAGCAACGGGTATTTGCATATTTCTTACATTTTTTTTAAATTTATTTTTAATTTAGTTTTTTAAATTATTTTATTCATTTATTTGAGAGAGAGAATGAGATAGAGCATGAGAGGGGGAGAGGGTCAGAGGGAGAAGCAGACTCCCTGCTGAGCAGGGAGCCCGATGCGGGACTCAATCCCAGGACTCTGGGATCATGACCTGAGCCGAAGGCAGCCACTTAACCAACTGAGCCACCCAGGTGCCCCTTACTTTTTTTTTTTTTAGAAAGTGTAGTTTGTTAGAGTAGCGAACTCCATCCCTGCATGTTACTGGAAAGTGTAGTTCACATGGGATTTAACTTTATTTTGCTTTTCTCTACATTAATTCTCTCTCAGATTGCTAGTTTGGGGACATTATTAATAAGTAATGGGGAATTAAGGACTACTTTAATACCCTGAATCATAACAATGTTACAGTATTTTACCATATTCAAAGCAATGTCTTTGACACACTATCTGATTTGATCTCCTAAACCACCCTGAACAGTAGTAGAGCTAGTTATGTCCCTCTTTGGCGTTTGAGAAGATGGAGATGCAAATAAGTTCTGGTCGATCCAGCATCTCATTACTGATAACCAGAGTCATTGGGACTAAACCTCAGTTTCTTCCATCTTGGTTTTCTCTTTCTACTAAGTCATACTGCCTGCCATGTGAAGAGAATTGAAATGAGTAATGTTTTCCCAGAATGAGGTATTGTGTTTCTGTTCTAAGTTAAATCATAGGAGAGTAAGAACACATTGATGTAGCAAATTATTCCATTTTCAGTTAGTCTGCATTCTGGGCATATGCCTATTATTCATTATACAGTTCAGGGCCACCCAGGTATAAAAAAAAAATCCACAATGAAAAAGTTCGTTTTGAACGAAACTCTATACAGATACTGACTTTTCTTTATAAATTTACTTTGTCATACAGGATGACATTTTGATCAACAGGCCATCAAAGAAACACCTGGAGTTATATGACAGGGATCTGAAAAATTTCCGGGTCTCTAAGGCACTTGACAGAGTCCTTGAGGTGAGTGAGGAGCATATATACATATATACAGTATGCTCTCTCTGTGAGTGAGTGAGAGAGAGTGTGTGTGTGTGTATGTATGTGTGTTTTAATTAAGACTAACTTTTTAGAGCAGTTTTAGTTTTACAGCAAAATTGAGGGGAAGGTACAGAGATTTCCCATAGACTCCCTGCCCCCACACATGCATAGCTTCTCCTATTATCAACACCCCCACCACAGTGGTACATTTGTTATAGTTGATGAACCTACAAGGGCATATTTTTAGAAGAATCATTTTATTACTTACCTTGTGCATTACTGTGACTCAAAACTGTAAAGATATAAATAAACCTATTTAAATTCGGTAATTGTTAGTGAGTTCCAAGACTATGATTTTTTTACTGTGCTGTCTTATCTGCTCATGTTGACTCTGAAAATTTTTCTAGCCCAGTTGTACAATAAAGACACCTGAGATTACAGTTTCCATCATAAAGGAGCTAAATCGAAGAGGAGTCCTTGCAAATGCCCTTGCAGGTCGGGATGAAAAGGAAATCAGTCGTGTTCTTAATTTTTTGATACGGTATGTTTTATGTCTATGAAACCCATATATTTTGCATCTGAACTCCTTCTTTATCTCAAATGAGAGACATTTACTTTTAGATTGACCTTTGTAGAGAACTGATGGAACAATTCAGTAAATCTATTTTAAGGATTTTTTTTAAAGTTGGCAAGTTTCAGTAAAATTTTTGCTTTGTAGGAATCTGTCTCAGCCAAGATTTGCCCCTGTTTTGATCAATGCTGCTGAAATAATTATTGGTAAGTAGTTGTTAAAACTTGAAAAATCCGGGGTGCCTGGGTGGCTCAGTCGGTTAAGTGTCTACCTTCAGCCCAGGTCATTGTCCTGGGGTCCTGGGATCGACAGGCTCCTTGCTCAGCGGGGAGTCTGCTTCTCCCTCTCTCTGTCCCTCCTCTCCGCCACTGGTGCTCTCTTACTTGCTTGCTCTCTCAAATAAATAAATGAAATCTTAAAAAAAAAACCAACAAAAAACTGGGGCACCTGGGTGGCTCAGTCGGTTAAGTGACTGCCTTTGGCTCAGGTCATGATCCCGGGGTCCTAGGATCAAGCCCCTTGTTGGGCTCTCTGCTCTGCGGGAGCCTGCTTCTCCCTCTCCCTGCCGCTCCCTCTCTTGTACTCTCTCGCTGTCAAATAAATAAATAAAATCTTAAAAAAAAAAAAAAACTTGAAAAATCCAACCATGCTTATACAATAGAGTCGTCAAATAATAAAATCAAATAGATTACAAAGCTTGTTTTTATCAATTCTCCAGTAACGATTGTCATGAAGAAAACAACCAACCACATATATCATTGGATTTTAAGGGAAGTAAAACATTTACAGTAGTTTGACTCTGAATTGCTGAGATTAGAGTTATTGTAATTAAATTACTTTTGCTTACACATCTACAATGACCATGACTATTTTTTAAGGGGAAAAAAAGTAGGTCAGAAACTGCACACTGTACTTTCTGTAATTATTTCTTTTTGAAATACATTTATTCAGATGGATTGTTTCTTTTTGGTAAATCATAAATTGTAAAATAAGTACAGATTTTTCAGTGTGTTTATAGTTAATATTTTTATACTTTTTGTAATTACTACTGTTCATTTATTGTTTAGAAAGATACTTCTAGTTAATGTGTTTTCTCTCTCTTTCTAGATATATATCTTCCTGTGATTGGTCAGTCACCTGTAGTTGATAAAAAGTTTTTGTTACTTCAAGGACTTGTAGAAAAAGAGATTGATTACCAAAGAGAACTCCTAGAAACCTTGGGGATGATGGATATGCTTTTTGCTACTATGACAAGGAAAGAAAACACTTCGGTGCTGCAGCATACGTCTGATGGCTTTCTAGAGAACAAGAAGGTGGAATCATAGTGTCTGCTTAATGAGACCTGTATGAACAACGGGCTTGAAATAGATTTGATTCTATTAACTACTGGAAAGAGAATCTCTCTGATACATTAAAAACCAAAAAACTATTCACAGAAGCAGTTTTATGGAAGAGACTGGAATATCTAGAATTGGAAAATAAGTACCTGTTTTAAGACATGGTTTTCCATGTAATATTTTGAATTATTTCATGGTATCTTCGGCTAGAAGATCTCAGTTGTCTTGGTCATAGTATATTGTCCACCTTGGACAAAGTGATACTAATTTTAATACAGCAAAGTTCTGTATCAACATTTGGCTAGACATTCAGAACTCTGGAAAGGGTTTCAACTGGGAATGCTGCCAAAGGGACAGGGCTTTATTTTTTACTTTTCTCCTGGAGAAACAACAACAGCAGCAAAAGAAATGGCAACAGCAAATAAATTTTCTCTTCACTCTGATCACTGTGGGATTTCCAGGCCCTTGCTGATCTTGCCTCCGTCTTCTTGATGTTATCATTTATCCTAGGTCACGTGTTCTGCTTCGGCTGGTAATGGATGGGACTGCATCTGCTCCAAATATGACAAATCAGTGGCCAGCTTTGAACAGTTTAACTCTGAACTAGTTAGACATGTATTCAAAGAGTGTGATGAGGCAGATCTGATACCTAAAAATTGTGCTCTCCATTCCAGATTTTTTTTTCATTCCTTTAATCTTGACTGTCCTCATCAGAACAAGGTCTACAGATAGACCTTATTGGACCACGTTTCTTTTCCTTCTCAAGATGCAGCTTTTGTACCCAGTTTTCAACTTGCTTCAGATCAGAGGAGTGATAAAATTTGCCATTTTTCTCATAATAAATAGCCTTTCAACCTTGTATACAGATGTTTGGAGCTTATCTTATGGCTTCCTACCCTTCTAAAAACCATTTTCTGTAATCTGTATTTAGATTTTGTTTCTCTAATCTCCACAATCATCTTGTGTTTTAGAACTGGAAGCTAGAGTAGCTTGTTTTGGAAAATAGTTTTGTTTTGTTTTTTTTAAGGACAATGTAAGTTACATTTTTTATAAAGATATTCTTACTTTCTTCTTGGCTTTCTGAGATATATGAATTCCTGATGGATAATCACTGGCTAGTGTTAGGTCACTGATTTCACACTTGCTACCTCTCCCACCTTCTCCCAATTCATATTCCACCACAAGTAGTTAATTATCTGTAAGCAAACATTCCTTGTGTTAGAAGAACCCTTAGTTAAAGGAAGATTCTGTAATGAGAATCTCCTCTTAAAATTTAGTTCTGTGAATTCAGATTTTTTTTAAGGCAGAAAAAATATTTCTGTGGTCTGGAAAGGGGATGTGCTCAAAAATAGGGCCTAGTTTCCCTTTCGTGAATTGATTTATGCAATCCTACAGCACAGTGGTTTATAAGGAACCAGGAGTTTGCTTCCCTGAGTAATTATGACATTAGACAAGGTCAGAAACTGTCTTCATGTTCGAAGTGTTAATTTATTTAAATAAATTTTGTATTTAAAAACTTTTAAAAATATTTAACTTCATAAGTATGCTGGTAATTTCTATATTAGTAAAAGAAGTCAAAATTTCGTCTAAAACTAGCTGCCATCAAGTGTGTAACATGTGACAAGGGTTTTCCCATACATTATTTTATATGATTCTTACCACAGCCATCCAGTGTTGGTGTTCTCATTTAAGGCTGAATTAGCTACAGTGGTTAGCCCACTCTTGAATTCCCCAACCTTGAGTGCTTCATCAGCCTGGCACTGGGACTGGCCTGCCCTCTGGGGCCAAACCTAGTACTTCCCTTTAACAGGACTTCATTGAGTGCTGCAGTTCTTGGATGAAATCAAGAATGAAGATGAGTTTTCAAAAAGGTTATGCAACTTCCATAGCCATCGATACTGTATGGTAATTTCAGGAATAGCTTCTGTATTCATTGGGACAAACTAGTATTTGTTATTTAAAGTATTTAAACACAACTGGCATATTAGGCATATTACGGTATGTAGCATTGGTCTTTGGATTCTAATTTAAAATGGCTAACAGATTTTAAGACTTCTGAATTTTAGTTGAGAAGTATTTTAAAATGTTACTAAACCTGCAAAAATATTGACATGTTCCAGAGAATTTAGGAGCTCAGTGTACATTTAATTTATTATATGCATAAGAGTTACGTACTTGGGAAGGTTTTGCTTGTTGGATCAAGCATTTGAAGTGCTATGTAGAAGAAAAATATTTTAAGCGTATAAATGCTGTTGTTTAAAGGAATTTGAGTTGTAAGTGGGTTTGTTTAAAGAAATTTAAAATTTAATGTATTCAACTTAAATCTACTCTATCAAACATGAATTAAAGGCCCCCTTGAAAGTGATTATTAAAATGTACTGGTTTTATGGTTGGAATATTTATAAGTTAAACCTAAAGCCTTAAGGAAAGTTTTCAAATGCTTAACAAGTAACTATAAATTGTCTTTCCTATGAACAAAATGTTCCCCTCAGACACGAAAAGACATTGGTGACTAGGCTACATGCCTCTTTCCCCTGACTGTAGTGAACTAGAGTAGGGGTGGCAGATCTGGCTCAAGCCCTGTCTAAGCCGAGAGATGTAATTGGGAATTATTATCAAATGCTTGGTCTAGGAAGATGTGGGATTCTGAGAATACTTTCTGGATTATCAACAGAGAAAGCTGCAGAGAGAAAGGAGAAGGAAACCTAAGTCCAGGGAAAAAATAAGCAAGACAAGGCCATCCTGCCTCAGCAGGTGAGGCTAGAGAAGAGAGAAACCATCATAGTTTGCAGCAGCTGTGGTTCCCTTCTGGTTGTACCTTAGGGGTTCCCTCTGGGGTCCAGGAGACTCTTTGGAATCCTTCTAATAAATTCTTTTTGCTTAGATGAATGTGAGTGGTTTCCTTTATTCACAACCAAATAGCTCCAAAGACCCTAGTTCACTAATCCTGATATTTATTGAGACACACACATTAGAGGTCAGGGAATTGGGGATATTGCAATGAATGATATAGACAAAATCCCTGTCCTCTTGGAACTCATATTCTTGGGAGAGGTAGATGTTCAGTAAACAAGTAAAATATATTGTGGGCCAGATGGTGATAAATGATACAGAGAAAAATCAGGCAGAGGAGGGAGATAAACTGTATGTTTGTTGGGGGTGAGTAGGTGGGTTGCAGTTTTAAATAGAGAAGTGAGGGAGGTCTTCACTGGAGCTGCAATTGGGCAAAGGTCTTAAGGAAACTAAGAGAGATGCTTATTGATACTTAGGGGGGTGGGGTGGAAAGACCCCGAGGCAGAAGCATGCCTGGTGAGTTCAGAATAGCGAGGTGGCTGGTTTAACTGACACAGAGCAAGGGAAAGAAGAGTAAGAAAGTCAGAAGGAATGGGGGATGGAAATGAGATGGTGTGTTTAGGCAGCTATTTGAGGGAACTTTACCATAAAGGGAAGCAAAAAAACTGGGCAATGGCTGATGGGATATGGGGTCAAGACAGTGTTCTAAAAAAATAACTTTAATGAGATAATTGGTATGCTATAAATTGCACATTTTAAAAGTTCAGTTTTATGTTTTGGCATGTACACCCATGAGACCATCACTGTAAGCAGGATAAAGAGTATGTCCCACGCAAGAATTTCCTCCTGCCCTTCTGTAATCCCTCCCTAGCTAGGCCCCACCCACCTAGGCAACCACTGATCTACTCTGGGTGCCACTATAGATTTGCAGATTGGTTTGCATTTGCTACAATTTTATACAAATGGAATCATACGTAATTTAGGATTGGGGGGTACTGGCTTTTTTTTTTTTAAAGATTTTATTTGACAGAGACACAGCCAGAGAGGGAACACAAGCAAGGGGAGTGGGAGAGGGAGAAGCAGGCCTCCCGTGGAGCAAGGAGCCCGAAGTGGGGCTCGATCCCAGGACCCTGGGATCATGACCTGAGCCTAAGGCAGATGCTTAATGACTGAGCCACACAGGCGCCCCGGGACTGGCTTCACTGAGCATAAATGTTTTGAGATTTGCAATTCATTTGAGATTTAAACTGGAAAAAATTACAGAACAGATGCTGATGGGGATAATCCTGCAGACTGAAATTGTAGTTATATAGGAGAGAGGGAGGCCAATTGCTGGGGCAGTGTTTTTGGGAGGGGACTTGGGGTCGAGTGCCCAAATGGAAGGGTTGGCTTAGATAGGAGAATGAATAGTTTGGGCGTGGTTCAAGAGGGAAGGCAAAGTATATGGGCACAGATGTAATGAGGCGTGTAGATGCGATGGTTAGGGCTTGTGGAAGTTCTTTACTGGCTACCTTCATTGGAAAAAGATAACCAGCTAAAACTGAGGTTGGAGGAGGTTAGAGGTATTGGAAGTGAGAGAACAGAAGACATGATACACTCCTAGAAAGGTCAAGAGCTCAGACTTTGGAGCCATCTGCCTGGGTTAGCTACTCACTAGCTTGTGTCTTTGGACAAGTTACGTTACCATTTTGTATTTACTTTTCTTCATCTGTTCATCAGACAACATCACGTTGTTTGGTTGTGAGAAGTAAAAGTATCTAGAATATTTCTGTTAGCTATTACTATTTTGGGGAGAATGGATGAACTAGAGAATGAAGTAGGACTACCAGCAGCACTAAGGGCCCACTTGAAATTAATGTCATGGATTTGAAGTGAGGCCTATCAGCATGATTGTGTATTTATTTTCTATTCACATTTGGTTAAGAGGGTGTAGATGTGGGATACCTTGAGACATGGACTTAACCAGCATTGGAGTTTTCATTGGTGAATGAAAATAATCGAGAAAGGGACGAGGTAGTTGTTGAGATTTATGTGGTATGGTTATGATGGACTATGAATCCAAGCTGGGTAAGGAAATAAGATAATGAGTGAGGACAGTGAAAACATAGCTGGATCAATGGGCTGTGGTTTGTGTGAAGAGTTACAGTTTGTGTGATAGAGGTAGTGAGACACATGGAAGGTGCTGGTGAAAGAGCCAAGAATTATGACCGGAGGAATGTTGGAGACAGTTACAGCAAGCCAGGAGCTAGAATGTTCAAGAAATGATGGGGAGTGGCCAGTGATCAGTGGAAACCAACAAGGTGAAGTATTAGATATGCAGTCAGATGGCATGAAAGTCAAAGCTGAGGCTTTCCTGGGGAGTGGTGAGGGAGAGTGATCCATAATCAGCATCGAGGATCACGTACCGCACCTGTTAGGGCTGCTGTATGAGGGGTGTGGGAACATGAGCAGCACCTGGGCAAACTGGAGAGGAAGCTTACTAACAATAACACACAAGACGCTGGCCTTACCCTCACTCCTGCCTTCCAAATCATGTGTGAATATATCTAATCGGTGGAACTCAGATTTGCATCCAGAGCACTATCTGCAAAGGAATCTGGGAAATACGGTTTTTAACTTTGCGGCTCTGTAGTTCTGAAAGCAACCTAGAAGGATGCAGCAGCAGGTAAGGAAAGCAATCCATACAGTATTCTTCCCCAACTATTCTACACCTGTTTAAACATACATGTATGCATACCCTCACTTCTGAACAGATAGGAGCACGCTATACTTGCTCTTCTGCGTTTATTAGAGATTGCTCTATCTTAGTGCATATAGTTCTGCTGCATTCCTTTTTATGCTGGCCTCCTATGTCACTGTGCAGATAGAGGTGTCAATCAATTTAATCAATGGGTACAAGATACAATGCTTATAATTGTTTTTCTGATATCTACAACTCAGAATGTTTCTGGAAGCTGTCTTTATTGCCCATTGAGAATTTTAATCAGGTGAAATTGAAACTGTGCATTAGGACAGCTTAATAGGCTAGGTTGTCCTAATTCAGTTTCTTAATAGGTTAAGTTGTCCTAATGCAGTTTCAGTTTTGCCTCTAGCTCACCATTAGTCCACGAGGTGGCAGTATTATTTTGAATACCAAGAGAAACCCACTTTTCCACAGTCCTTTCTCTGAAACAGGCTGGTGTTTCTTGGTAGAAAGCTGAGTTCTCTCACAAAACAACTAAGATATTTGGCTAGCACTATGTTGACAAAGTGAGTTCAAAAACCATCTATAATTATTATTAGATGCTAACCAGAAATACAGAAATAAAATCTAACCAAGTCCTTCTTTGAATTAAGATTAACCTTTTTAACAATGTAGAATAATGAAAAGAACAAAAACTGTATGATCCTGGGCAAGTCCCAGCTACTCTGGGACTCAGCTTCCATATCTGTCAAATGGGACTAATGTCCCCTCCCTTGCAGGACTGTTGGAAGAATAAATGTGATGATATATGAAAAATGTCTTACCTGCTTTACTGTGTTTTTCACATGTTTGTGATTATGGGAAGTCTACTTGTCCTGCACTAGTTGGGAGCTTTTTCTTAGTTCCCCTGATTATTAACATCATTTAGAACACTTAGATAAGGGTTGAGTTGAAGTTTTGTTTTATACTGTTATAAAGGATGTTTTCTAAATAAATTAATCACATAAACTATAAAATGAGGGGTATAGGGGCACCTGGGTGACTCAGTCGGTTCAGCGTCTGCCTTCAGTTCAGGTCATGATCCCAGGGTCCTGGGATCGAGCCCTGCATCGGGCTCCCTGCTTAGCGGGGAGTCTGCTTCTCCCTCTCCCACTCCCCCTGCTTATGTTCCCTCTCTCGCTGTGTCTCTCTCTGTCAAATAAATAAATGAAAATCTTTAAAAACATAAACATAAGGTTATTTAATCTTCACAACTTTCACACTCTGGAGTATGTACTATTACTATCTTCATTAAAATTACTTTTTTTGCAAATACATATTTCTGTACCATATAAAGTTAATAAAAATTAAACATTTAAAAACAAGGTGGTAACTGTGTGAGGTGATGGACATGTTAATTAGTTTGGTTGTAGTAACCATGTCACTGCATATGTACATCAAATCATCACTTTGTATATCTTAATATATATAATTTTTATTTGTCAATTACACTTCGCTGAAGCTGGAAAGAATAATGAAAGAATGGGGGCGCCTCGGTGGCTCAGTCAGTTAAGCATCTAGCTTCCAGTCAGGTCATGATCCCAGAGTCCTGGGATCGAGTCCCGCATCGGGCTCCTTCCTTGGTGGGGAAACTGCTTCTCCTTCTGCCTGCCGTTCCCCCTGCTTGTGTTCCCTCCCCCTGTCAAATAAATAAATAAAATCTTAAAAAAAAAGAAAAATGAAAGCATGAACTACCTAAAAAAAAAAAAAAAAGAAAACAAGGAACAAGAAGTAACCACCAATATAGAGGAAATTTAAACAACTTAGAAGAGTATCTAACAAAACTTTATATAAATATATTTCAAAAGCTGGATTACATGGATACTTTTTTAAAGTTTTTATTTAAATTCCAGTTAACATACAGTGTAATATTAGTTTCAGGTGTACAATATAGTGATTCATCACTTCCATATAATACCTGACGCTCATCACAAGTGCCCTCTTCAGTCCCCATCACCTATTTAACCCACCCCCCACTCTGGTAACCATCAGTTTGTTCTCTACAGTTAAGAGTCTCTTTCTTGGTTTTTGTCTCTTTTTTCCCCCCTATTTTTGTTTTGTTTCTTCCACATGTGAGTGGAATCATATGGCATTTGTATTTCTCTGACTTATTTTGTTTAACATTATACTCTCTAGCTCCATCTATGTCATTGCAAATGGCAGGATTTCATCCTTTTTATGACTGAGTAATATTCCATTATATATGGAATATATATATATATACACATATATATGTATATATACCACATGTTTATCATCAGTTGATGGATGTTTAGGCTCTCTCCATAGTTTGGCTATTGTAAATAATGCTGCAATAAACATCTGGGTACATGTATCCCTTTGAAGTAATATTTTTTATCCTTTGGGTAAATACCTAGTAGAGTGATTGCTGTATCATAGGGTAGCTCTATTTTTAACTTTTTGAGGAAGCTTCATGCTGTTTTCCAGAGTGGCTGCACCAGCTTGCATTCCCACCAACAGTGTAGGAGGGTTCCCCTTTCTCCACAGACATGGATACTTGAAAATATAAATGAACAAAATAGGTTCCAAAGAGACAAAAAAATGAAACAGAACACTGACCAGGGAACTAATTGAGAACTTAATCTGAGAAGCTCTGGACTCAAATGTTTTATTAGTGAATTCTTTAAAACTTCCAAGGAACAGAAAATTCTAATGTATTTAAACTGATCTAGAACTTAGAGAAGAAAACTTTCTACATAACTCTCTGAAGCCAGCATGACACAAATATTGACAAACCTCTCTTTTTGTAGGTTGTACTATTGTTGAAAGTGTTTGCTGTTCTTCCTTGGAGACAGATTATTGTTCTTCACACAGTGTACATCTGGTTTACCTCTAGGACTTGAGACGCTCCTCCTGGTGGTAGGATGATACATCCCCACCGTGGGAATCAGGAAGTGGTCATGTAATGTGCCTTGGCCTATGAAATAAGGACAAAAGTGACATCGTGCCACTTATAGCAGAAGCTTTTATTTTATTTATTTATTTATTTAATTTATTTATTTGACAGAGAGAGACACAGCGAGAGAGGGAACACAAGCAGGGGGAGTGGCAGAGAGAGAAGCAGGCTTCCCACTGAGCAGGGAGCCCAATGCAGGGCTCGATGCGGGGCTCAATCCCAGGACCCTGGGATCATGACCTGAGCTGAAGGCAGATGCTTAATGACTGAGCCACCCAGGCATCCCTAGCAGAACCTTTTAAATCCAGTTCATGGCTCACCTGGTCTCTCTCTCTTGCCATGACAACCAGCCATGTGCCAGATAAGTTCATCCCAGAGGGAATGTGTCATGGAGATGAGATGCAGTAGACATATAATGAGTAAGAATTTGATACTTTGATACTCTAAGCTACTGAGATTTGGGGATTGCTTGTTATCATAGCACAGCCTAGACCGCCCTGATTGATAAACTCCTCTTCCCCAACAAAAGAAAACTGTAAGCAAAATTCACTTATAAACATTAATGTTAAATCTTCAATTAATAAGAATAGTATTTCAGGCATACATTGTAGGAATAATATACTCCCAAGTAAGCCTCTAAACAGGTAGGTCTGTTCCCCACTGATGACTTGGAGACCTCCCACTTTATGCATGTAGGTTGCCATCTAAAGAAAAGGTAACATGGATTAGTTTGTAAAATATGTAAGTGACATTGTTCCCTCCCTCCTTCAACCTACTGTGTCAGTGTCAAAAAAGAGTTAAGGGGGCACCTGGGTGGCTCAGTCCTTAGGTGTCCAACTCTTGATTTTGGCTCAGGTCATGATCTCATGGGTCATGGGTTTGAGCCCTGCCTCAGGTTCCATGCTCAGAAGGGAGTCTGCTTCTTTCTCCCTCTCCCCCTACCCCTCCGTGCTCTCTCTCTCTAAAATAAATAAATCTTAAAAAGAAGAGTTAAGGGGCACCTGGGTAGCTCAGTCAGTTAAACAGCTTCCTTCAGCTCAGGTCATGATCCCAGGGTCCTGGGATTGAGTCCCTCATTGGGCTCCCTGATCAGTGGGGAGTCTGCTTCTCCCTCTGCCTCTGCCCCTACTCCCCTCTTCCATACTCCTCACTCTCTTTCTCTCTCAAATACATTAAAAAGAAAAAAAAGTTAAGGCTTCAAAGGCTTCATGGTATCAAGACACCCTCAAGTGGGAAAATGCTTCTTAGAGCTGAGATATAGATGAAGAATATATTTTATTTTTTTAGATTTTATTATATATTTGTCAGAGAGAGAGCACGCACAAGCAGGGGGATCAGCAGGCTGAAGGAGAAGGAGGCTCCCTGCTGAGCAAGGAGCCCAATGCAGGACTTGATCCCAGGACCTTGGGATCATGACCTGAGCTGAAGGCAGACACTTAACCAACTGAGCCACCCAGGCATCCCTGGATGAAGAATATATTTAATGAAAGTTCCTAGGGGGCGCCTGGGTGGCTCAGTTGGTTGAGCGACTGCCTTCGGCTCAGGTCATGATCCTGGAGTCCCGGGATCGAGTCCCACATCGGGCTCCCTGCACAGCGGGGAGTCTGCTTCTCCCTCTGCCCCTCCCCTCTCTCATGTACTCGCTCTCTCTCAAATAAATAAATAAAAAATCTTTAAAAAAAAAAAAAAAAGAAAGTTCCTAGGGCTCATTGCCTTATAAAATTTCATGGTACGATGCTTCCCATGAGGGCATAGGAAGTGGATATTACTCTTATTTTGCAAGTGGAGGATTTGAAATCGTTAACAGGGAACTCTGATACGGATTCAGATCACTATGCTCCTGGTACAGCTTGACTTGCTAATGTTTTCTTGTTTTGTTAAAAATAAATCAACTGTTGCCTAAGTCAGTGAGTATCTACTAAAAGTACTCTGTTGCAGTTTTTTTCTTTTTCCTTTAAGTAATAATGGATGTGGTGATTTCTAAGTCACTAAAAGATGAATGCATCAGGCTTTTGTAAAGCATCCCCGAGAAGCAGTTGTCCCTGTGAATATCACATTGTCTCTGCTATTGCTGTAAGCAGCTCATGTGATCAGTGATCGATATTCTTAGAAAGCAGGACATGGAGGTCATCTGATAGTCAGAGGAACACCAATTTAATATTCAGCTCAACCAATATAAACTGTTAGTCAATAGTCTGGATAGTAACATAGCTAGTTTATCTCCAGATTTCTTTCTTAACCGTGTAGGAGGTAAGGGTAGGCATCTCCTGGATCCATCCTGGAAAAACAGCAGTGGAACAATATTTAAAATTTGAGGGGTGACTCACTTAAGCAGTGGCTGACATAAGGTTGAATTCGTAACAGAAGCTAGGACAGGGACTGTAGGTGCCTTCCATACAGAGTCTGGCATACAGGAAGTGCCAAGTGTTTGCCGTTTGAAGGCTGAACTCTGAGGAGTCAAATGTCACGATTTGAGATGGGCGTGAGCAGGGCTGCCGGAGAGGGAGGCGGCTTGCTCTCTTGGGACTAAACAAGGATGTGAGTCTTTGGTCTCTGGGGAACTCAACAAAAATGGAAGCTTCATGGATAGAAGGCTTTAAAACCCTAAAGTTTATTTTGTTTTTATTTTGAAATCGTTTTAGACTTACCGAAAAGTTCCAAGAATGGTGCGGCTTTCCTCAGCTTCCCCTCATGTTAACAAGTTGGGTTGCTAACCACAGGACAAGTATCAAAACAAGGAAATTAACATTGGGTGCAGTGTTAGTAACTAAAATATACCGTTTTCTCCAGTTTTCTTCCTGATGTCCTTTCTCTGTTCTCGGATCCAGTCCAGGATCCGACATCACATACAGCTGTTGTGTCTCTTTAATATCCTCCGGTCTTTGATGGTTCCTTTGTCTTTCCTTGTCTTTCATGACCTTGAAACTTTTGATGAATTTTGGTCAGTTATTTTGTAGCATCTGTCTCAGTGTGGGGCTGTCTGGTGTTTTCTCATGATGAGATTAGGCTACATGTTTTGGGCTAGAATACCACAGAAGCGATACCGTGTTTTTCTCAGAGCTTTGCATCAAATCTACATGATGTCCATATGCCCTAATGCTGCTGACGTTACTTTGATCCCTTAGTTAAGGCATTGTGAGCCAGGTTTCTCCACCTTTGTTATTTTCCCCTTTGTATTTGAGAAATATTTGAGATTATACAAATATCCTGTTTCAGCTTAAACATTCACTAATTTCACCCACTACTTGTGGTTTTGGTTTGCATTTCCCTGACGATTAGTGATGTTGAGCACCTTTTCTTGTACCCATTGGCCCCGTGTATGCCTTCTTTGGAAAAGTGTCTATTCAGGTTGTCTGCCTCTTTTAAAATATGAGTATTTGTTTTTTTGCTGTTGAGTTGTATGAGTTTCTTATATATTTTAGATAGTAACTGCTTATCAAATAGATGGTTTGCACAACTTGATGGACAAGCTCTTTGTAAGGGGTCAGTTAAAGAAGGATCTGCAAAACTTCTTTTTAAAAAGCCTTTTATTACTAACTTCTACTTCAAAATGTTATCATTTTTAATCTTAGGTAATATGATGCTACTTAAATAAAAAAGACAATATTCCATTAATAATGAGAATTAAGTGGCTGTTCAACTTGTGTACGCTATTGCTATCAAGAAATAGAAGTGATTTAATTTCTGTACTTCATGAAGATTTTGTTCTAATGTGTGAGTTCTTAACCTGTGGACCATTAATGGACTTTGGGGTAGACAAGAACTCCCTAGAAAGTAAGTGTAAAAATTGGTGAACATGAGTGAATGTGTATTATTTTGGGGTGAAGATCTGAGCTTTTTTTCAGATTTTCAAATGTGTTTGTGACCACACTTCCTTTCCCCCTGAAGCCTTATGCTTTCATTAATCTAGTGAACAAACATAGATCATTCTTTCTTCCTTACTCAAACTTGAACCACTGGGTTTGGCAATGTTGATAGAGGAGGACAGAATAAACTTTAATTCAGGTTGATCATTTTGGTTGGAGAAAAACATGTCCCTACAATGGACAAAAGATGATAAGTTTCCCTTTTATGTTACCAACTGCATAGATTTGAATCAGCATTGTACCATGAGGTATGTTTAACTCACAGAGAAACAATTACATTTTGATGCCAACAGAAAAGCAAATAAGTGTTTGGTATGATTAATGATACTTCCCACTTGGGGCTTTAATCTTGCAGTGTGATGTTTACTTATTATGGTTTATACAATTTGTCATGCAGTCACCATATCAAAGGTGAAAGTCAAAGGCAGTAGGTTGAAGTTTTAAGGAATACCATTTTCATTCTCCTCTGGAACACTTTTATCTTAACCTGGTTCTTAGTACAGTTTATATTGTGTGGAGGAAGAATGCAATGTTTTATACCAAGTAATATTTTAAGGATTTTATTTTGTATTTGCCACCAAACTCATTTTAATGGCACATTTTAACTGTGCCAAAATGACCGGCGAAACAGACTGAGCTCTGCAAATGTAACTGGGGCAGGGGAACCATTGTGAGAATGATGGCAAATGAGGTTTGTTGATCATGTATTTCATAATCTTGGAAAAGATCATAAGTATTCTAGGGGATGAATAGGAATTATAGGAGAATATCTTTTTTTTTCAAGATTTTATTTATTTATTTACCTATCTATTTATTTATTTATTTAGAGGGGGAGAGAGAGAGTGCATGTGTGTGGGAGCGAGCAGGAGGAGGGGCTGAGAGAGAAGCGGCGGTGGGGGCGGAGAGAGAGAGAGAGATTATCAACCAGACTCTGCACTCATTGCAGAGCCCAATGCGGGGCTTGAACTCATGACCCTGAGATTATGACCTGAGCTGAAATCCAGAGTCAAACGGTTAACTGACTGAGCCACCCAGGCCCCCCCTATAGGAGAATATCTTTATCTATAAAACCAAATGAAGCCTTACAGAGAAACTGAAAGACAAGTGTCATTCTGTGTTTCTTCTCATTTGGCTCTTTTCTGTCCTTGAGCTTTGTGTGATTCCCCTGGCAATTTCTCCTCACCTCCTTTTCTGTGACCCCTTGCACTTCACAAGGCACAACTAATTCTGAAGTCCTCAACGTTTAAAAGATAAAGGCAAGAGAGTTTCAATCAGCAACCTTTACGTGGTAGAGGACTATGAAGTGTTTCAGCATGTCATACATCTATTTTTTTTTTTGGAGCCTCCATTTCGAACCTCCAAGCCCCATTTTGCGTGCTGTAGTAGGTCCCCTACGATTAAGTCCAAGTAGGGTGAAAAAGAGAGAATGAGATAAAGAGTACTCTCGTGAGAAAAGCTGGAATTTGAATGGGAGCATTTCTATTGCAGATTAAGTAAGACAGTCGGGGCCCTGGCTTCTCAGCTGTAAAACAAATGAAAACAAAACATAATTATATTGGGGCAGGGTTTGGAGGAGAAAATAGGAACAGATAATGAGTCTAAATAGGGGCCCACAAGATGTTCCTTCTTGCCTCAGACTCCAGAGCTGAATTAGTAAATCCTTGCTGGAAGGTTGAGGGAGGTATCATTGAAGCCGATGTTGTTCATTCAACAAACAGTTATGTGTTTCTTCTGCCAGATCTTATATGAGGCATCAGAGAATCAAAGATAATTAAAACAGGGGCACCTGGGTGGCTCAGGGGGTTAACCATCTGCCTTCGGCTCAGGTCATGATCCCAGAGTCCTGGGATCGGGCCCTGCATCGGGCTCTCTGCTCAGCGGGGAGTCTGCTTCTCCCTCTCCCTCTGTCTCCTCCACCCTGCTTATTCTCTCTCTCTCTGTCCCTCTCTCTTTCTGTCTCAAATGAATAAATAAAATCATTAAAAAAAAAGATGATTAGAGGCGCCTGGGTGGCTCAGTCGTTAGGCGTCTGCCTTCGGCTCAGGTCATGGTCCCAGGGTCCTGGGATCGAGCCCCGCATTGGGCTCCCTGCTCGGCGGGGAGTCTGCTTCTCCCTCTCCCTCTGCCTGCCATGTGCTCTCTCTCTGTCAAATAAATACAATTAAAAAAAAAAAGATGATTAGAACATACTTCTGACCTCAGTGAACTCTCTGCTGAGGGAGACAGAAGCAGATACAGATCATCCAAATGCCATCCAGTAAGTTCGGTTACCAAGAGCTGCACAGAGTTGGGAAGGGCAGAAGAAGGCATCTGACCCAACGTGGAATGAAGGGTGCTGCTGAGTTTTCTGGTGGGAGAGACTGAACGAAGGCGTAGGCGATCAGGAGAAAAACACAGATCTGCAATCTGGCTTCCAGAACGTATGTGGCTGAACAGACCAAGAAGAGGAGAGGGCTGAAGTTGGTGGTGGAGCCAGATGGACCAGGGCAGGAGCGGTCAGCGTGGTGACTGGCGTTGGTTTGACCATAAAGAAATGTGACTCCTGAGGTCTCCTGAAGCTCACTGTGTGAGGCCGTATAGGGCAGGGGTTGTAAGTACGGACTGGGTTTAAACCCGGGCTTTACCACTTACTGGTTTCTTTCTTGGCAAAGAGGAGATAGCACTGGGAGCCGATAGCATCTCTAGTGCTGTGAGGAATAAGTGAGCTCATAGAAGTGACGGTCTTAGAACAGTGCTTGGTTTATGTTAAGCATAGTGTTAGCTGCCATTACCCTGAGTCTGAGGCGGTGACCCATAGTGCAGCTCCTTGCAGGGCTGGTGGCTGAAACCAATGTACAATGAGAAAGTGTCTAGAAACCATTGCCAAGCGTAGCTCCAAAGAAGGGAGTGCAGGTTACTTAACAGAAATACCTAGGTAGCATTTTGAAAATACACGTGTTCGGGGCACCTGGGTGGCTCAGTCGTTAAGCATCTGCCTTTGGCTCGGGTCATGATCCCAGGGTCCTGGAATCGAGTCCTGCATCGGGCTCCCTGCTCAGCAGGAAGCCTGCTTCTCCCTCTGCCTGCTGCTCCTCTGCTTGTGCTCTCTCTGGGAAATAAATAAATAATAAAATCTTAAAAAAAAAACCCAAAACCAAAAACCAAAAAACCCCCAAAATACCTATGTTGAGGATGCACCCTGGAGCTGCTGAATCATCATGTGCAGGGGTGAGGCCCAGGCATGAATCCCCGCAAAGGGCTTCCAGGTGAGAGGTCCACTCAGGCCTCTGGCCTGAAGCGCACGGCTGGCTCTGCCTCACCTCGGGGTAACAACGTGACAAAGGAATGTATTCAGTGGAGCTGCATGCCGGGCACGATGCGGCACCGGGTAGTTTCCTTGAATACCCAGAAGAAATCAAATGGCCTTCCTTTCCACCCTGACACTGGATGTGCAAATGTCGAGAGACAGGGAGAGGCAAATGATTAAAGGACAGAGCAAGAGAACAGCTTTGCAACCAAAGGGGTCAGGGCAAAGTGCCCGTGCTTTAGGAACGGGACTTAGGGTAAACCAAGAGGTGCTCTGAGGAGCTTTTGCAGAGCCTTTGTGCTTCTGGCATCCCAAGCACCCAGCGCAGCTATTTATGTAGGTGAACTCCCTGGAGGGGGGGACGCAGGTGGGACTGGCCAGGCCTGAATGCCTCCCCACATCCCGTACTGAAAAGGGTGGGTCTGTGTAGACTCTAGATCAAGCACACGGGCCACAGTGCACGTAAACGAAGGTTTGTGAATGTGCAACATATTTATTAAACCATGAAACGTAAAAGAGGGAAAGAAGGAACGCTTGTTAGGTGTCTAGAATCTCAGAATTTCAAATGTCCCTCAAGGAGAATTCTACAATGTCACTTACCGTCTTCTTCGGGGAGATTTCGTTCCTAGAGCTTCCCTCCCGACTCTGAAGTGGTAGTGACATGCACTGCACCACCACGAGCTGGCCTTCTATGTGCTGGAACAACTCTGGTCAGGGCATCCAGTACCGTGTCGATACTGGGGGTGCACAGGAAGATAAGTAAGATATTAAGAGCCCTTAAAGACCTCAGAGCCCAGCAGAAAAGACACAAATAATATTGAAGGCCACCATTTACCAAGTTCTGGCTGAGTCTTAGGCTCCCGTCCTCACCAAATCTTAAAAGTGCCTGTAAGATTCATGTAATGATCTTCACTTTAAGGGTGATGAAAGCGTGTCTTCAGGAGATAAAGTAACAGATTGGAGGGACACAGTTAGCAAGTGGCGAGTCAGGTGTGTGTGGTGACAAAGTCCATGCTTCTCTTTCTGCTCAACCACACTGCATCTTAACCAGCAAAACGATAAACCAACGAAATAGCACAATGTGGTCACTATTATTATAGTGGTATCTTCAAAGCACCGAGGGCCAGTGGATGAGAAGGACAAAGGCTGACCTTTAGTGCATAAGCAGAACGGAAGACTAGCCTGTATTGGTCATATTGGGGGCACATAGCTGAACGACGCCCAGTCTCTCTAGAAAACTATAGAAGGTGCAAAGTTTCCGAATGGAGCTGAGCCCCATGTTTTTTAAGTTTAAATATTTAACTACAAAAATTATTAACTGGAGTTTTTTAAAAAATTGTGGTTAAAAAATACATAATAAAATTTACTACCTGAACCATTTTTAAATGTACAATTCAGTAGTATTAAGTATATTCATTTTGTTGAGCAACCAATGAACTACTTTTAGAAGTAACTAGATATTAGTGTTTTTCTCATTTATGTTTTTTATTCCTTTCTATGCTTTTCAAACTCTATTTAAATTTATTTATCTCTCTACCTATGTCTTTATTACTGGTAGGTAATTTGCTAATTTCTTTCTCCCCCTTTCAGATTTTTTTGTGTGCTTTGTGTTCAGATAACTTCACAGTCTAACCTAATTATTTGATAGAAATGGTTATGTCCTTCTTCTTTACTCCTGAAAGCTCGTATTAATAAGAACAGCAACGTGCCCTGCTTAGAAAACCTACATGCTTCCAACCTCCTATGACTGACAGAGGTCCTCAATAAGATATAGGTAGAAGTTGTGGGTGGGGATTCCAAGGAAAATCTTTAAAAGAGGCTGACTGGACTGGGAGGTATGCCTCTTTCCCCTTGATCCTAACTCCTTCCTGCTGTGTGGAGGATGGATACGATGGCTGGTACTATAGCAACCATCTTGCAATTATGAGGCCACTCTGAGGATGGAAGCCAATGCTAAAGATGGTGAAGCAAGAAGGGAGGAGTCTGAGGCCCCTAGGAGGATGAAGCTATTAAAACAGCCTTGGACTGTATAATTCTGGACTCCTTCGACATGAAAGAAAATTAAATTTCTATCTTGTTTAAGCCACTGTGGTCTGAGTTTGCTGTTATATGCAGCCAAACTTAATACTAACTAGCATGATCTCTGTAATCTGGATGGGCTACTTACTTACTTTTGCATGAATGCTGCATGCTTATAAGAATCCATGTCTTCACTCTTACTGGTTGTTTGGCTCAGGTTCTCCCTTCTGCCTTTTGCCATCCTTCAAGACTCCCTTCCTCCGTGAAGCAACTTGGGCTACTCTGGCCTTCACTGGTCTCTGTCCCCTGAGTTCCCAGGCTTTGACATACTGCACAATTCGGCAGGAGACTGTACCGGAGCCTTGATCACTACTAGCCATCCATGTGGGCCTGTCTTCCCAACTCTAATGTAAGCTCCTGAAGGGCCAGGCACTGCCTTTTCCTTGTGTTCCTTATCTGGGTGCGTGATCTCTGTCTAATCAGGGATTTCATTTTCTTTTCTTAAGATTTTTATTTATTTATTTGACAGAGAGAGACACAGTGAGAGAGGGAACACAGGCAGGGGGAGTGGGAGAGGGAGAAGCAGGCCTCCCGCAGAGCAGGGAGCCTGATGTGGGGCTTGATCCCAGGACCCTGGGACCATGACCTGAGCCGAAGACAGACGCTTAACGACTGAACCACCAGGTGCCCCTCATTTTCTTTTCATCCCGACCCCTGATAATCTTCTGCTCTTTCTTCCCAGAGATACTGCAAAGGGCAAACTTTTTTCCCCCTCTCTATAATATTATAAATAATTTACTTATTGCTTTTGATTTTTAAAAATTACAGAAGAAACACATGCACACTGTAAAAAATGATGCAACAATAACATATACGTAAATGTAAAGTGAAAGGGCTGTTCACAACCCCCCAGTCCCACTCCTCTCCCAAGAGATAATCACTACGAACAGCTTTTTGGGTAGTTTTCCTGGCTGGCTACAATGCATTTGCAAACATATATTGAACTATAGACACTTTATTATTTATTTTTTTAAATAAAAATGGGCTTCTAGTAAACATACCGTTCTGCAATTTGCTTTTCTTCGTAGTATATCCCTGGACATCTTTCAATGTTAGTATATCCAGAGCCACATTATTATTTTTTTAAACAACTACATGGTGCAGGTGTTCCACAACACTTACGTGTCCCTGAATTCTTGAGTTTAAAAATATTGTACCTTTCTGGATGGGAGGATGGGTTAAATGGGTTATGGGTTAAGGAGGACACTTGATGTGATGAGCACTGGGTGTTATACGTAAGTGAGGAATCACTAAGTTCTGTACCTGAAACTAATATTACATTATACGTTAACCAACTGGAATTTCAATAAAAATGTGAAAAAAAACTGTACCTTTTTTTTTTTATTTTTAAAAATGAGATATGATTGGGGCACCTGGGTGGCTCAGTTGGTTAAGCGTCCAACTTGATTTTGGCTCAGGGCATGATCTCAGGGTCATAAGGTCAAGCCCCGTGTGGGGCTGCGTGCTGGGCTTGGAGCCTGCTTGGGATTCTCTCCCTCCCTCTCCTGCTCCTCCCCTCCCCACAAAAATATATTGACAAAGAACATTGCATATGTTTAAGGTATACACCCCGTCAATTTGATACATTTATATATTGCAATATGATTACTACCCTAGGGTGTCCTAACACTATCACAACACATAATTTCTTTTTTGTTTTGAGAACATTTAAGATCTAGTCTTTAAGCAATTTGAAGTATTTAATACAGTATTGTTGACTGTAATCATTACACTGTGCATTAGATCCTCAGAACTTATTCATTTTCTAATTGCAACTTTGTACCCTTTGGCCATCTTCTTCCAATTTCTTCACCTTCCAGTCCCTGGTAATCAACATTCTACTCTGTGTTCTATATAAGTTCAGTTCTTTTTAGGTTCAACATATAAATGATACCAGTATTTGTCTTCCTCTGACTTATCTCACTTAGCATAATGCCTTCAAGGTCCATTCATGTTGTTGTAAGTGGCAGGATTTTCTTCTTTCTTATGGCTGAATAATATTCTCTTATGCACATGTATGCACATGTGCACATATGTGTGTATGTCTCTATTTCTATATTTCACACCTTCTTTATCCATTCATCCATTGATGGACACTCAGATCATTTCCATATCTTGGCTATTATGAATAATACTGCAATGAACATGGGAGTATAGGTATCTTTTCAAAAATCTTGTTTTCATTTCCTTTGGATAAATACCCAAGAATGGGATTGCTAAATCATTTTAAAGTTCTATTTTTAATTTTTCTGAGGAACCTCCATAGTGGCTGAGACAATTTATACTCCCACCAACTGTATAAGGGTTCCCCAATGTCCACATCCTCACCAACATTTATCTTTTGTCTCTTTATCTTGTCTTTTATCTCTGTGATGACTGATGATGTTGAGTGTGTTTTCAGGTAACTTTGACTATCTGGATGACTTCCTTGGGAAAATGTCTATTCAGTTCTTCTGCCCTTTTAAGATCAGATTTTTTTTTTTTTTAAAGATTTTATTTATTTGACAGAGAGAGACACAGCGAGAGAGGGAACACAAGCAGGGGGAGTGGGAGAGGGAGAAGCAGGCTTCCCGCCGAGCAGGGAGCCCAATGCGGGGCTCGATCCCAGAATCCTGGGATCATGACCTGAGCCGAAAGCAGACGCTCAACGACTGAGCCACCCAGGCGCCCCTTAAGATCAGATTTTTTTGCTACCGAGTTAAATGAAAGAATTGTATCTTTGATAATTTCTTTCTCTTTCCTTCCTCTCTTTTCCTGGAACTCTTTTTAGTGGGATGTTGAATATGAGAGATTTATCCTAAAACACTTTTATTTTTGATTTTATATTTTCTGTGCATTTTTTTTTTTTTTAAGATTTTATTTGACAGAGAGAGACACAGCGAGAGAGGGAACACAAGCAGGGGGAGTGGGAGAGGGAGAAGCAGGCTTCCTGCCGAGCAGGGAGCCCGATGTGGGGCTCGATCCCAGGACCCGGGGACCATGACCTGAGCTGAAGGCAGACACCTAACTGACTGAGCCACCCAGGTGCCCCTCAATTTTCTTGTATAGTTTCTTGTCTGATTATTCCGTTTTCATAATATCTTGTTTTTTTTTTTTTTTTAAGATTTTATTTATTTGAGAGAGAGAGAGGGAGAGAGAGCACAAGCAGGGGGAGCGGCAGGCAGAGGGAGAAGCAGGCTCCCTTCTGAGCAGGGAGCCTGATGTGGGACCTGATCCCAGGACCCGGGGATCATGCCCCGAGCTGAAGGCAGTTGCCTAACCAAATGCGCTACCCAGGCGCCCTCATAGTATCTTGTTCTTGTTTGATACTTTAAAAAAAAAATCTATCTCTGTAATATACATGAGAATTTATGAAAAGTTCTTTTTTTTCCTGCACTGTTTTATTTTCTATAGCTTGATTCTTAATTTCTATAGTTTAAAGCTAAACTTAATTTGGACAGTTTTTGTCACGTTGTGGCTTTCCACATGACTAGCTGTCCATATTTGAGGTCATATCTGGGCATTAGTGGTTTTAAAAGCTCCCCACATTATCCCAGTAGTCTAGAGCCGTGGGTAGGCAAACTATAGCTTGTGGGGAAAATCCAGCCCACCATCTGTTTTTGTAAATGAAATTTCTGGAACACAGACAACGCTTAGTTGTCTACCCATTGTCAGTCACTGCTTTTGTGCTATAGCAGCAGAGTTGAGGGGTTGTGACAGAGATCATACAGCCCACCAAGACTAAAAAATGTGCTATCTGGCCCTTCACAGAAAGTCTGCTGCCTCCTGTTCTAGAGGGAGAAGGCCGAGGCTGTCTTTTAAGCTCTCTGAGCTTGTCCTCTGCTTCTGTCGTGGCTCCTTCCCATGCTCAACCCCTGTGTACGGCTGAAATTATTTTTTTCAAAATGAAAAACAATTAATTATTTGCATTTTGAAATAATATCAGAGTGTGATAATTTAAAGACATTTTCTTTAGGGCGCCTGGGTGGCTCAGATGGTTAAGCGTCTGCCTTCAGCTCAGGTCATGATCTCAGGGTCCTGGGATCGAGTCCCGCATCGGGTTCCCTGCTCAGTGCAGAGCCTGCTTCTCCCTCTCCCTCTGCCACTCCCTCTGCTTGTGCTCATCTGTCTATCTCTCTGTCAAATAAATAAATAAAATCTTTAAAAAAAATAAAAATAAAAAAATAAAGACATTTTCTTTAATAGAAGAGTATTAACTGCCTTTTATGGCAGATTCTGGGTAGGACACTTTAGTTTTTAAAAAGAAGAATTAAAGATGTTATTTTTAGACTCTTCATTTTTCCCAAGTCTTTTAGTTTTCCACTGTACATCATAGCTGATTTTTTTTTAAAAGATTTTATTTATTTATATGAGAGAGAGAGAGGGCGTGCATGAGTGGGGGGAGCGCAGAGGGAGAGGGAGAAGCAGACTCCCGGCTGAGCGGGGAGCCTGACACATGGGGCTCAATCCCAGGACTCTGGGATCATGACCTGAGCCCAAGGCAGCCGCCTAACTGACTGAGCCACCCAGGTGCCCCATGGATGATTCTTAAACCTCTATGTCTGAGTTGGAGTATCAGAGCCTCTGTGAGCTTACCTGCCCTCTGTACCTCCTCAGAGTGAGAAAGAGCTCTGCCAAAGTGTCCAACTTCAGGGGACTGTGGGATTGAGATCTTTTCAGAACTGAAAACAGACAACAACACAGTTCCCGCACACTGCACTTAGCATCAACTATCTCACTCTTATGAGTTGGGTTCAGAAATTGCAGGATAGTTTATTCAGCTATTGAAAAGAAATTCTTGGATTTTCCAAGATTCCAAACTTTGCTTTTGGGTTACATGTTATAAGCAATCAAATGGGTCTGAATGAGCTTTATTTTATTACTTTTTAAAGATTTTTATTTCTTTATTTGAGAGAGAGAGAGAGAGAGAGCATGAGAGGGGGAAGGGTCAGAGGGAGAAGCAGATCCCCCGCTGAGCAGGGAGCCCAATGTGGGGCTTGATCCCAGGACTCCAGGGTCATGACCTGAGCAGTCGCTTAACCAACTGAGCCACCGAGGCGCCCCTGAATGAACTTTAAAAAGCTGAGGTAAGGGGCACCCGGGTGGCTCAGTTGGTATCTGCTTTCGGCTCTGGTCATGATCCCGGGGTCCTGGGATCGAGCCCCACATTAGGCTCCTTGCTCAGCGGGGAGGCTGCTTCTCCCTCTTCCTGCCGCTCCTCCTGCTTGTGCTCTCTCTCTCAGTCTCTGTGTCAAATAAATAAAATCTTTAAAAAAAAAGCTGAGGTAAAATATTTTTATATAGGTTTTGTTGTTGTTGTTGGGGGAGGTTAACTGATTCATACCAATTTTATTTATAGATTTTCCTGTCTTCTCCCTTCCTCTGCCTGCCCTTTGTAAATGGAAAAACAGGATCTCGGTCCTCTTTAATGAGTAATAGCTGCCCAAAGCTATACGTGCGTTTTGAGGCTTCCAGGTGATGTCATGTGCAGAACACTGTGACGCTTCATTCTCTGCCCCTGGCATGTCACCAGAAGTCTTCAACATAATTACAGCCCCTGTGACACCTGCAGACACATTAGTTCCCACATGGATTATCAGTGCTGAGTTGTACCTCCCTAATTAAAAAGGTGTTATTATCTCAATGATCAACTCTCTTTTTTAAGAGTTTTTATCTTAGAACTGTGAAAACTTGCTCCAGGCTGGGATTTAATATGCTCATGTGAGTGTTCAGCGGGTGTTAGGGGACTGGAGAAAAGCTAGCTGTTGAGTTACTTGACTCCACGTCCCATACCGGAGCATTCCACTAAGGTTCTTGGAAACAAACTTGCTGACCGATGGAAGATTTATAGACACATGCATTCGAGGTGTTACCTAGCTGGCCTGCTTTGGACAATTACGCCCTGGAGATCACAAAGGGGCCTTTGAGTTGGTTTACAATTTAAGAAGTCAGGTACAAATCGGGGAGAGCTGGAGCCATTTTGGCAAGGGAAACACCTAAACAAACCAGTGATGCAAATAATCACTTTCTGACATGAAGACTGTTCTAGATCCTGGGGAAAGCCTCTACAGTTCCTCAGGTGGATCAAGGGTAGGATTTACTGGCCCTTCACAATTCCAAAAGTCCTGGCTTACCTGAAGGGCAGCGGAATACCAACAAACAGTTGGTTTCCTACCAAGTTTGGTTTGGGAGGTTTAGAAAAGAACAGAGTAACTGAGTATCTGTGAAGCTGTAGAAAGCAAACAAACAAAAAATGGTTCTGTGCTGGAGTCTACATACTTCCCAAATCGGCCTTGCATTTCACAGGTTCCTGGAAGAATGGACTCTTCTTTAACCAAAACCTACCCAAAATAGCACTGTCCAAAAGAACTTTCTGTGATGATGGAAATGTTCTAATATCTGTGTTGTCGTAGCAACTTTGTGTGCTTTCCTTAAAATACCTGAGACTAGGGCGCCTGGGTGGCTCAGTTGGTTAAGCGACTGCCTTCGGCTCAGGTCATGATCCTGGAGTCCCTGGATCGAGTCCCGCATCGGGCTCCCTGCTCGGCAGGGAGCCTGCTTCTGCCTCTGACCCTCCCCCCTCTCATGTGCTCTCTCTCTCTCATTCTCTCTGTCTCAAATAAATAAATAAAATCTTAAAAAAAAAAA